>NC_052051.1:42805826-43105826 GCF_903992535.2 Arvicola amphibius | reverse complement strand
CTAGGGCTATATAAAGAGACCGTCAAAAGAAAAAGAAAAAGGATGAAATCCTGATACTACAGAAAATGGACACAACTGGAAATCATATTAAATCGAATAATCAGATTCAGAAAGACAAATGCCACCTCCCCCCATTTCTCTGAGATAGGGTCTCATTACGTATCCCTGGCTGGGATTAAAGGTGTGTGCCACTGTGCTCAGCCACACATATTTTCTCTTACGTTCAGAGCCAAGATTTAAACTTATATATATGATCCAGAGGGAGAGGCAGGTGGATCTCTGTAAGCTACAGGCCAGCTTGTTCTACATAGTGAATTCCAGGGCAGTCAGTCCTACACAATGAGACCCCTTCTCAATGCAAAAGCTGTATGTCTGCACTTGTGTGTGTGTAAACACCCACCATCCCCCCATGCACATTTTAAGGGCTGGAGACGTGGATCAGCAGTAGAGAGCCTGCCTAGCATGTGCAAGGCCACAGCAGCACCAAGAGAAGACGACATTTTTGTTTATAAGTCAAGTAGTTATCAGCAAAAAGAAGAACCAGAGCTGGTGACTCTTACCTGAAAGCACAGCTCTTGGGAGGCTGAGACCAAAGGTTTGCTGTGTTTTGAGGTCAGCCTGGGCTACACAGTGAGTTCCAACCTGCACTAGAGAGAGACCCTGTTTCTAAAAAACAAATTACATTTCAACTGAGACATTCTTATACTATATATACTTTTAAGACAGATAAAATTATATGTGTATCACAATGTTTTGAAGTGAAGACACATTGGGATGACGTAATCTAGCTAAGTTATGTACGTACTCCCTCACACAGGTCCTATTTGTGGTGAGGACATTTTATATTACCTCAGCATCTCCCAGGGATACAACACATTAACTGTAGTCAGCATGCTGCATGGTAAATCCCTTCCTTGCCCAATTCTTCCTATCTAACTGAAATGTTTTCACTGTCGACTCTGAATGCCAACACCACTCCTAGCTTCTGCTAACCACCATACTGTCTTCCCTGGGATAACTATGTGGGTTTCACATATGAGATCATGTGATATTTGTCTTTGAATGCTTGACTTATTTGCCTTAATGTAGTATCTTCCAGCTATATCAATGTGGTTGCAAATGACAGAATTGTTTTTAATGGTACTATTGCATTGTATATATGTACTTTTAAAACACCCATTCATCCATTGATGGACACTTAGGTTGTTCCCATTGCTTGGTTATTATGAGGAGGGCTAGGATAACATTGGAGTACATAGTTTTTTTTGAGATAGGTATGAATTTCATTTCCTTTGCTTAAATAACTGCAGTACAATCATTGGATGATATGGTTGTTCTGGAATTTTTGTGAAACCTCAGCACAGTTTTCTGTACTTGTTGAACTAATTTATATTCCCACCTATGCTGTGTTGGGCAAGGATTCCATTTTCCCCACAACCTTGTCAATATCTTCCGTGTGACTTCCTGCAGAGACTATTGTTGTGTGATATTTTGATCACATATTCTGATGCTCCTGAGACTGACCATAAAGTTTGCTTTGAATCAGAGGGCAGAACTAGCTATCAGCTGTCCAAAATTAATCATACAGGTTTTATTGGACTGAGAACAGATATAGAGACACAGGAAGTAGTAGGGTAGAACTTAGAGAGGGTCTTGGCCTTTTTGGATAAAGGAACAATAGCTGTGGAGAGACATTGAATAGTAGGAAAAACTGCTAAATTAAATAAGCCTGTACACTTTAAAGATGTGTTGACCTCATAATGGAAACCAGGACATGTGTTACATTGGGGAAGAGGTTTTACCTTTGTTTCCAAAGGAGAAGAAAAGCTATGGATACCATCAAAATTGATAAAGATTAGATTTGAACAGGAGAGACCGCTTGATTAGAAAAGGTGATAGTTCATCAAACAGTGTGGCCATTCAGTCTAAAGTAACTTATATGACAAACTTAATGCCTTTCATTTTTTTTGTTGTTTTTTTTGTTTTGTTTTGTTTTTGTTTTTCAAGACAGGGTTTCTCTGCAGCTTTTTTAGAGCCTGTCCTGGACCTAGCTCTTGTAGACCAGGCTGGCCTCGAACTCACAGAGATCCGCCTGCCTCTGCCTCCCGAGTGCTGGGATTAAAGGCGTGCGCCACCACCGCCCGGCAATGCCTTTCATTTGATCAGATATAACTTGCCAAAAAGGGAAACTCCCAAAGTTAGGGTTGGGGCAGGGTTTTGTTTTTGTCTTTCCAGGAGAATAAAAGCATACAACTAAAAAAAATCTAAAGACCACTAGACAAATGAGACATCCTCAGAAAAAAGTCAAATTATCCAGAGAAAATGTCCCAAGAGAAAGAATAAATTGACCTAATGATATAGCACATTTCCAACAGGATAAAATTGCCTAAAATCTTCCCAAATGTTTGTTTCTGCTGTTCTCTACAGATATATAAGGCAAATGGTCTCTTTGTGGTCCTAGTTCAATTAAAAATTAAAGCTGTCTTTGAAGTTGGAGTGTGATTCTCTCCTTTTCTAAACTCAAGCATGTTTGTTAAAGGAAAATCCAAAATCTCTGTCTCATGTCAGAAGATCCACCTGATATGGCACAGAAGAAAAAACAAATTTAAGGGCCTATTCTATTGCCACTAATCTCATAAATTTTTGGCTTTATTTTGACTCTTTAAAATTTTTTCTTAAGCTATAAATATTATCTCAAAATTTTTTTTTTGGTTTTTTTTTTTTTTTTTTTTTTTTTTTTTTTTTTTTTTTTTTTTCGAGACAGAGTTTCTCTGTGGCTTTGGAGCCTGTCCTGGAACTAGCTCTTGTAGACCAGGCTCACAGAGATCCATCTGCCTCTGCCTCCCGAGTGCTGGGATTAAAGGCGTGCGCCACCACCGTCCGGCCTATTATCTCAAAATTTATAAGATTAATATATATATATATATATATATATATATATATTTAAATTTCTGTTTAAATGGTCATATAGAGTACTAATTCTAGAAAAAGGCTTCATCTAGCTTTCTGTACATGATTTTGAGCCTGAGTCTGAATCAAGTAACTAGGAATTAAGTTTGTGTACTCCAAATGTACTTAACAAATTGTGGTCCTTTAACCTTTCTGAGATACACTGCATATGACATTTAAAATGTTTAAAGTATTTTGCAGTGAACTGTAACCATTCCTAACTGTAACCTTTGACATCTTAAAAGGATGATGGGACCCCACAACAATGATTCCACCTAGATTGTGTTAAGGCCACTAAGCTGACAAACACCATCCAAAGATCAGCTTTGGATTACAAACTGCTCAGGACAGTTCCAAGGTGACTAGCTGAGATGGTCCAGACTCATGCACTTCTCCAGCCAGGACTTCAGGTAAGCCCTACACTTTCCCATTACACAGAGACTGGCAATAAATGATACAGTTAGCCCTCCCAGGAGTTGGTCCTAACTCGATTTCCTCAGGGTTCCCTAGAGATGCCATTGCCTACCCCAAGACAACAGGAAGCACTCTAGAGAACATGACACCCACATTCCCAAGAGGTTCGATGGGTGGTTTTGGTCATTCAGTGGGTTATGGATATTTGTCATCATGGAGAGGAGTTAGTTACAAGTTATTATTGGTGAGGGTCAGGAAAAAAGTTTAACAAAGGAGATTAGATTCAAGGATCTCATTCTGAAAAGAAAAAGGAGGGACACAGAAACAACAGGGCAAAAGGTTAGATTATTGAATTTACCTTTAAACTTAAAAAGCAACTAGTTGGGGTGAGGGACAGACATACCATCAGACAGACCTTACATGGGAAGGAAATTTATTGGGGAAGAGAGGGGGAGAGAGACAGTGATAAGCCACCTCAGAGAAAAGGCAGAGAGAGCAGGAGTGGTCAGAGTGTGTCTCTTAAAGGGACCTTTGAAATAAATAAATAAGAAGAAAAAATTCAAGAAGAAAAAAAAAAGGGACCTTTGCACCTGCGTACAGACTACATAGTGACACAGCAACCATAGGACCCTGGGCTGGCCAGGGAATTGCCTGAGGAGTGCATCCTGCCAGTAACAGGGGCCAGCATACTGCCTGAATCCTAACACTCACCACCTCATCCCCAGCCTTCCACCTACACACTGATGCTTATGTTTCTTTTAAATACTCCATGCTTGTTCTTTCTCATCCTGACTTTTTCTTCATCATAGTTTTTTTTTTTCAAAAGGTTCTACATTTTATTACTGGAGAAACCACTCCCAACTTAAACAAGATCAAGTCTCCAGGTTGAAAATGTTGAACTCCATCTTACAACACTCATCGAGGACCACGATTCAGCGTGAGCTGTCTTGCCATTGTTGACTCCTTACAGAACCAGCTTCGTTCTCCTCCAGTATCTTCTCTTGGAGTTGTACCTGATTTTGTTGCCAGTTTTCATCCGAATCCACTGAGGAATAGGACAATTTTGCTTTTGTTTCTTGGCAAGGAATCGCTTGATTCTGAAAGTCTTGTGAGAAGACACGGCGAGAAGCTGAGGCGGGCAGACGGCGCACGATGGCGGAGGAAAGGCAAAGAGGCTCCTCATCATAGTTTTGTTCTTTAGGAACATTCTTCTCTCCCTTCTGGTCTTTGCGATATTTCAGGTCTCAGCCTTAGAGTTTTCCCTCCAGGAACCACCCCTGACTTGTCAAATAGGAGTTGACTGTTCCTCCCAGAGGACCTACCTTACTTTCTTCTACTTATCCCTTTAAATTCTTTTACACTTTCTTCATTTCCCACAACACAGTAGCAAGGTCTATGTTTTGCATTCTTCTACCCAGATCCAAGTTCAGTAACTCAGGTTGACATGCTGCTGTGGGCAGGAATGGGAGTAGTCCCTCCCCAGGTAGCCTTCTTTTCCCACCTACACTTGACTCAGCAAATACACTCAAACATGACGCTATCACCTGCTATCAGTGGAGTAAAAATCTGCAGCCTTTTGCCATTATCACCTCTGTCTGATAAACAATTTAAGTGTCTACTTTACCTCTCATGTGTTTTGATGCCATTTTTCCATCATGAGGCTTGCTTTTCCTATGGTGCTTCCTGGAGCAAAGTTCTGAAGTCTAGATAACGTTGTTTACCTGTAGCCTGCTTCTGACTATCCTCATCTACTACTTTCTGGGTACCAGAAATGAAAACTGATTGAAGTAGTCATTGAAGCAGAATCTCAAGTTGGTATAGTGCATGTCCCAGCACTCAAAAGGCTGGGAGAATGACTTGAATCTGTCCTGGGGCATTCTGTCTCCAAACAGAAAAGGGAAAATAACAGTAAATCTTAGATCAACAAAACAGCATGTTAGTCAAGTGTGGTAGTGTATGTCTGCAATCCCAGGTATTCAGAAGGCTGAAGCAGGAGGATTGTGGATTCCACGCCATCGTGGGAGTGATAGATGGTTGTGAGACACCATGTGTGTGCTGGGAATCAAACGAGGGTCCTCTGCAAGAGCAGCCAGTGCTCTTCACTGATCCATCTCTCTAGTCCTGATTCCCAGTTCTTTTGCCATTGTTTATAAAAAGGTTATAGAAGTTGAGTTAAATTGAAGTTTTATACTCGTATGTTTTTAAGATCTTATTTTTAATTATATATACATAAACATGAGTATGGGTTTGTGCACTTGAGTGTAGTGCCCGAGGTCAGAAAACAGAGTCAGATGCCCTGGAACTGGAGTTACAAGTGGTTGTGAGCTACCTGATAATGGGTACTGGGAAGTGGACTTAGGTTCTCAGAAAGAACAGTACATGCTCTTGATGACTGCTAAGTCATCTCTCAAGCTGCTATATTTGTATTTTATGATCAATTATCTCTGCCATCAGCTAAGCCACCTATTTCAGTCACATGTCTTTCAGCATGGAAAAAAAAATCTTTTAGTTGAAAGACCAAACTAGCTCTTTCAAAACAGGGTGAGGTCCTTTGAAATTATCTTATCTATGTGTCATGTTCAACTTTGACCCACCTAATTACTCTCATTTGGGAAATCAGCCTTAAGAAAGGGAAAAGGACACATTACAAAAGTTCAAGGGTTACATAATAATGAATCTGAAAGCCTATTATTGATGTTTCAATCATTTGATAGTGTAAAACATAATTAGATAATAAGTTGACACTTGGGCTGCTATGAAAGAGACTGTGAGGTCCTAACCAGACGCACAGATCTCTGAGGGGCGTTTGAGTTTTACTTCCCAGTGAGCACCAAGTGTCACTCACCCACTCAGCAGCACCTTAAATATCTACAAACAGCAGAAGGTTGGACTGCGAGCATGAAAAGCACTACTAACATAATGCCAGCCAAGTGAGAAATACTCTGAAAGTCTTCCACAGTGGCAGAAACTACAGTTCATTTCCTGGCACCCAAGGTTGTGAGGCCATAGTAAGCAGCGAGCCTATTGCAGATTTGGATGGCTAGTAACTGATTATCCACAGAATCTACAACCACTTAGAAGACAAGCCTCTGGGCAAGCCTGGGAGGAACTTTCTACGCTGGTTGATTGGGGTGGGAAGAGCCACCCTAACTATGGACCATTCCATGGGTAGGACTCATAGATGGAACACAGAGGAGAAAGTGAGCTAGCATCTGTCACTCTCGGCTCCCTGGCTGAAGATGCATCCTGCACCTGCTGCCATGTTTTCCCAGCTGGGCTAGACTGTGTTCCTGGGAACTGTCAATCAAAATAAATCTTTTTCCTCTTAATTTGGTTCTTGTCAAATATTTTGTCACTTAAAAAAAGGGACTAATATGACGACGCTAGGGGTAGACATATTAATCCATGGCCCAGAACTATCCTCAGCTGTCTACGCTAAAGGAAGAAGTAAGCAAGCATCTTGGACATGGAGATGCAATGAGACTTAAAGCCCAGACTCTGGCTCTCTTACTGACAGCGTATGACTGTAGCTACTGAACCTCTCTGAGCCTTGAGTTTATTGCCTGAAAGAAAAGAACAACTAACTTCTTGAACTACAGCTTTCACACGTACAACTTTTGCTGGGTACTGAGTCCAGACCCACGTAGATTTAGTGGAACATAGACTGTGGAGACATCAGAAGTTTCTTTGGCTTCATTCTCTTTAAATTGTGTGAGTTCGCTGCTGACCTGAAATAATTTCATTATACCTAACATTTGTTCCAATCTCTACTTAAGAATTGCCAGCTATTAGACTGACATTTTATTAAGCTAGATAAACAAACAAACAAACAAAAAGCCCCAAGGATTGGCAATGCAGTTCAGGGGCAGAGCACTTGCCTAACCTGCAGAGCCCCTGGTAAGCAAGAACCCCAGCACCCAAGCAAGCAAACAAACCAGAAGCTAATAAACACTGCAGGGAAGCTGTTTCCTCTAGACTGCAGTATTTCCTCATGATTGGAGGGAGAGTGGAGGCTCAGAAAATCCATGAACCCACAAGAAACTTACAAGACTTTTGAGGGACTTCCCCCAGTGTCGGGATAGGAGAGTTTTCTGTAACATAGCTGCCTGCGGCTTTTGTAGAAGACGCCACTAACAGCCCTCATACGTCATCACCTACGCGACGATGGGCGGTACTCGAGTCACTCCTGTAAGTAACACAGCACCCATGAAATAGTTGGTCCCAATCTGGACTTGGAGGTAATAGTTTCCTTGGTCTGGCATTGTCCTCTCTATCTGGGATACAAAAAAAAAAAAAAAAAAAAAAAAAAAAAAGTCTGTAGTCTGACTGTCTGCTCCCCAGCGATGACAGACTTATTAATCATGAAAACTCAGTCAATAGCTTAGGTTTCTTTTTGGTTAGCTCTTATAAATTAACCCATTTCTATTAAACTTTGTGCTGCCCCAGACAAGAAGAATTTGCATGCTCTGTGACTTAAGCCATGTCTTCAGCCCCTCAAATTTTATCTTTCAATAGTCAGTTCCCTTCTTGTCTTTTTGTGTGGCTCAGAAATTCTAGCCCAAATAGAATCCATGCAACAATATTAAAATATTTTCTTTCATCCTGTTTGAGAAAATTTTGTTGGCCTTAAGAGTTTATGATCGTCTGGCCTCACTCAACCTCCTCCCCAAGAATGGGGGTCAGAGTGGACTTCCAAGGCCGGTTTTCTTCCTTCTTATCCTCTTTAGAAGACATTTTTCATGCTAACAGAATTCTAGTTCCTTTGATGCCCGCCAAACGAACTTACAGACGACTTGCCTGCTGCAAAGGCCAGGCAAACGCCCTCAGTTAAGATGGCCGCAGCTGCCTTGCTTTGCCCTTTTCTGACCTCCGCAAACACTACTTCCTTTTAAACCTCGCTTTTCCCAGAACGAAGATGGAGCCGGCGTTTCCGGTTCCGGGCTCTCGTTGTGGGGTGAGTGACACGGGGCCTGGAGGAGGAATCTCTGCTGCTTTTCTCCTTTCCGGAGCGCCTAGGGAAAGGAGCAGGGAAGGGAGGAGCGGCTCTCGCGACACTTTATTCCACGGGTTTTCCCCGGCACCTGCCCCGGCCCCTCCGCCCAAGCCCTGCCCACTGCACCCTTCTTACCTGCGCTGGAATTTAGATGTCGGGATCAGGACTAGTTCCAATTATTGTTGTTTTGTTGGTTTTGCTTTTTTGAGACAGTGTCTCTTTCTACATAGTCCTGGCTGTCCTGAAATTCACTATGTAGATCAGGATGACCTGGAATTTCCAGGTCTTTCTGCCTCTGCTGGGATTAAAGGCCGGGTCTATTCTAATTTTAAACAACGATATTAGTAATTTAATTTTCATAAAGTCCAAACTATAAACTACAGTCCGTTTTGTACCTTAGCGGTACTGTGCAATTATCATCACAACCTTGGACTGTTCATCACCCCAAAGAAAACTTCTGAGGAACATAGTCCTGAACCTGGGAGCCACCTGCCCCAACCCCAGTCCAGTGACCAGAACGCTGTCAGTCTCTATGGTTGTCTAATTTGCATGCTGTATAAACGGAATCAAACAGTATGTGACTAGCTTCTTTGGCCAGGGATTTGTAAGGCTTGTTGTTGGGACTTTAGAGAATTGCATTTCTTTAATGCCAAAAATGCATAACTGTATTGAATCCTATTGCATATTTTTATTTTTCTAATGGTCAGGACCTTCTTAACTACTATTTTCCAAAGTACTCCACCGACTGCCCATCAGTGTGGTTTTACTTCGGGGCTAGCTATTCTCTTTCGCTGCCTTTGTGCCAGCACTATGGTCTTCCTTACTTTAGAGGTTTCTCTTGTTTGGCCTTTTGAGACAGTGTCTTGCTACACAGTCCAGGATGGCCCTGAATTCAAGGCCCTCCTGCTTGTGTGCCCCCAGACACTGGTATCCATCTGGCTTGTACTGATTTCTCTTTTTGTTTGTTTGTTTGGTTGGTTGGTTTGGTTTGTGGTTGTTTTGGTTTTTTTCTTCCTTTAGGTTAGTTTAGGAACTAGGAGCATCATTTTTATTTTATTTAATCTTATTTTGTTTTATTTCATTTCAGGACAGGGTCTCATTATGTATGTAGCCTTGGCTGGACAGGAACTCGCTGTGTAGATCACCTGGTTTCAAACTCAGAGATGGGCCTGTCTCTGCTAGGATTAAAGGCATGTGCCACAACCCCTGGTGAATAATACGATTTTAAGACACTAGCTTCTGATGCATGAACCCAGAATGTTTTCCTTTGCTTTAGTTTACATCTTGAGCTTACTTAATACAGCCCTGTTTGATTTCTGTGCTTTTATAAATGAAAATGGGTTCTAATTCACCTTTGAGGTTGTGGATTACTAATGTGCCTTAATACAAGTGATTGTGTGCATGTTGGTCCTGAATCTAGCAATCTCGTGTAAGTGGTTTATTTTTTAATTTATTTTGTAGAGTCCTTAAGGTTTTCTGAGTAAGATCATGTCTTCTGGGCTTGTTTGATTTTTGCCCTGAGGACTGAACCCAGAGCCTGGAACTTGCTAGACAATGCTTTACCACCAAGCCGCCTCCCCTACCCCTGAGTCCTGTTAATGGGGATAATTTTACGGCTCTTTCCAATCCGGACACCTTTCATTTCATTTTCTTGTCAGTTGTGCTCTCTAAAACTTCCAGCACAACACTGACCAGAAATGACAAGCGTAGACATTCGTGCTTTGCTCCTGATTTCAAGATGAAAATGTTTAGTCGGCCTTAATGACCATCCTTACTATGGATTTTCAGAACTACCCTTTATAAGGTTGAAGAAGAGGTTTTCTATTCCTAACTTTTTGAGTAATAGTATTTGTCAAAAGTTTGCATGTGTAGTTGAGAGCATGTCATTTATTCTATTAATAATGTGCAGATGGATTGGCAGAGGTTAAAATAACTCTGGAGGCTGAGGATGTAGTTCCCTTAGTAGAATTAGCAGAGTGCTCGCTTATCATCAACAAAGCCTTGGATTTGCTCCCCACTACACACAAACCAGACATTCACCTGTAACCCCAACATGTCAGAGGTAGAAATAGGAGAGTCAGAAGTTCAGCCTCATCCTCAGCAATCAGCAAGTTCAGTCAGCTTCAGATACATGAAACTGTCTAACCCAAGCAACCAAAAAAATAAATAAAATTTCAGGTGTTAGTTCCATCTAGTCCTAAAATATAGTCATTCCCTTCCATTGTGTGTGTATGTGTGTGTGTGTGTGTGTGTGTGTGTGTGTGTGTGTGTAGTGGAGGACTGTGGGAGCTGTACCTCCAGTCTCTAGAGCCATATCCTTCGTGTACACTGTTGATGTTCTGTAGGGACTCCTGTACATGTGTTTGTGATACAGGGCTATAGTCTGCCTGCCTTTCTTTCTTTCTTTCTTTCCTTCCTTCCTTCCTTCCTTCCTTCCTTCCTTCCTTCCTTCCTTCCTTCCTTCCTTCCTTCCTTCCTTCCTTTGTTTCTCTTTCTCTTTACATTTCTTTTTGTTTGTTTGTTTTTCAAGACAGGGTTTCTCTGTGTAACAGTCCTAGCTGTCCTAGAACTTGCTTTGTAGACCAGGCTGGCCTCAAACTCACAGAGATCCACCTGCCTCTGCCTCCTGAGTGCTGGGATTAAAGGCCTGTGCCACCACCACCCGGCTCAGGGTTGTGGTTTTTTAGTGGTGTTAATGTTGATGTTGTTCTTGTGCTGTCTTTTTCTCTCTTTCTTTTTTTCAGAAGAGAAACTATGTAAGTTCATTCTGTAGGGCTAGGAGTATAGTTTAGTGGTAAGGCACACATCTGGTGTAACGAGGATCGGGCTCAATCCTGGCTTTCCTCTGTCCCACTGCATTCTCTGCACACATTCGCTGACTCTCGGACAGTGTATTTAGAAGCAGATGTGCATATGCTTATTTTATAGTGCCAAGGGTTCTGCCTTCCGCAGGGTTGTTTTTTACTTTGTTTTGGCACAGTGCTCAGCTTGGAATTGTGAGCATTTAGTGTAAGTGATTCAAAACACAAAGCAAAAATACCACAGCAGTTATTCCTTTCATTAGTGCCATCAGTTTGCTGTTCTTTGAAGGCAGGCAGAATATACTGTTCGCATCTGTGACATTTTCCCTCCCTTCCACAAGCCTCCTGCACCAAAGCGAAGCCAGAGGTGCCATGCAGAGGTCCCTGCTGAAGCTCCAGGCTTGCTCAGCTGTCAGTATGACCTGCAGAGAGACCGAGAGACGGGATGTTCTGTTTTGGGGGAACTTATCTTTCCACTCCTTTTAGGAACGATCAGCTGATACTTTGGCTGATCCTCTGTCTGGGCGAGAGTCCGCAGCCTGTGACTGGGTGTCCTTGCCAGGCGTCGGTGTTGGTTTGCTTGTACACTTGCTGTCTTTGCCTGATGAGCACTGGGGCTGCTAAGACTCAGGAGGCGGGGGCCTTCACACTGGCTCAGTCAGTGGGAGCAGCATGGGAGTCCCATGTACTATATACTTGACAAAGGTAAACTATCCGTATTACACTGCTCATGAAATTGCCTCTTCTATTAAATATATGTCTTTGAGATCTTTCGAGTTCTACTATTTTATTCTTTTTCGTTAGTTCTATCATTTTAATAGCTGTGTGGTGTTCCTTGATTTGAAATAATCCTTTCTTCCAAAGCTATTCCTTGTGTTCTCTCTACTCCCTTGGTAACACAGCTGTGGCATCCAACTGTCTCTTCTAATTGACGTTCAGGTCCTTCTTAACACGTCTCTATTCATTCGGTTATTAAGGTCTGGTCTCCTTTTAGTTCTTTTTGTTTTGTTTTGTTTTTCTTCCAGTTTTTTTTTTTCAGTTTTTCAAGACAGGGGTTCTCTGTGTAGCCCCGGCTGTTCTAGAACTAACTCTGTAGACAGAGCTGCTTTTGAACTCACAGAGATCCACCTCTGCCTCCCAAATGCTGGGATTGAAGGCACACATCACCATTGCCCAGCTTTAACTGTGCTCTCTCTCTCTCTCTCTCTCTCTCTCTCTCTCTCTCTCTCTCTCTCTCTCTCTCTTTCTCTCTCTCTCTTTCTTTTGAGACAGAGTTTCTCTGTCTAACAGGCTATCCTGCAACTTGTTTTGTAGACTAGACTGGCTTCAAACTCACAGAGAACCACCTGCCTCTGCCTCCGAGTGCTGGGATTAAAGTTTAACTGTGTTCTTAATCTCCCCCTTATTCTTGACTCATAGGACCCTGGCCTATCTCATACAGCCCTTCTCCCTTACGTAGAGTACTGCAGGGTGTGAATGTCTGTGGCTCATGGGATTGCCTGCAGCCACTATTGAGCAGGCTCCCATCCTGTCAGCCCATCTGTTTTCCAGTTACTAAGTGTACAAGCATAAGGGTGCACACACAACCTTTGGATGGCTTGTGACAACCCTAACACCAGGTACATGGCCGTGAGCTCATGAGAGAGGAGGGCAGGAGTGGGCATACTGCAAAGCACTTCATGTGGAGAACCAGCATCCCACAGGTTCAAGAGCCAGGAAGGGAAGTGCTAAGGTTTTCTTGGTTTGTTTTTTAATTTTATTATTATTAATTTTTTTGTATATGGGTGTTTAAAATTTATTTTTATGTGTATGTCTGCATGTGTGTCTGTGTACCACATTCATGCTCTGACCTCAGAGTCCAGAGGTAGGTGTCAGATCCCCTGGAACTGGAGTTAGAAATGGTTTCAGTTTTGTAGGCCATTATACAGGGGCTGGGAATTGAACCCAGTTCCTCTGGAAGTACAGCCAGTGCTCTCACCTGCTGACCCTGATTTTAAACAAGAATTTTTCCAGTGTTTCATCCAGCAAATTACCCCTGAGGACATCAGAGCCCACCTAGAGAGTTTTTGTATCCAAGATGCTGACAGAAGCTAGGCCTTTCCTGTCCTTCCTGGAGTTGAGAGCAGAGTAAGAGGGCTCTGTGCCCATCCAGTGAAGACCACGTGGCATTCCTCAGTGTACAAATCACCCTATGTTGGTGATGGTTTGTCTGTCTGATTTTTGAGATAAGGTCTCAGACTATAGAGGCTGGTCAAACTTGTAGCAATCCTCAGCCTCCTGAGTGCTGGGATTATTGAGCGATCACACTTAGCATAAGTGATCCTTCATGCTCATTTGAAACTCCCAATGCCCCTGCTGATTATGAGTCTAACCTGGTTCTTCTTCTTCCCACTTCTCCCCATCCCTTGGTTTAATTTAATTTAATTTATTTTCAGTCAGGGTCTCTAAGTTTGTCTAGGCTGGCAAGTGTTGTAGCTCAGACTGTGATCCCAGCACCTGGGAGGCCGAGGCAGGATTGTTTCCAGGCCATCCTGGGCTACACAGTGAGTGCCAGGGCACACCGGGCTACAGTGTGAGATTTTGTCAAAAAAGAAAGAAAGAAAAGAAAGAACAACGAAAACCCCAGAAACCCCCTAAGACCCAAAAACTAAAACCCCAGATATTCTTGTTGCAGTTGAGTTCTTGTTCCACACAGAACCTCACCAGAGAAGAGTATGATTGGACATCCCAGTGCTAGCATGTGGTCTCCTTTCACAGCTGCAATTACATTTATAATATATGTTACTATTGATGTTACGATTTGCTTGTTTTGAGACCGTGTTGCTGGTTAACCCAGGCTACCCTCAAACGTGTAATCCTCCTATGTCAGCCTCCCGAGTTTTGGAATGACAGATGTTTGCCAACCTAGGTCCTAGCTGAAATTTGGACTGATTTTTCCTCAAGTGAAAGTGTATTGTTTTACAGTCAAAGGAACTTGGTGTCCAAACACTGGGTGACAGGGAAGGAAAGGAAACACCGTGTCTTAGGGGAAGAGAGTGGCTGGTCTCCAGGACTCCCCAGGTTGTAATCTAGGGCAGCTCCTGCTGCGCGCAGCCTGTGATGTTGAACTGCTTTGCTTTCCCTTGCAGGCCTATGGAATCCCAAGCTGACACACCCAGCAGCCAGTCAGTGGAGAGCTATTCCTTGGATCTCCCAACAGCGAGTGACTTCAGAGGTCCTGAAGCAGCCCCAGCAGCCAGCCAGGGCGCCAGCAGCAAGTCTCTGAGTTCTCTGGAATCCCATTCTTTCCCTTGTTCTTCAACTGCTGATCCAGGTAATAAGCAGAGTTTGAATCGAACTGACTTTAACAACTAGCAGAGGAGACACAGGCATGTGGTAGTTCTGTTTCTCCACTTAGGAGTAAGTTTTTACCTCACGTAGAAAGACACTTTACCCAGCAACACTGTGGAGAAGGACTTCAAAGAAATCTCCCAGAGTGATGGTATATAGGAACTGGGGATGCAGAGGTGAACGCCTCTGGTCCTTCCCTCAGGGAGATCAGAGTTTGGGGCAAGCCATTGACAAAGAGGACCAGAAAGGGAAGCAGATCTTTGATATTCCTTCCTGGCCCCGTTCTGATCTCTGTCCAGAAGTGCTAGGAGACAAGAGGAACACTCGGTTTGACAAGGAGGGTGGAACTGTGCTTTGCTCTTTCAAGACCGCAGAAAACAGAAGTGTGAGCACTGTGTGCTGTGGGTGATGAGGATGATAGAGCTACCTTTTTGGGGTGACTTCTGCCACGGTGCAGCTATGGTGGGTTCATATGTTCCAGAGTAGGGATGTGAGGATTAGAAATGTTAGGCAGAAGAAACAGAGATAAGAAGGAAACACAGAGACACAGGATAGTCATGGGAGGGCAACTCAGTGAATCCTGAATGCTGATTTTCGAGTTCTGAGTTCCCCCACATTGATTTTTCATACACTTTTATACCCCAATACAAAAGGGGGGAAGAAGCAAAAGACTGCTTTAACATGACACAAAGAGCAGTTACTGCTCCAATACTTGAGACATCAGCCATTAATTCCTGAGCAAAGTATTTGATTTTGGGGTAGTGAACCCACCCAAGACCAAGTATCCTGCAGGGTGTGACTTCCTAAGTCAAACCTCCTATTTCAAAAAAAGAAGCAGAAGTATGCTTGAATTTTCTGACCTATGGTCAGGGTGGAGCGGATCCATCTCTATGGGCCATCTTAATGCCCAGAACACCAAGTCACCACACCCTAGGTCAGGATCTCTTGTTTGTAGCCATACCTGTTGTCAATAACTTTGAAAGAGCAAAGTTGATATTTTAAGGCTAATGGTAATTTAATTACTGAGCTGGAAAGCCCAGCTGGAAAGCCCATCTCTTGCCTATTAATTATCTAATCTATAGTCTACAAACCTGGATTCAAAGTTTAAATGTACCAGTTGCTGACCTGAGCTTGCTAGGTAAACCAGGCTGGCTTATTCTAACTTTGAAGTCACAGAGACCCAGCTGTCTCTCTGTGTCTTCTGAGTACTGGAATTAAAGGCGTGTGCCACCACCCCTGGCTCCATAGAGTCTCATGCAGTGAAGACTAGTCTTGAACTCCTGGTCCTCACTCTGTCTTCTGAGTGCTGGCATTACAGGCACATACTTCGATGCCTAGCCACGCATAGTTTGGATGCAAGAGCCTGTTTTCCATATTTACTTGTTGACCTGTTTGCCCTCCTGTCACTGCAAGTTTGTAGGCAGTCGTAGTTGGGGTTTTCCTCCCTGTAGCCCTGCAGCAGATTCGTGCCCACAGTTTCACCTGCTCTGACAATTCTGGACCGTTGTCTGCTCAGATCCAGGCAGGCTTGCCTTTGCGTTGATCTCCAGTGCTGTCCCCAGAGCTGCTGTTCTAGCCCAGATGCAGCCATGTTGGTTTGTGTGCTTCCTGTCCGTACAGTAGGGAAATTCCTCTTCCGAGGACTATTCCAACTGGGCAGTCCCTGGGGTAGCTCTGCAGTGGCCTGTGGCCCCAGTGCACACTCAGTAAGGAGCACTTGACTCTTTTCCTGCCGCTCGTCCTTGACTCCAAATAGAGTCAGCCTTATACAGCTGGCAGGGATGGTGGGGGCTCGGGATGGAGGGCTGAGAGTGAACTTAGTAGCTGGCCTCCCTAGCTATTAAATTGGATAGGATCCAGGAGCTGACCATGAAAGTCTGGTCATGAGCTGAGGGCTCAGTGTTACAGCACTTCCCTGGCATGCCCGAGGCCCCCAGTTCAATCCAACACCCGAAAATTAAAGCTGCGTTAGAATTCCATTGAAGTAACTGTCCACAACATCTCTAGTTGAAATCCAGGCAGGAGTTGGCAAAAGAGTAGAGTATATAGTAATGGCGCAGGGCAGCCACTCCAGGCAGTGGCATCCACCTGCAACAGGTAAGCCAGTAGGCATTCACCAAAGCCCAGACATGAGCTCATGGGGTAGGCAGAGCACAGGTGGCTTATCCAAGGCCGGGGATGGGGGAGTCACAGTTCTAACCCCTGGAAGAGTGGCAGGCCAGAGAGGACCGGCTTCACGCTTTCTGTTCTATGTTGTTTGCTTGTTCATTTGAGACAAGGTCTCAGTTACAGCACAGGCTAGCCTGCAACATCACAGGGGCATCCTGGAGTGGGACTGGCACTTCGGCCACTTCACATTTCACAACCTGCTGAGAGGTCATGACCCTGCTTGATGGTGAAGCTTCTGCTTCAAACCTAGATAGATGATTGACACCGTGCGTCTTCTGGCGGACATTTGAAAGTAAAGCTGGTAACTTTTTAACTTTAACAAAGCCTCCTTCTATAAAGTTCCCTGAGACCTATCATCAAAACTGTCTATGTGCAAAACCACTGTTTTGTGTGTAGTCCCAGAAAACCTGCGCTCTGCTTTGATATGAATTCATTTCATAAGGACTCTCCACCGGCCATATTGAAGTGTGGATTTCAGAGGCCGGAAGCTGTGTTTGCCCTGGAGTTGCAGTCCTAGTTTCCTTCCAGCCTTTCTCTGTTCGCACCGAGTTCTGCCAAACATCAGGGAGAAGCAGAGTTGATGCATGATGGGGCTTGTCATGGCCACAAAAGAGTCAGGCCAGGTAGATGCCCCTGATTCTGGACCACAGCTCTTCTAATTAGTGAACCTGCTGCTAAATCCCAAGCTGGTAGATTACCAGTAGTACATTGGGGTTTTCACTGGTGTGTGAATTTACTGCTGTGCCATGTACATGAATCAAACCTTAGATTTCCCCAGAGCTCCAGGTGTCCTGAGTCCATACACAGTGGAGAATGAGCCCAAGCTGTTGCTTCTCCAAACCCACCTGTCGCAGGAACCCACAGAGCCAGGATGCTGGCCCTTTTCATTTCTTCGTCCCTTGATTGTTCCTCTTCCCCAGGCACTGGCCACCACCTCATCTACCCATGGGATGAAGCCTACTCTGGCCCAGAGGCCCATGGTCATGTCTAGGAGCCCTCACTGGGTGTGTCTCGTCGTGTACCACTGTTCATGCCCTGGAGGAGGCTTAGAGGCAGAGGCACGAGTCTTTAGAGCACTTTCTAAGAAACTAATGTGTTATAAGAATCCCAGGAGTAAGCCAGAAAAACCTCAAAAGTTTCTTTTGTTCCCGTCTGGTCTACAAAGGCAGGATAGGCTGGGCTGTCATCTGCATTAATAGCTGTGTGTCTGTCCTGAGGTTACCAGTTAGCCACTTCTCAGGAAGTGCTGTTGAAATAAACAACCATTGCCTCACACAGGCATAGGGTCATGAAACTCTGCCCCATGCCTATCCCGGTAGATAAAGCAGAAGACTCAGTGCTGCCAAGAAGGTCTTCCTGGGACACATTTCCATCCTAGTGTGTGAGTCTCTCTAAGATTGTCCGTCCTCAACCCTGGCAGTGGCCCCAAGCTCTCCTGTAATCTAGTGGCTGTGTGGTTTGTTCAAAATAACCGATTCAGCAGCAGTGCAAGGCTGTAGAGGTTCTCAGCCTCTGAGCACAGATCCCTGGGGCTATTTTATAATCCTGGACTCCTGTTTTCAGGCTGAGCCAAGTCTTAGAGCCTTAGCTGCCCGGTTCCCTCTTCGGGTGGTCTCTGTCCTTGATCAACTCCTATTCGCTCCACGAGCTGTTGAACAGGGATCCACCCACCCCCTCCCCAACCTCGCACGTGGCAATGGACTCAAACTCCTTGCCTGTTAGTTACTTGTTGTCCCGGCTGTAGGAATACAGGGAAACATAGATATGAAGATGCAAAGAGCCATGGTAACTGATGAATTGTCTCCACTAAATATCTCAAAGGCAAGGTCACGAGGTTTCGTAGGGCACAGTCCTCTGTGTTCTCTTAGGGCTTGGTAGTCAGGTAGGTCCTGTAGCGTATCTTCCCAGGGCCCACGGAGCCTTGTCCTGCAGATACCCGCAGTGCGTTCTAAAGCAGAACAGAGGCTTTCTCTGCAGTTGTTTAGACGTGGCAGGACAGGCGGAGGAAATCTTGGCACTTTCCTCAGACTAGAACTTTTGTCTGAGAACAGTGCTGGGAGCTGGAAGGCAGACAGCAAGCCTAGTGCTAAGCACAATGAGTCTTTGATGATTAAAGGCCCGAGCTGGCAGGTGGCTATAAACTTTACCAGCGCTTGAATGTCCTTTGAGGTTTTTGGGGGGAGATAGGAGGTCAGGGGAGTCTGTCAACATCCCAGTCTTCAAAGGTAGCCACATAATTTAATATTGAAGAATAGGTAAATATGCTTTATCCTGTTTAGAAATCACATGGGATCTCTTTGTAATTCTATAAAATTCTCTTCCCATAATGGAACAATTAAAAACCCTTACAGTCAGTACTTCATAGAAGTTACATAATAATTGTAAAATTTTAGGTTTGGGACTGAGAGGTGGCTCAGGGGGTAAAGTACTGGCCAAGCAAGCTTGAAGGCCTGAGTTCTTGGGTACACGGCACGTGTGTGAAAACAGGCTGTGGAGGGGATCAAGACAGGCCAATCCTGGGGTCTCACTTGCCAGCCGCGGTAGTCTAGATGGTGAGTTTCCAGGTTCAGACTCTCAAGATAAGGTGGGAGGGGCTGGAGGAGAGGGGTCATGAGTTAGAAGCATGCACCCAAGGTCTATTCCCAGCACCCGTGTCAGGCAGCTCTTACTCACAGTCACCCCAGCCCCAAGGGATCTGACACCCTTGTCTAGCGCTGTGCACTTGCACTTGGATGAACGAACCGACACCCCCACCCCCACCCCGCACACTGCACACACTGTGAAACATAAAATACGACTTTAAAAACTTAAGTAGAGAACAATTAAGGAAGACAGTAGATGCCAGCCTTTGGCCTACACAGGTGCACGCATGGGCAAGTGCAAGCGTGTGCAGTGCTTGTGCGCACACACGCACAATCCTGTGTCATTTCTCTTTTAAGAGTCAGGCTGTATGGTAGACATGCAAATGATGTCAAAGAATTATTTTGATGAAGATATAAGCAATATCTAACATACTGGCTAATAACACCCCTCCTTCCCTCCCTCTCCCTCTCCCCTCCCTCTCCCGTACTCTCCAGGATACAACAAGGAAAGGGAAGCATAAGGCAGTGATCGTGAACTGATTCTCTGAGACAGGACTGGAAACAAAGTGGTGTTTCCATCACACGGCCTGGCTTTTACTTGATACATTTGTTGTTTTGCACAGCAGTATATTCCAGTGTTGGCTCACTCATGCCCACCCCCATCCCTCCCTCCCCTTGCCAATTTAGCCAACTAGAAGGGAGGTTCAGTTCCGGAACAGGATCCTGAGCTCTGCCCTCTACTGGTAGAAGGCAGCTATGGTTTCTGACTGGGGGCGGGCATTGTGGTTGAGGGCCATGGGGTTACAGACTGCTGGGGCTCCTGGTCTGCTGCTCTGGCTCCCTCCCTCCCTCTTTTCCTTCCCTTATTTTTGCGTTTATGAGCTATCATCTCACTATGTGGCCCAGACTGGCCTCAAACACCTCATCTTACTGCCTTAGCCTCCTGAGTGCTGGGGTTACAGAGCTGGTAGTTGTCAAAAGTGCTGTGGACATTCTTCGGTGACTCCAGGCTGAGACTTGGAAGGGATGGTATGCTAGCCTCCCATGATGCATGCTTCTGTTCACTTATACTGTGGGTCTTCAGGCATGCACTCATCTGAAGAGTTTTCCAGGGCCAAATGGAGTTTGAAAACCACCCAGCCCACCTAATCTCATTCCCACATGGGAAAGCTGACTCTCAGGATGCAAAACCACCAAAGTCACCAGCAACCTGGAAACTGTTTCCTGATTGGCCATCTTGCAAATGACTTTAACAGTCAATTCCTTGTCCCATTTTAAAATATACCAAAAGCCAGGCATGGTGGTACATGCCTTTAATCCCAGCAGAGGCAGGCAGATCTCTGTGAGTTCAAGGTCCACCTAGCCTACATAGCAGCTTCTGGCCAGCCAGGGCTACACAGTAAGACCCTTTGTAGAGCTGTGTATTTGAGTTCCGAATGGCAGCTCATGTTAGTCACCGGAGGGGGTGATGGTTTTAACCATCTTGAAGAGCTCGGGGATGCTGCTGCCATGAGTGATGGCCTCCTCTGGTCTTCACCTTTGAATTCCAGTGCTCTCTGTGAGGGCTAACAGTCTAAAAAGGAAATCTCAGCAGATCTGAAAAACAAGCAGGGCTCCTGCCATCAGACAGGGCTGCAGGGCGCTTAGATGCAGAGCCAGTGGGCAGAGTCAACCACCTGCTGACTCAGTCGCTTTCCTCACTGGCTCCTGCAAGTGAGCTTATGTTCAGGACTTGTTCAGCTCTGTCTTCCTCCAGTGCAAGGAAAGACTTGACTGCTGTAGTCAACCGATACTGCACCTAATTCACCACAGGCAGTAAGGGAAGGCAGTGAACATCTGTCCCTTATTGGACACCTACTCTGTAGGAGCTGTGTCATAGGTGTTGATATACATGTATGTGTCTGTGAGCGTCTGTATGTGTGTGTGTGTGTGTGTGTTGTTTTTGTTGTTGCTCTTGCTGTTGGGCAGCAAATCCAGGGTGTCCAGTATGCTAAGCAAGTGCTCTAATACTGTGCACCCCAGTGTCTTGTCCCTTTTAGAACAGTACTGTTCCTTCTTAGCACCACCCCCAAAGAAGTAAAAACTGTTCTGACCTCCATGTTACCCCTGAGGAAACAACCTTGGAGAGGCTGGTGTTGAGATTTTGTTTAAAGAGTGCTGGAAAGCTGAGACTCAGATCTGGGTCAGGCCAAGTTCAAAGGCAGGACTTTAAAGAAATGCAAACACGAGGTCTGAGTGAGGGCTGTGACCCTTCCCAGCTCCTTCTGCTGACTGCCCTCCAGTATCAATCAGTACTTCTCAGGGGCCAGCCATGCCTCCTGCCTCACTTGAGACACACACACAGACAAAGAGACAGACAGACAGACACACCTTTCTTTCCTAGTTCTGCTCTGTGGAAGAAGCACTACCTGAAGACCAGCCGTGGGGAAGACATTGCCTTCCCGGTTAGTTCAGTGTCATGTTAGGTAGGAGTTTGGATTCCAGCTGTTGGCTGGAATGAGTGAAACCCTTCTTTTGCCCAGAAGACATTTTCTTCCCTGCATCCAGGACCGTTGGCCCTTTGTCCAGTGCAGCTGCCCTTTGGTGCCCGGGTTCCAGCCCAGGCCTTTGTATTTTAGGCAGATGTCACCACTGGGCTGTTCAGCCAGTGTCCTTCCTGGAGTGTTTGAACACTGCTGACGACATGCTACGGAATCCAGCATCCTGGAGCTCTGTCTGTCAGGGTAAATGCTTTTGTATTCACTTCTGGGCTCCCTGTGCTTGACTGGCGGTCGCCACACAGTAACTGTCTGCAGCTGCTGTCTGCCAGCTTAGGCCTTGACCCGTGAGCAGATTCTCAGGCAGCGCCTGGTTTTTAGAAGACTCTCAGTTCAGGCTGCTGGACTGAATACATGAAATTTGTTAAGATTTAAAAGAAATAAGGGCTGGAGAGATGGCTCAGTGGTTCGGAGCATCGGGTGCCCTTCTAAAGATGTGGGTTGGATCCCAGCACCCATATGGCAGTTTGTAACCGTCTCTAACTCCAGTTCTAGGGGATCCCACATCCTCTTCTTTCCTGAAGATTTTGAGACTAGTTTGAACTACATAGTGAGTTCAAGGCCTGTAGCTGGCTTTCTTTTGGGGCACCAGCCAGCTCTCAAATCATGACATTTACAGACATGGAGACTTATTATAATTAGTTATGATTGCATGGCCTTAGTTTGTATTTGTCCCATTAGCTCTTATAACTTAATTTAACCTGTTTCTCTTCGTTTATGTTTTTCTTTGGGGCTTTTTACCTTTCTCTCTTTTTTCTTTTTCTTTTTTCTTTTCTTTTTTTTTTTTTTTTTTTTTTTTTTGGTTTTTCGAGACAGGGTTTCCCTGTCCTGGAACTAGCTCTTGTAGACCAGGCTGGTCTCGAACTCACAGAGATCCGCCTGCCTCTGCCTCCCGAGTGCTGGGATTAAAGACGTGCGCCACCACCGCCCGGCTTCTTTCATCCTGTATGTGCTGCTTTCCTGCTTCTTCCGTGTCTGGCAGGCTGGCTCCAGGCTTTCTTCGTCTCTTTCTTCCTTGTTCTCTGCTATCCTCTCAAGTCTAGATTCCTCCCCCTACTTATTCTCTCTGCCCACCAGCCCCACCTATCCCTCTTCTGCATAGCCATTAGCCATTCAGCTTTTTATTAGACCAATCAGGTGCCTTTGGCAGGCAAGGTGAAACAGCAGCACATCTTTACATAGTTAAACAAATGCAGCAACACACCTTTACATAGTTAAAGTAACATTCCACAACAGAGGCCAGCTTGGGATATATAGTGAGATGTTCCCACAGGTAAAGTTGCTTGTGGTTAGATCTGATGACTTGAATTCAATCCCAGAAACCCACACAGTGTGAGGAGAGAACCAACTCCATAAATAAATATAATTAATACATTAAACAAAATAAAATATCAAAACAGTAAGAGCACAATAGGAAATGGAACAGCTTTAAGGATGTTACAGAGTAGAATCTGATCTGTGTATGTCCCTAGGAGAGAGTTTATTTATTTATTCACTTCGAGACAATCTCACTGTGTAACCCTGGCTGTCTGAGAACTCACTATATAGGCTTGGCTGGCTTCGAGCACACAGATTTGTCTCTAAGTGCTGGGCTTAAAGTCTCATGCCCTGCTGGGCTGTTTCTTTGAGACATCATTTCACTGTGTTGCTTACAATTGTCTTGAGCTCAAATCCTGTCTTCTCAGCCTCCCAAATTCTGGGATTATAGGCTTTAGGCCACCATGCCTTAAGGGGATTGTTCAGTCATTTCTTTATTTTTAAGGTTTATTTTTACATTTTAAAATATGTGTGTTTGTCTAACTGTGGGTATGTATATGTGAGTGTGTGCCTGTGGAGGTCAAAGGTGTCAGATTCGATTCCCCTGGATCTGAGATAATAGATGGTTGTGAGTTACCTACAGTGGGTTCTCTGCAAGGCCTCTACCCACTGAACCATCTTTCTGCCCCAGGAATTGTTTCTTAATTCAGCAAGTATTTCCTAATAAGAGTCCTTAAAATTATAGACTTAAGAATACATCTAAAGATTGTTTTTCTTTTTTCTTTTCACACACAAACATACCACATACATATACACAGGTATATGTGTATACAGGCAGACATACACACAAACACCACAATACACACAAACATCCACTTACATACACACAGGCACACACATGCAAGACATATATACACACAGACACAGCACAAACATTTACAACACCCACACCCACACACACACACACACAGAGGCAGACACATACAAACACAAATACACAAATGTGATTCCTCCTTTAAGACCCTGGTGTAGCACCTCCCCCTCCACCAGCCCGCTCTGTCCGTCCTAGGCGGTGTGACCCTGTTTGTCAGTCCAGTTGCTGCACGAGGACAAGCTCTTGACTATTTTGCTGTCCTACAGAATAAACACAGGCCTACTTTTGCATCTCCCGTCCACATGACTGTGCTCTCCAGCTGTTGGGGCCTTCATAGGTCTGCTGAGAACCCTCAGTGTGGCCATGTATGAGCATGTGGGAGTCTGAGGCAGATGGATCCCTGATTTCAGGGCCAGCCTGGTGTAAATTATTATTAGGTTCTGTCTCAGAAATAAATATATAAATAAATAAATAGTTAAAAATCCACACCTTCCTATGTGGGATCCAAGGACCCACACTTCCTCACCGCTTCGACTTTGTACCCACAGCGTGCTTAACTCTAATTCTCTAATCTTCACTTTCGGAAAACATCTTTGTTTTTCATGGCAGGCACTTTCACGACTGAATGATCTCCCCTGTTTTCCCTAAGATAACCGTTTCTATCACATCCTAGCACTCTGGGTCTTTTGAGTGGCAAACATAAGGAAATGCTGAGAACACGCATGCACCCGTTTCTTCCAGCATGTTAGATAGTTGGCTTCCCAGGGTCTCTCTTTCTCACTTTTTCCTAACATTTTATTTTTCGAGATATGGGCTTGCTCTGTATCTCCAGCTGGCTTCGAACTTGTGATCCCCCTGCCTCCTGTGTTGGGATTGCAAGCAAGTATGAGTCACCACGTTGGGATTTCACAAAGATTGTTTGGGAAAGTGACGATTACAGAAATTTAGTAAAGCGCGGTGAGAGTCCAAAGTTGAAGACGTTGTGGACTGAACAAGGCCACTGCCGCTTTAGGAGACCAGTGTGGGTGGGATTGGCGGCACTTAGTCCCCAGTGTTTAGTCAGTAATACGTACACCGGTGCCTGGACTTGGCACTGTGTGTTACTCTACTGCCCTCTTGTGGTTGCTGCCCACATAGTTCAGTGGGGGGGCAGCACTTAGTGAGTCAAACCCACATTCTCTGCTGTCTTCGTCGTCCTCTCCCTTCCTCCCTTCCCCCCCCCCCGCCACACACACACACACACACACACATACACACACACACCACACTGGGGATTGAACTCAGGACCTGCACATTTGAGGCAAGAGCTCTCCCAGTAAGCTACACAGCTCTCCCCTCTCACGTATTCTTTGTAGAAGCTGTCTACTAGAAGTAAAATTAAACATTTTGAGGAGATTCATTTTTTGAGATGGGGTCTTAGGCTAAAGCCTGAGAAGCTAATTTGTCTTACTGTTCCCAGTGTCATTATGTATATGTGTGGGGTCCAGAAGAGGCCATGGGACCCCCCGGAGCTGGAGTTACAGGAGGTTGGGTGCTGGGAACTGAACTCAGGTCCTCTGCGAGAGCCGTACATGTTCTTAACCACTGAGCCATCTCTCCAACCCCATCTCAGAATTCTTAAAGTTACAGCTTCCATTTCCTTTTGAATTCAAGGCCAGTCTGGGCTGCACAGCAGGACTATCTTGAAACACTAAAACAAAGAATGGGCTGAGGAAGGGCTGTGGAGAGCAGAGCTTGAGCCCAGCACCCCTGTAAAAGCAGATCGTGGTCACACTCACCAGTGACCCCAGGGTTGTAGGAGCCAGAGGTAGGAGGACCCCTGGGCTTACTGGCCTGCCACAGTGACCAAAACAGCAAGCTCCAGATTCTGTCTGCAGGGAACAAGTCAGAGAGAAAACACCCGCCAACCTCCTCCAGCCGCTGCAAGTGCACGCTCACGCTCACAGACCTTGCACGCTCACCCTCACAGACCTCACACACAAAGTGACAGAAAACACTCACCATCCTCCTCCAGCCACTCCAAGTGCACGCTCACGCTCACAGACCTTGCACGCTCACCCTCACAGACCTCATACACACAGAGTGACAGAAAACATGCACCATCCTCCTCCAGCTACTGCAAGTGCATGTTCACGCTCACAGACCTCGCACACTCATGCTCACAGGCCTTGCATACTTACCTTCACAGACCTTGCACGCTCACCCTCACAGACCTTGCACGCTCACCCTCACAGACCTCACACACACAAAGAGAGAAAAGAAAGAAATGTGTGTATTTGTCTCTCTCGTCCTATACCAAGTCCCACATAGCTCAGGCTGGCCTTGAATTCACTAAGTAGCCAAGGATGGCCTTGAACTTGAGCTATCTTTTGACAGGGTTTCTCTCTTTTGTAGTTCTGGCTATCCTGTAAATTGCTATGCAGACCAGGCTGACCTCGAACTTACAGAGATCCACCTGCCTCTGCCTCTGGGATGTTTGCCACCGTGCCCAGCTGGGCTTGAACTCTTGATTTTACTGCCTCCACTTCGGTGGTGCTGGGCAAGTGTATACATTTTCCTTTCTAAAGCTGGTTCACTGTATCACCCAGGCTGGCCTTGAACTTACTATAGAGCCCTGACTGACTTCAAACTCCATCCCCCTGCCTCAGTCCCCTCCGTGTTGAGATTCCATACATTACCATGCGTGGCTGTCAGTATTTTTGGAAGGGTAAAAGAAAACTGTTTGGGGCAGGCAAAACAGGAATATAAATGTTTGAACTTCTGTCAAATTTGTAATCAAACAGAGGTGATTTTACTATGGTAGACTGGTGGCTGGACCTGGTGACCTTCATTCCTCTCTGAGTGGGAGGAACTGTGGCTGCTGAGGTTTTAGGGCAGTGGTTCTCAACCTGTGGATTGCAACCCATGGGGGGGTGTCAAACGACTCTTTCACAGGGGTCACCTAAGACCATCAGAAAACACAGACATTTACATTACAATTCATAACAGTAGCAAAATCACAGTTATAAAGTAGCGGCAAAAATAATTTTATGGTGGGGCACACTACAACTTGAGGAACTGTATTAAAGGGTCGCAGCCTTAGGAAAGTTGAGAATCACTGTTTTAAGGGCTTTTTTACTTTTTGCCTAGTTCTTAACCTCTCTTTACTCCTCATTTCTGTGTGCATTTCCTAACGTAGCGCTGTGAGGTGGAGTTGGATGCAGTGGGTGAGAGATGACACGCTCAACCCCCACACCACTAAACTCTCAGGTGACACTCTCTTGTAACAGTTTTGACGTGCAATGTCACCCACAGGTTCCTATGTTTTAACACTTGGTCCAGCCCAGCTGGTGGCGCTGTTTTGGGAGGTTTGGGATCTTTGGGGTGTAGGGCCTCCCTGGCTGAAAGACTTACAGCCTGCCCCACTTCACCCCGAGCTCTCTCTGGTATGCTGTGTCATAAGCCACCTCTGTAAGCTCCACCACAGACTGACCCGCCTTGGCCAAAGTGTGCAGCTGGATTTTTCTTTGGGCTGCCAGCTCACAACAAACAACATGGAGACTTATTATGAATTATAAAAGTTCAGCCTATAGTTTAGGCTTATCCCACTAGGTCTTTATAAATCAAATTAACCCATTTCTCTTCATCTGCGTGTTGCCATGTGACTTATGGCTTTTACCTTTCCTCCTCCTGTATATCTTGCTCCCTCTGTATCAGCTGGCAACTCTGCCTTCTTCTCAGAGCTCTCTCTGTCCAGAAGTCTCACCTATACTTCCTGCCTAGCTATTGGCCACTTAGCTTTTTATTAAACCAATCACAGTGGCATATCTTTACAGAGTGTAATCAAAAATCTCAGGACAAAAGTATCTTCCCCGCCATGGTAGACAGTACTGTCTACAATAGGAAGCCAAGTTAAACCTGTCCTGCCTTCATTGCTTCTGCTAGTTATTTGGTCACTGTGGTGAGAGCAGTGGTCTTTGATACACGGATGCCTGCCTTGTGCTTCCTTCCTCCCTCATGAATGTGTGCACGTCCCTCCCACGTGTGTCCCATTCTCTAGGTGGCTGGCAAGCAGTCCTCATTTTTAACCACAAATCTTCAGCTTAACCCGCTGCTTGACGTTTTTCAGATTTGCAGTGGTGCGAAACCGGCTCACATTCAGTAGAAATCGTGCTTGGGGTCTGGGATTTGGATCTTCCCAGTGTTAGTGGTATGTAGTCCGCTGTGATGTTGGCCAGTGGCAGTGAGTGGTGGGGCCCAGCCAGTCCTGCTGGACACACCCATGTCCCGCAGCATATTGTGTTGCTGATTCAGCATGTCTAGTGGGTTAGAGGCATTGAGTGCACTTGTGATTTATGATGCTTCCAAATTACAGTGAGTGCATTTATTAGGATATAACCCCACTGGAAGTTGAGAAGCATTGCTATTATCTGTAATTTTTGCTTCTGTGTCTAACCTTATGAATCAGACATCAGTTTTAACAAAGCACCTCCAAATTTATGAAAGAATTATGTTTAGCTTCAAATAAACCAAGCAGTAGAATTGTTGGTTATTATTATTACTATTATTTATGTGTCTGGATGCTCTGTATGTTTGCATTGTCCAGGAAGGCCAGAAGAGGGTGTTTGACTTGTTTGTGACTCTCTGTGGCTGTTGGGAATCAAACCTGCATCCTCTGGATGAACAGCCAGTACTTTTAACCTCTGAGCCACCTCTCCAGCTCCCAATGGAGGAATTTTGATAGAAGTAGCATGATAGTGTTATTCCAGGGGCTTTGGGGTTTTCTACTGGCTTTGGAGACAAAGTCTCACTTCTGTAGTACTAGCTGTTCTGTCATTCACTTTGTAGCCAAAGCTGGCCTTGAATTTGCTGTAATCCTCCTGCCTGTACCTCCTGAGTGCTGGGTTATAGGCATGAGCCACCATGCTGGCTCCCAGGTACTCTTGCCTGCTTCTGGGCATAGACACAGAGTTACCCCGTCATTGCAGAGTGACAGGAAAGTTGATTTCAGCCATCTTGCTGCATGGTGGCGTGCCCATCGGCCAAGACACCAATATTTCTTCCTTGTATATGAGTTTTTGTTTCTGTGTGTCCAGTAGGTGTGAACTGAGGAATCAAGGGTTGGGAAAGTACAGCATGGTGGCAGTGATGTCTGCCAGCCTTCTGTCCCTACTCTCTCCACCAAGATGATAAATGTGTCTTTAAGACTTGGTTTTTGTAGTTGATAGGAAGTGCCTGGCCTTCAATCCTTTACTTTTTCCTTCCTTGAATTGTTTCATTTGTGATCACATTAATCTGAAAATCATTTGCTGGTGGCCTTGTGACAGGACAGCATGTACCACTTCAGCTGGAGCTCTCTGCAGGGCTGGCCCTCATCCTTGCCTTCGCTTTGTGTGCCCTACTGTGTTGGGCTGTGGACAATTCTTGCCCATGTTGGTTATGTTGAATTATGATTTAAAATTGGCACAGTGATGTCACTGCATTTTTTAATTAAATTGGTCCAGGACAGCCAAACCTACATAGTGAGACCCTGTCTTGAAAAACCAACAACAACAAAATGAAATTTGGAAGTGTGATACACATTCCTGACTTCTGGAGGTAACATGCGCCCCAGTTCTCCTGTGCTGTTTCTGTAGAATGTCCTTGATTGTCTAAGTCCTGATTCCAGGGAGTATTTTAACAACGTTGGAAAGGTACCCCTCAAGTTCCCTTAGCGCAAGCTCAGACCATGTGCTTCCAAGGCTACTGGGAGTACAGCTCGGAGGTTCAGCGCTTGCCTAGCGCGTGCGTTCAATCCTGGCTTTGATCCCCAGCACCACAGAAACAACCGACAGAGAGGAAAAGGACAAAAGGAATAGAACTTGTGCTTGGAAGGAAAGAAAGAAAACGAAGAAAGAGTTTGTGCCTCTTAAAAGGTAGAAATGGGTTCAGACAATAAGCTGTCCAGGAATATATCTTAAGTATGTTTTTCTATTATAGAATTACTTCCGCTAGATTTGGGAGAGAGGTCTTTACTTGGATGTATGTATGATAGTTATGGCGTTTGTGATGAAGTTAGTCTGGTTTTGTTCTTTGTGTGTGTTGTGTTGCTTGGAATTAAATCCAAGGTCTTATGTATGCTAGGCAGGCACTGTGTCACTGAGCTGTGTCCCCAGCCCAAGTGAGTTCTTTTGTTGTTTTGGGTTTTTTTTTTTTTGTGTGTGTGTGTGTGTGTTTTGGCTTTTAAAATATGCTATTTATACGTGTGGGGCACGATGTGCATGTGGAGGTCAGAGACGACTTACAGGACTCTGTGGGTTCTGGGGATCCAACACAGGTCACGAGGCTTCATTTATCTCCCGGGCAGCCCTGTTGTGTTTGGATGGGATCTCCCTACATAGTTCAAGCTGGCCTTAAAGTCACAGCAGTCTTCCTGCTTCAGACCCCCATAGTTCAAGCTGGCCTTAAAGTCACAGCAGTCTTCCTGCTTCAGACCCCCAAGTACAGGGATTACAGGCATGAGCCGCCATACCTGGCAGATTTGTGTGTCTATGTGGTTTTAGGGTATTTTTTTTAGTTTTTATTTTATATGTATGAATGTTTTGTCTGCATATATGTATGTACACTATGTGCATGCCTGGTGCCCTCAGAGATCAGAAGAGGGTTTTGGGTTCCCCAGAACTGGAATTACAGACGGTTGTGAGTCACCATGTGGATGCTGGGAATCAAACTGTCCTCCACCAGAGCAGCCAGTGCTCCTAACCAGCAAGCCCCTCCCTACCCCCACAGCAGTGTTTGCTGTTGTTTGGTTGGTTTTGGAACTTTTTGTGGACCAGACTGGACTTGAACTCTCTCTGTAGACCAGCTGGACTTGAACTCACAGAGATCTGGTCACAGATCCCTCTACCTCCTGAGTGCTGGGATTAAAGGCATGAACCACCACCCAGTCCTACAGCAGTTTCTAATAATAAAGTTTTAGTTTTTTCCTTTAAAAAATAGAGACAAAAGTAAATATTACATTTACTTTTATAATGTTAAGCATAAGACCAGATATAGTGGCAATGGCTGTAATCTCAGCACTAGTAGAGCAGGGTCTACATGTACACAGTAAGTTCTGTGTGAAATGTACAAAATAACTAGAATGTACACAAAGCTTCTCCTACTAGTAGTCTCATAAACAGCTTCTGTAAGTGCTTTCAGCTGCTCCCCTGCTCTAAGTGTATTCGTACGCATAGATATACACAGGTCCTGCTGTGTTTATACACAGAAGCAGCACATCAGGGTTTGGAGCACGGGAGGGTGAGCCTGGGGGTGAGGCTCAGCCTGGGGGTGTGGCTGGGTGACAGAGCACTAGTGTTTGTGAGGCCTGGGTTTGAGCACCAGGAAGAAAGGGTTACCACGACTCCAGTGTATCGCGTTCTTTTCATTATTGCATCAGGGCATCTTGTCGCGGTGCTGCATGTGGAGTGCATGTTTTATGGCTACCTGGCTTTACAGTGTATGGTTGGGTCATGGTTTATCTAACGTGGTGAATGTTACTGGATGGGTGTTTAGTTGCCCATGACGCTAGCAGTCTTGATCTCCTCGCATAGGTATCTCACTCAGTGTTTTGGTGAATGTTTTCATTTACTGTTATTACTGATTATTATAAATGATTGTTCTGTCATTTAATGGATAGAGTCACACTGGAAAGTTCCATTGCTGTATGTCAGATATTAGCAGTTTAGCAGATTTTACCCTAAAATGTGAAGTCTGATAACTAACAAAGATCTTCTCAAAACCGGGCCATAAACACTTCTTTAAGCACATGACAGGCTGAAGCAGGAAGGTTGCCGTGAGTTCTGGCTCAGCCTAGATCACAGAATGACTTACCTCTGAAAGGGAAAGGGGGTGACACTCAGGAGATGGCTTCCTCAGCTACGAGCCTGAGTCCTGATCCATCGCTCTATCGGTCCCCATCCCGGGACCCAGATGAAAACCAGCTGCGGTTGGATCCATTTGTCATCCCAGTGCTGGGGTGGAGCCCCTGGAACCCCTTAGCCAGCCAGCTTAGCAGAACTGTTGAGATGCTAAGCTCAGCCACATTTGGTCTGGACTAGGAATGGGGCTGGAGAGCTGGCTTAGCAGTTAAGAACCCTGGCTGCTTGCGCAGAGAACTGGAGTCAGTTCCCAGGATCCCATGTCAGGCAGTCAGAACCAGAACTCCAGCTCCAGAGCTGATGCCCCTCTGGCTCCATGGGCACTTATACACACAGTCCCTTGTCCCTAGACATAAACACATACACATAAATAGAAACAGTAAAGATAAAATAGGGTGGAGAACAATCCGAAGACAGCCAGTGTTGGTCTCTGGCCTTCATTCGCATGTACATGTGTGTATGTACCCACATGCACATGTGCATACACCCACATGAACACATGCATACATATCCCATGTGTGTACACGTGCGCGCGTGCGCATGTGTGCATGTATAGAGTTCAGTTTTGTTAGGAGCTAATTCTGGTGAAAAAAAATTGTTTTAGAACATCAAATTAACGCCCCACACAGGAACTTAAGGGTGGCTTTTTGTTTTTGTTTTTTGAGTTGCTGTGGTACAGGGACAGAGCTGTGGGACATTCAATGGCACTTGCAGAGGTGGAGCTACAAAAACAACTTCTCCTAAGAGGCGGTGAGAAGTGTTGGGGCGGTCTTCTAATTAAAAAACTGTATTTATAAGTGATTAAAATGACAGCTTTTAAAAATTGCTGAAGAACCAAACAATGTCGCTAAATAGAACGGATCTGGCTGTACACGGTTGTACAAAAGTAGGAAACCTCCGCAGTTCCGTGGGATGACTGTGAACCATAGGTAGAGCAGTTCTCAACCTGTGGGTCAGGAAGCCCTTGGGGCTTGCATATCAGAGATCCTGCATGTCAGATATTTACATTACAATTCATAACAGTAGCAAAATTAGGGTTATGAAATAGCAGAAAAATAATCTTATGGTTGGGTGAAAAACTGTATTAACCATGAAAAACTATATTAAAGGGTCATAGCCTTAAAAAGGTTGAGAGCCACTGGTTCAGAGTGACTCCTGAGAACATCTGTCTCTATGGTGTCATTAAGAAAATCCTTAGACAGCTGGGTGCAGTGGTACACACTTTTAATCCCAGCACTTGGGAGGCAGAGACAGGCAGATCTCTGTGAGTTCGAGGCCAATCTGGTCTACAAAGGGAGTTCCAGGACAGCCAAGGTTACACAGAGAACCCCAGTCTCAAAAAACTAGCAAAAGAAGAAGAAAAGAAGAGGAGGAAGAGGAGGAGGAGGAGACGACGACATAAAATTTTTAGAGCCCTGAGCCCCTGGCCTCGCAGCTAAGTTTCCTATTTTCTTTTATGTCCCAGTTCTCTGGTTGCACAATTCAGCCTGCTCTTGACAGAACTTCCGCTCCATCGCAGGAACCGCCCAGTGCAGCCGACCTCTGCAGCCGCCTGGGGTAGCCTTCTCTGTGAGCCTACCTTTCACGGCAGCTGCACCCCCCTCACCCACCTCGTGGGCTGTGTATAATCCAGCTAGGGGCAGTCTCACAGCCGGGACTCAGTGTTTTCGGTTGTTACAACCTTGAGTGTCCTACTGGCATCTGGTGGCTCCTTCAGAGTGGCTTCCCCACTGAACACTGAGTTACTGCTCTTCACATCAGTGCCAGACACTCAGGTCTCACTGTCACTCTGGTGTGTGTGTGTGTGTGTGTGTGTGTGTGTGTGTGTGTGTGCCTATCTTTATCTGCACTGTGCTTTTGTCAAAAATGTATTGTTCCATAAGGGGCTAACCTCGTCCCAGAGTAGCTGAGGGAACCAGTGCGCCGTGGAGGAAGCTGGCAGTAAACAAGACAGCGATTAACAAGTGTTCTAAACTCTGTCACTTCAGTCAGCTGCAAGGCCTCCAGGAGCTGTGCACTTACATTACCTCTGTGTGCTTGTGAAGGAGGGCATTGGCCTGCGTCATCTATGGTGACTCTGTACATACATCTTAGACTGTCCTCACTGCCATCGCGAATGTGTTTTAGGGTGGGGTGAAGGTGGGCAGTGGGAACATGCAGACGTTTCGTGCTATCCGAGCTTTTGGAGCTCTGCACCTCCAGGTGCTGGGCCTGTCCTCAAACCCTTGTCTCTCTGCAGGTGTCCTGCCTGGCTTCTAAGATTGTCTTATACTTTGAATCTGGAGTCCAGCTCCAAGCAGTTCCACTGCCCAAGTAATAAGACGTCACACCCTGTGTTCTCGCTTCAGCCATAGACAGGAGCAGCAGCTTCCAACACTTTAAATAAACACTGAGCGCTGATCCATGCAAAAGGCAGGAGGAGAGGCAGGAAAGGGCCTGTTCTCCTCTAATTAAAGACCAGAGTCATAGCTTAGAGAAATGCCCCAAGCCATGGTCTCTGTGGCGTTTAGGGACAGAGGTCTTCATGGTTCCTCTCACTCTCAGAACATCTTCCTCCTGTGACTTCAGTAGGTGACAGGACAGGGGAATCAGAGTGCAGGCCTGCCCTCCCCGCAGAAGCTCATGCCCTCTGTCCTAGTTAGCACCCTGTTGCTGATGAGCAATGACTAAGCTGGCCTGTGGAGCAAAGGTGTGATTCATCTTACAACTTCTAGGTCACACTGAACCTCTGAGGGGTCAGGGCAGGAACTGAAGCAGAGACTGTGGAGGAGGGCTGCACACTGGGTTGCTCCTCATGCTCGCGTGGCCTGCTTCCTTTATCAGTCCTTTAAAGTCCTTCCAGCACCACCTGACAAGGGGTGGCAATGCACATAGTGTGACCTAGGTCTTCCCATATCAACCATTAATCAAGAAACCCCGTATCAGTCATTTATCAAGAAAATACCCCACAGGCTTGCCTACTGGTCAGTCTGAAGGAGGCATTTTCTAATGACCCTGGCTTGTGTCAGGTTGACAGACACTAACTAGAACACTCCTAGAAAGGCTTCTTGTCACAGACTGAAAAAAAACCCGGCTGTTGTTGATTCCTTCTGCAAACACTCTTCCCTGACACTGAGGGTACTGATGCTGGGTTGTATCTCTGCCACCTAGGGTACTGATGCTGGGTTAATATCTCTGACACCGAGGGTACTGATGCTGGGTTGGTATCTCTGACACCGAGGGTACTGATGCTGGGTTAATATCTCTGACACCGAGGGTACTGATGCTGGGTTGATATCTCTGACACCGAGGGTACTGATGCTGGGTTGGTATCTCTGACACCGAGGGTACTGATGCTGGGTTGGTATCTCTGACACCGAGGGTACTGATGCAGGGTTGAAGTGTCAGCAACAGAATAACAGAGAAATGGATGTGTCTGGGAGCTGAATCCTTGTATTAATTTCCATTGCCTCTTTTTGCCTGTGACCCATGGCGAGTAATTCTCACTCATACTTTTCTCATCTGTAGAATGAGCATTTGTGATAGTTATATAGTTGTTATGAGGATGAGGATTAGGTGAGACACTGTGTGTCTTATCTTTTCTCCTTTCTTTGTTTATGTTTCAATGATAGATAGATAGATAGATAGATAGATAGATAGATAGATAGATAGATAGATAGCGGTAACATTTTATTTATTTGGTTTTTTTTTTTTTTTTTGAGACAGGGTTTCTCGGTAGCTTTGGAGCCTGTCCTGGAACTAGCTCTTGTAGACCAGGCTGGCCTCGAACTCACAGAGATCCGCCTGCCTCTGCCTCCCGAGTGCTGGGATTAAAGGCATGCACCACCACTGCCTAACATTTTTGTTTTTTAAGGAAAGAGCTTTAACATATCTTGACAGATCTGTCTGGTATTAGGGAAGTCTGGTATTAGGACCAGGACTCAGGCAGGCAAAGGTACTTGCCACTAAGTCTCACGATTGGAATTCAATCCCCAGAACTCACACAGGAGAAGAACATTGACTTCACAACATTGTCCTCCAATCTCACACACAAAATAAATGTTTAAATAAAAACCAAGAAATTGAGCGGTGCATTTTCTTTTGCGTAGCAAGTGATTTTGCGAATAAGATGCCAATTTTCTGTGGCAAGAGGGGAAAGTACAGATATGGGCAGGCATAAGAGGGCATCGGTGCCCCTGGAACTGGAGTTACAGATGGCTGTGAACCACCACGTGGGTGCTGGGAACTCAGCCCGGGTCCTCTGCTGGAGCAGCAAGTGTTCATAACCACTGAGCCATCCTCCCGCCCTGAGAACGCATACTTTTTTAAGACTAGGTTTTATGTAACCAAGCCAAACCTTGAACTTGTTATAAACAAGGGTGATGTATATCTCACGTAATCTTCACCCTCTTCCAAAAGAAGACCCAGTGTCGGTATTTACAAATCAGGAGACAGAGGGCTCAGTGGTAAAGCTTTTTGTGGGGAGACCCAGACTCGAGCAGGGCGGAGCTTCCCTCGGAGCCAGGCTGCAGAGCACAGCGTGTGCCTGCTTGCTGTGCTTGTCCTTGGTGTTGATTGTTCTCGACCAACCCACATTTTCCTCCCTTCTGCATCACTCGGGCCCCAACAGGCACACCGTTATTTTTTTCCGATTTTGAAGTCAATACACACTAATTTTAAAGTCAACATATTCTACTGTAGAAGAATTTGTCGATGTTGTAGGTGATCTATTATTTCCAGCCCTAGCTTTGCTTAACCATGGTGCCCATCTTTGCCTTCATGGAGTATGCTAAGCCCTCAGCGAGTCCTTCTTGATTTACTTCAGAGGCCGGAAACTACAAGGACTGTTTAAACCTTTGTGGTTATGCCGGAAAAACCGCGGAAGGCAGTGGGTATGAGATGAGGGCCTGGGAGTATGTGTAGAGCTGAAGGCAGTACGATTCCCTTTGTAAAATGTTTGCACAGCTGTTGTGTTGATTTTTTAAAAATGAGAATTTAGGCTTGGTGTGGTGGCATGTGCGTTTAACGGGAGGCAGAGACAAGTGGGTCTCTCTAGATCTGATGCCAGCTAGGTCTACACAGTGCAGTCCTGTCTCAAAAAAAAATTTTTTTAAACACAAGGGGGGGGTGATGTTTTTCTTGCTTTATTTTTTCCTGTTGAGGAATTAGTATTTTTCTCACTGAGGAGGAAGAGTTCTCTAGAAAAGCTGAAACTGAATGGATCAGCTTCTTTGCTTTTAAGGCGTTTCTCTTCTTGCTACTCTCTCTGGGGATGTGGCCTCTTTTCCTCCCTCCTGGCTGCTGAGTTGTGGTGACCTGGCCGGGTATCAGGCTGGGGCTGAGCGCCAGCTGCGCTCTGGCGCCCCCTCCTGTCCAACTTGAGACTGGCTCTTGTCAGCTTTAGAGAAAGCCCTGTTGTGAGTTTCCTGGGGTTCTGCTTCCTACCTCATTTTATTGAGAAAAATGACACAGGTTTCTCCTCCCCTACCTTCTGGCCCCATCTGCCTCCAGCCATCACAGTGGGTAGTTTCTGCTCTTGTCCGATGTGCTTTCCTGCCCCCTCGCCACCAACATCACACCTCCATCCCCTCCTCAGCCCTATTGATTGATTTGCTTTTGTTTTGGTGGTGTTTTGAGACATTCTCAAGTATCCTGCTGACCTTGAATCCTCTTCCTCCTTCTTTATAAGGTTTAATTTATGTAAATGGATGTTTTGCCTGAGCACCTCGTGACTACCTGGTGCCCATAGAGGCCAGAAGAGGGTTGGATCCCTTGTGACTGAATTTATAGACAGCTATAGACACCCAGTGTGGGTTTTGCAAACTTGGGTCCTTTGGAAGAGCAGCCAGTGCCCTTAATTGCTGAGCCATCTCTCCAGTCCTGAGTTTTCACATTTATTTATTTATTTATTTATTTATTTATTTATTTATTTATTTATTTATTTGGTTTTTCAAGACAGGGTTTCTCTGTGGCTTTGGAGCCTATCCTGGAACTAGTTCTGTAGACCAGGCTGGACTTGAACTCACAAAGATCCACCTGCCTCTGCTTCCCAGGTGCTGGGATGCCACACATTTTAACTTCTTAAGAAAACCTGCAGTCTAATTTTCAAATTACCATAAGTAATGATGTGTGTATATTTCAGTAAGTGACTTTTCAGAAAAGTCTTATTTTAATACACTTTTCTTTACTTGTGTTGTGTGTGTAGGTGGCTCAAAGACAACACGGGGCAGGCAATTCTCTCCTTCCATTGTGTGGGTGGCAGGGATTGAACTTGGGTCACCAGGCTGGAAACAGGTTCCTCAACCCACTTTAGCTATTTCATCAGCTCCCCAAAAGTTTTAAAATAGGAAAGTTAGCACTCACTTCGGTAGCACATATTGTTATAATTTAAAAACAGCATGAAGGAGTCACACCATACAATGGGGCCCACGTGGAGGGTTTCTTTATTGGGGGAAGGGAATGGGAAGGGGAGGGGAAGAGACAGAAGCAGAGAGGCAGAGATGGACTCAGAGAAATAGACACTGAGTGGGGGGGGGGGCGGGAGCAGGCAGCAGGGCCCGGCCTTTTAAGGGAGGGGAGCTGCGCACGTGCACAGAGACCACACAGCCGGCCAGGGCACTGCCTTTGTACTGGGCATGTGCGCAGGGGTGACGCACTCTGCCAGGTCTCCAAGGGGCGGGCCAGGTATGCCCGAATGCCAACACATTCACTGAAATTGGAGCAGTACAGAGAAGATGGCTATGGCCCCTGCTCAAGCCTGCAAGTTAATGAAGCATTCCATGTTTTTAAAAATGAGAAAAGTTATTGCTTCCCTTTAGTGCTATATTAAATTTTTGTTCCAGCTTTTAAAATTCTTGTTTTGAAAATATCTCCCCTGACAAGACAATAAGCATTCTGCATTACAGATATTGTCAGCAGAGGAACCCGTTGTCAAGCACGGTATGGCCACTGCATGCCACATTGCCTGCTGGAGTAAATGTGGCTTCGCCCTTCCACATGTTCCCACGTCAGGAGTGTCCTCCCTTACCGTGCTGTCACTAAACAGTAAAGCTGTGTAGGCGACATGTAAAGAAAAATTCTCTGAAATGCGTACATATAAATAGCCACCAGCATACTTATTCAGTTTTACCCGTATCAGTCTGCACAGGGTGGTTTCCTGGCTTGTGCAAGGAGACGCACTTCCGCTGGGGTTCACTGGCGGCTGCTCTCTGGGCCGGGAGATGCTGGAGTACCAAGTGTTGCTTCTTTCCTGGATTTTACAGATGGGAAATGTAGGTGATGTGTATGCCAGGTCTAAGAAATAGAATCCGGGTCATCCAGTTTCCATTCTGAGCTGGAGAACCATGAGGTTCCGGGGAAGTCTGTCCAGTGTGGTACCCACTGAAATCTGAAATCTGGGGCCTTAGTCACAGTGGCTGTGTTTCTAGTGCTCTAAGAGCACACGGGCTAGTGGCCACCATATTGGGTGACTTGTGAAGAGCATTCTCACCGTGGAAAGGCCTGTTTTAAATAAAGGAAACGGTGAACTGTTCTAACAGCCTGATGGCTTTTTACAAGATTATTATTAATGTGTTATTTTCAGTCGGTGAATTTAAAAAAATGAAAATAAAATCGCTTCATTTTCAGAGCACTTTTAAGTTCATAACACAGCTGGAAGCACGGATATAGGAAATATCCGTGCTTCCTCACACATGCACAGTGCTCCCCACCACAGTGACATGCTGTCCTTAAATTTTTAATTTATTTATGTTTTATATATCATGCCAGAAGAGGGCATTATATCCTATTATATATGGTTATGAGCCACCATGTGGTTGCTGGAAATTGAACTCATGACCTCTGGAAGTATAGCCAGTTCTCTTAACGGCTGAGTCATCTCTCCAGCCCCATTGCATGCTTTTGGTAGTCAGCATGGTGCATAGATCACAGGTGTGTTCCCTAGGTGTGGTACAGCCTATGGATCCGGCTACTGTGTTATTATGTTAGTCAACTTTCCCTTTACTGTGACCAAATCATCATCAAAAAGAACTTAAAAGAGGAAGGGTTTGTGGCAGCTCATGATTTGAGAGGTTTCTGTCCATGGTTGCTGGAACCTATGAGTTTGATTTGATTCTCATGGAAAGCTGAACTGTGGTGAAGGCTGTGTTCTTCGCAGGGAACAAGGGACTGGGTACAGAGAGGAGAGCCAGAGGGCAAGGGTAACCTTCAGAGGCCAGTGACTGCCCTGGCAATTGTTTGTCCCAGCTAGGTCTCACCCGAGTACCCACGGCCTCCCAGAACAGTGCTTGCTACCAGGGGAGCATGAGGCCTTTAGACACGGGGCCTAGAGGAGGTATTTCACGTCAGCCCGTAGCCAGGTCGCCAGAGGATCTTTATCATCCTGAAAATCCTTCCCCTCCTATTCACCCTTCTGTCCTCTCTCAACTTCAGCTTTTAGCAACCATTTCTTTGTACCTATCCCCACAGTGTTATCGTTTTTCTAGAATGTATGTTCGGAGAAATCTGCTAGTAGATTTGTTTAATCATATGTATGTAGAAGGAAGCGGCGGGGCTGTGTCCCGCCACCCGGCTAGCTTTACCCAAAATAATTACACGGAAACTGTGTTCTTTTAAAACACTGCCTGGCCCATAGTTTCAGCCTCTTATTGGCTAATTCTCACATCTTCCTTTAACCCATATTTAGTAATCCGTGTAGCACCACGAGGTGTGGCTTACCAGGAGAGATCTTAACCTGCGTCCATCTCGGAGAGGAGAAGCATGGAGACTCACTATGGCGACTGAAGCGTCTGCCCAACTCTACTTCCTTGTTCCCACAATTCTGTTCTGTCTACTCCACCTACCTAATTTTCTGTCTCTTAAAGGGCCAAGGCAGTTTTCTTTATTAATTAACCAATGAAAGTAACATAGACAGATAACTCTCCTCCATCATATGTATATATTCATGTATATGGATGAGAATGTATATACACCTGTCTGCACATGTATGTGGGAGGCAGTAGACAGTCTTGGAAAAGGTCCTTGGAAATACTGTCAAGTCCTTTGAGACAGAGTTGCTCATTGGCCTGAAGCTCACTATTGAGGCTAGACTGGCTGGCCAGTGAGCCTCCGCAATTCTCCTGTCTCCACCTTCCCCGCACTGGGAGTTCAAGTGTGTACTCATGCCCAGTGTCCTCAAGTGGGTTCTGGAGATTATCATCAGGTCCTCATGACTGCAGGGCAAGCACCGTGCTGACCGAGATGTCTCCCCAGCCCTGTTAGTGGGTTTCTGGGCTGTCAGCTGCAAGCTTTTTTACATGACATACTTTATTTTCTTTGATAACTAGGTGGTTTGAATGCCCCCCTAGGCTCATGTTTGAATGCTTGGTCCCCAGTTAGTGGAACTGTTGGAAAGGATTAGGAGGTGTGGAGGAGGTGTGCCACTGGGGGTAGGTTTTAAGGTTTCAAAAGCCCATGCCGGACAGGCCCAGTCTCATGCTAACTCACCTGCAATTAATGAATCAGATGTGCGCTCTCAGCTGCTGCTCCAGTGCCTGCCGTGATTGCCTGCCTGTCACCATGTTCCCCGGCTCCCTGTCATTAGGATCATAGGCTCATCCTCTGAAACTGTAATCAAGATCCCAGTTAAGTGCTTCCTTCTATAAGATGCCTTGATCATGTTGTTTCCACAGCAATGGAACAGTAAGTATCTAAGACATAAATATCCTAGGAATAGAGTTTAAATACCACACTTAATTTTTATTGATTTATTTTTATTTTGGGATGTGTGTGTGTGTGTGTGTGTGCACGCATGTACACACTAGAATCATGTGTTATGTATATGAAAGTATCCACAGAGGCTTGGAGATGATGTCAGTTCCCCTGGAGCCAGAGTTACAAGCAGTTGTTACAAGCCCGATATGGGTGCTTGGAACAGATCTCTGGCCCTCTGAAGAGCAATAAGTGCTCTTAACCACTGAGCCGTCCCTGCAGTGTCAGTGTGCCCCACCCCACTTTAGAGAGAGAGAGAGAGAGAGAGAGAGAGAGAGAGAGAGAGAGAGAGAGAGAGAGAGAGAATAGCTATTTATTTCTTGACTGTGTAAATCTCTAGGAAGATGATCAGGTCCGCAAGGGGCTTTCCTCCAAGCAGTCCCTCAGGAACCCAGGTTCCTTCCATCCCATGATTTCATTATTCATGAAATCAAACTAAGAAGGACCATGGAGAAGTGGACAAAATATCTTTAATGGGCCATGGCTTTCAGGAGCACATGTCATTTCTGACTGCATTCTAGAGGAGAAGACACAGGACCACTCTTGGCTGGAGACACTGTCTAGCTCTTAGTTAAAGGACGCATAGTGGAATGTGACTAGGGAAACCATCTCAGAGCTGGTGCTCGCGATGGACCGAGCAAGAAGTAAATCCCTTCTGTCCTCTCTGCCAGCCATAACTGAAGACTCCAGAAGTCCCACCCACAGTGCAGAGCTGGCCTGGCACAGTCAGTGTGGAGCAGCTGGCTGAGAAGCAGACTTCCTGGGTGCCCCCCCCCCTTGTTGTCAGAAGGCAGGGCTTTCTTTTTTGTTTTATTTTGTTTTTTAGACAGGGTTTCATTGTGTAGTTTGGCCTGAAACTCACTCTGTGTACCAGGTGTTTCTGCTGCTTGAATGCTGGGATTGAAGGTGTGAGCCACCACCCTGGCCAAGGGTTTGTTCTAAAGGGGGCTTTCTGGAACAATTTAATAATGAAATGTCTAATTTTCTGTGAGCTCCGTGGTGCTGGGATCTGAGTGGCAGCCCTCAGGGTTGAGCAGGGACCACTCTTAGCTGCTGAGCCTCTCTCCTGCTCCCCAAATGCCCAGTTGTCAACCATAGACATCGAGGTTTGCTTTCTCTGGTTGCTTTTGTGGTCCTTACATCCTGATGGCCTTTCTGGACCCTCCTATTGACATTGTTTTTCTTGTGGGTTGTGTAGATGCTGCTGCAATCACTGGAGACCTGAGCTCTCCTCGCAAATCACAGGAATGCTTGCCTAATCGTTCCCATGGAAAGCACCTGACTAAGATGCGTGCCTTTAAAACAAATCAACAATTTCCACCTGTTTTTCTTGGCACCTGTTAAAGTGAATATATGGGTCATCACTGACTGACGAGTGTTACCTGCCAGCTGTCCTCTTGCACGTAAAAGCTGAGTGTTCATTACTGTAGTCATGGCAACATGCTTTTGATAATAAGTGGACAATGTAGAAATAGACTGTCCCCTCCAGTCCTGTCTACTGCGCATGGGACATGGTATGAGAACATTCTGGAAAAGAGCAGCGTGTGGTCAGGCCATCAGCACTGTTATCTCACACCCACTAGGAGGCAAAGGCCCCTGGCAATGTTTCTTAGAGCTCATTACTGGATTCCTCATTACAGTCTTGGCTGAGCCGCACATTTGGCACACCATGGTGCAAAGGAGAAAGCTGTGGTTGTGACTAGGGAGCGGTTTTCCTTCTTGTCTTTCTCCTTAAGCGGGGATGGGGGGGTTGGGAGTGGGGGATTATTTCTGATATTTATAAGCATGCTGGCTGGGCTCAAAGGCAGCCAGGGTTAAGATGGCAAGATGCCATTTAAAACAAAAAGCAGGATGTGCCATGGGGCTGTTACATCACAAGGAGTCCTCATGGAACAGAAGCTGTTTTCATGATCTTATCTGCTGCGAGAGGCCTTAAACAAATTACCAGTTAACATTTCAGATATTTGTATATGGGGCACTGGCGATTATGAGCTGATTGAATGGGGGCTTTTTCACCCTTAGGGCTTGAAGGGGACCCAGCAGGAGCCTGGGCCTGGAGGAAGGGCTTGCTACTCATGGCCTGGGCACACCTAGGAGTATGGGGAGGGCAACCAGAGGCCACTGGCAGCAAGGAGGATTTTCTTTGCTGTCTATGGCTATGAATTGGTTGCAGGTTACTTTTTCCTGCTGTCTAGGTTTTTGTTTGGATTCTCTTCGTGGTCTGGGGTCAAGCCATTTATTTTATGTAGGCAGTGACAAAATCCAACTCTTCATTGTTGAGCTTCTCCAGGAAAAATCACCCAGCTTTGTTTTGTTTTGTTTCAGTATTATGAAGCTGAAATACCCAGTTTTTATCTACAGCCTCAGCTGGTTTTTTCCATGTTGAGTAGCTATTTTTAATGTTTCTTAATATTGTGAGGTTCCTTAGGACCGTAACCATGGTTTTATAGCAGAGCTAATCATAATTTGTTTATATGTCTGTTTTGAGAGAGGCTGGCTTTGAGTGCTCTGTGTAGCTGAGGATGACGTTGAATCCCTGTCCTCCTATCTCCAGCAATTTTCTTGGATACAGCCATTAGTTGAGCATTACCGCCACTCAGCTGCCCTGGGACAGTTATTTCTTGTCTCTGAGGATAGCGAGGTTTTTCCAGGTGACTTCACTTTAACAGTCTGCTCAGGTAGCAGGTAGTCAGACTGTTTGGGGACCCTTGAGTCTCTCCTTCCACAACTCTGCTAGTCTGTGGGCTGTTCACCTACTGTATCATGACCTCTGCATCTCTTTCACCTTTCATACCTGTTTCCATTCCCAGAATTCCCTACCTGTCTAGTTTGGAGAAATGTTGAGAATAAGCACCCCAACTAGTCTCATTTCTGTGGTTTCCCCTGCCTCCAGTCAGGTACCATGATAGCCAGATGACTGTTTACGACCTCACTAGGTGTAGTTCATGTGTTGACCTTGCTGGTCCATCTGAGAACTGCCACCCTATATTAGATCATCCACTCATGGGCAGACAACAACATTTTTCTCTACATTCCTTTATGGTGCTCCAAAGTTGCCTGAACAAATGGGCAGGTGGACTTCCCAAACGTAGAGGTCAGGAGTCAAATGACACTGAGGTATATAGCAAGAGCTCTTCGCCTAGCTAAAGATGGGACCGATACTAAGAGCAGTGGAGGCCCCAGCGTTTTCATTACTTACAACTGTGTAGCCAGGCTATTCTTCACAGCCCTCTCTAATGCTCACATTTCATTTCTACCATGTCCCCATCTGATCTTTCCAGAGGGCGTGGGGGCAGAAGCCAATTTTGTGTTGCTTGTCATGGAATCTCTAGGTCTTAGAAGAGCATATGGGCCAAAACAAGTCATTCATAAATATTTTCGTTTATAATTCCTACTTGTCTTTTTGAAAAATTATTTTCTTTGGGGTGTGTGTGTGTGTGTGTGTGTGTGTGCGTGTGTGTGTGTGTGAGACACACATGTGGGGGTCAGAGGACAACTTTTGGAACTGGTCCTATCTCAGTTCCAGGAATCGAACTTTGGTCATCAGGCTTTCCCAACAAGCACTGTTCTCCTTTGAGCCATCTTGCCAGTCCTCGTCCTCATGTGTTTATTGTAATTAGTTTTGTTGTTTTTTGTTTGTTTTGTGACAGGGCTTCTCTGTGTAGCCCTGGTTGTCCTGAAACTTACTCTGTAGAACAAGCTGGCCTGGAACTCAGAGGTTCACTTGCCTCTACCTCCCAAGTGCTGAGATTAAAGCCGCATGCCACCATGCCTAGTTTTATTTTCGTTTTTAAATTTGTGATGTAAGTAAAATATATTCAGTTACAATTTGGACCACCTCAAGCCTATTTAGTAATTTTGAATATATGTAAATAAGCTTTAGGTCTTATTGAAAATTGACATTGTTTTTTATATTACTATTATGACATATTTTATTATTAATGACTAAGGGCAAGGCTTTTTAAAGGTCACAAATGATGTTTAATAACCTGAAAAAAGATTACCTTGGGAAACAGGAAGCAGCAACATAGCCTTGAATCCTTGATTTATTTAAGCCCTGCATGGCCCAGTAATCTTTTCATCTGTCATTTCCCCAGGCCTAATATTCTGAAAAAAAGCTCTGGGAAGGAAATTGAACATGAACTTTGAGATAGCAGAGCCTTATGAAGCTCATAAACCAAGCATATTAGGAAAAGATACTGATCAAATAGAAAAGCAAAAGGCAATTGGCTTGAAGGGACTAAGGAGGATTATATAAAGTGAAAATCTGGAAAAATAAAGTGAGCAGATGGTCCTAATGAGCCGGGAAGATTGGCTCTGGTGCCCAGTGCAGCAGCTTTCACTGTCGCATCTGCCACAAACTAATTGCCTCTTGTCTGCCTGGCCACCTAAGCTGAGATGTGTGGCGTTTGTAGCAGACGCTATTAAAAGCCCAACCCTGGCTAATTTTTTTCCATTAATTTGCCAGTGAGTGCTTGGGTTTATGTGGATCATTTGATTTACTTTGAGTTAATTGTAATTATGTGTTGCATTTTGCTCAACAGCGTGTCCTTTGTAATATGATTTGCTCTTAACTGCAGTATTATTTCCTCTTGATCAATAACCTCTTCTTTAGGGGAAAACATAAGCTTAAGGAATATCTGTGAAGGAAACTCTTGTTATTTGTTTTGTGCTCTGCTTTTGTTTTTTGACTGTCCTAGCTGATGGTGACCTGGAACTCACTATAGTCCGAGCTGGCCATGGACTCTTGGTGGTCCTTGTACCTCAGCTTCCTGTGTGCTGACATTACAGGCATGAGCCACTTCCATGCCTGGCTGGAAGATACTTTTATTATTATTATTATTATTATTATTATTATTATTATTATTATTATTATTATTATTAGTGTGTGTGTGTGTGTAAGGAGGGCATGGGGAGCACACGTGTGGCACACACATGCTTGTGGAGGTCAGAGGACAAGTGTGGAGTCCTAACTCTTCCCCTTTCACACGGCCCCCGAGGAGGAAGTGAGGTTGTCTCACTGACTCTTCCAGGTAATACTTTTAAGTTAGATGGGGTGTGTGCTTCTAATCCTGGGTGATATAAAATCAGATTTGTCCAAGTCCTGGTGGAAGATAGCATCATCGTTAAGATGCAGGTGGGAGAAGAGCCAGTCCTTGTTCACATAGAAGCTACCCTTCTTGTGTGCTGTATCCCTAAAAGCTGAGCATGTATGTATACCGGGGCACAGCCCTTCTACCACCAGGTACATCCCTAACATGGGCACACCTATATGTTCATAGAGATACTGCACTGACAGCCAGCAGCACTAATGGTGCTGATAACTGGAAACCACCCAGAGGCTGCCACAGCTGAAGTGGACCATCATGGGGCTTCCTTACAGTATAGAGTTACCATTGAAAATGCACACGCTGTCACAGCACACCACCTGAATGACTGTCACAATCCAGCAATAGGTGACAGAAGCCAGACCCCACAGAGCACGTCCTGTGTAAGTCAGAAAGACAGCAATCGGGAGTAGTTGATGGCTCAAGGTTAAGAGCGCCCGCTACTCTTGCAGGGGACCCAAGTTCCTTTCCAAACACCCACATCAGGACAGGAGGCTCACAGCCACCCATTACTCCAGCTTCAGGGACTCTGGTGACCTCTTCTGGCCTCTTTGGGCACCACTCACACACACATACACACATGTGGCATACAAATACACACAAGTAAATGAAAATAAAAATACTTTCTAAAAAGACAAAGTGATGTAGGTGATGGGAGTCAGAGTGGTTGTAACCACTAATAAGATTATAGCTGGAAGGCGCAGTATGACCGTGTAGGGTTCTGGAGCCCTCCGCTTCTGGGCAGATCATTCCAGTGTGTTCAGTTTGTGGAAACCAATAGAGTCATGATGATTTTGTGTATATATAATGTGTGTGTGTGTTATAGTTTAAGTGAAGTTTTAAAAAATCCGTGTGAAAATGTGGGGGTGTGGTCCCTTGAAGAAGGGCTGTGCTTGACTCTAGGCGCTTTGAGCTACTGTGTGAGGTAAAGCCAGTCTCCGCAGCTCAGTGACCATTTAAGATTTGCTTATCTAACATTAAGGGCTTGCACTGTCTCCAGATGCAATTTCATTCTCTGCCAAGAGCGAAAGAGGCCGTGCAACTCTTAGAATCCCGGGAACTTGTCCAAGTCCTTATTTCTTTTGACTAGCTCCAGTGTCTTGATTTAGTGTTTTGTTTTGTTTTTCACTTTATTTTATTTTATTTTTTTAAAAAAGACAACAAATGGGCTGGAGAGATGGCTCAGTGGTTAAGAGCATTGCCTGCTCTTCCAAAGGTCCTGAGTTCAATTCCCAGCAACCACATGGTGGCTCACAACCATCTGTAATGGGGTCTGGTGCCCTCTTCTGGCCTGCAGACATACACACAGACAGAATATTGTATACATAATAAATAAATATTTTTTAAAAAGATGACAAACTTCTCTTTTTTTAATTTTACATACCAATCCCAGTTCCCACTCTGTCCCCTCCTCCCATTTCCTTTACCTTCTCCTCCCACCCTACTCCTCATCCACTCCTCAGAGAGGGTAAGGCACATTGCTTTGAGGAAGAACCAAGGCCCTCCCTACTATATCTAGGCAGAGCAAGGTATCCATTCAAAGAAAATGGGTTCCAAAAACCCAGTACTATCAATAGGGATAAATTCTGGTGCCACTGCCAATGGTCCCACAGTCTGCCCCAGACATACAACTGTCAACCACATTCAGAGGGTCTAGTTTGGTCCTATGCTGGTTCCTTTCCTGTCCAACCGGACAGAGCTAATGGTCAGCTCCCATTAGCTCAGGTAAGCTATTCCAGTGGGTATCCCCATCATGGTCTTTGGTTTAGTGTTTAAGCCAGGGTCTCATGTAGTCCAGGCTGGCCTCAAACTTGCGTTATAGTCAAGGAGACCTTGGCCTCCTTATCCTCCTGTCTCCCCTTCCCAAGTGCTGGGATTACAGGCCTGTGTTCACACCCATCTTGGTTCCATCTCCCTGGTACCTCTGCCTCCTGGGCTCTGCTGTTTGTGATTAGGGCCTCTGTAAAAAGAGCAAGGTTGAACAGTCAGCAGTACGCTGGCTTTTTTTGTTTCTTTTGGCTATTTTGTGACTGAGAGTTTGTTGAAGCCAGCTGCCTCACCTGTCCTTTCTCCACCCAAGGTCAAGCATTGTGGGCAGACACTGACTGTTGAAGAAAGGCACCGGCTCTAATGCTGCCCTTTCTCAGTCTCCCTGTGACACCTCTCTCAGTCAATCAGTCTGTCTCTTTCAAAGTTTTCTCGTTTGCATGCTCATTGTAAAAGATCAGGAAATATGTGAAAACTCAAAAGAGAAAGATAAGCACCGTAATCTTTCTACACAGGGGAGTTCCTGCTCTATTTTGTTGGTTTTCTTTTCTTTCTTATTTCTTTTCTTTGCAATTTCTATTATATCATTGCTCTTGTGCCTCTGTCCTCTCCAACTCCACACCTTGTCTTCAAGCCTTGTGTGTGTCTCTCTGTGTGTGTGTGTGTGTGTGTGTGTGTGGTTCCTAAGTAGCCCAGGCTAGCCTTAAACTCACTCTTCTTACTGTTGCCTCCTGAGTTCTGGAATTACAAACCTGTGTTCACCATGCCCAACTCTACTTTCTTTTCTTTTTTTATGGGGTGGGTGTTCAAGGTTTTTCTGTGTAGCCCTGACTGTTCTGGTACTCACTCTATAGACCAGGCTGGACTCAAACTCAGAGATTGTCCTGCCTCTGCCTCCCGAGTGCTGGGATTAAACATGTGACCCACTACCACCTGGTGCCAGCTCTACTTTCTAAAGACTTTTTGAGGAAAGTGGACACTGAATGCTGCCAACTCCGTTTTCCTTCCTACATACACAGGGTTTCACTGAGATCGGGACTCAAGCGTTTGGATTCTTCAAAAGCCAATACAGTGTAATACAGAACGCTAGCTTCCTAGCCACTTCTTACATTCTTGAGATTACCATGGCTAGGGTCCGTAACATAAAAGACAGAGGACTGGCAAGATAGCTTAGTCACCCTTTCTGTCAATCCTGAGGACCTGGGTTCAACCTCTGGAACCCATGTGGAAGGAGAGGATTCTCGCAAGCTATACTCTTTGTACACATGTGGGGCATGACTCGTGCACACACATACATGACATGCGTCTTCCTTAATAAATAAGCATATGTAAAAAAACAAAACACTTATAATTTAGTTGTTTGTTTTTACTCTTTTGGCTCTTTGAGGCCCTTTGCTCTTGGGGGGCTGGCCACCCATCCCCCAAATAAATCACACACAGAGGCATATTCTTTCTTATAAAAATGCCTGGCCTTATCTTGACTTGTTTCTAGCCAGCTTTTCTTTGTTGTTGTTGTTGGTGGTGGTGGTTGGTTGGTTGTTGTTTTTTTTTTGGTTTTTCGAGACAGGGTTTCCCTGTAGTTTCTAGAGCCTGTTCTAGAACTAGCTCTTGTAGCCCAGGCTGGCCTCGAACTCACAGAGATCCGCCTGCCTCTGCCTCCTGAGTGCTGGGATTAAAGGCGTGCGCCACCACCACCCGGCTAGCCAGCTTTTCTTAAATTATTCATCTACCTTTTGACTCTGGGCTTTTTCCTTTTCTTCTGTAATCTTACTTTTATTCTTACTCCGCGGCTGGCTGTGTGGCTGGGTAGCTGGGTGGCTGGGTGGCTGGGTGGCTGGGTGGCTGGGTGGCTGTGTGGCTGGGTGACTGGCCCCTAGGGTCCTCTCTCCTTGTTCTCTTTTGTTCCTTCTCCTCCCGAGTTCTCCTTCTGTTTACTCTTCCCTGCGTGCCAGCCCCACCTATCCTTTCTCCTGCCTCGCTATTGGCCACTAAATTCCTACTTGAGGGCCGGTTTGCAGTCCTGGGGTTGTGACTGCGCTGGTTACCAAGGCAGTAGGGGCTTCAGTTTCCCAGAGCACAGACCTCTCACTTGAGGAACCGCTTCCTGCAGGAAGGAGGTGGAAGGGGGTTTTCTACAGCAGAGGAGCAGCTCTGCCTCTGAGTCTTTCCTTTTTAAAGGCAGTCTAAGTGTGTATATATCGGTTCGTGTACATGAGTGTGTGTGTGCATACACATGTGCACACACACTTGGAGGTCAGAGGAGATTATCAGTGGTTTTCCCGCTGTCCAACTTCTTGCTTTGAAACAGGGTCTCTCGGTGAACCTGAGGCTCATTGATGCCTCCCAGTGCTCAGGTCACAGGCATGTGAAGCCACGCTCAACTGTCTTTTTGTTTTGTTTTCTACGTGGTACTGGGGATTCAAACGTAGGTTCTTCCTTATGCTTGCCTGGGAAGAGCCTGCCACCTTCTCAGGCGCAGTTATTGTTCGTTTGTTAGCACTTTGGAACTTTCATCAGAAAACTGGGAAAGGGACCATCTGTCTAGTGATACAGGCACACATCCCAAGGTCACTGGCTTGGTTCCATTTGCCTAATATTTTTTAAATAAATATTTATTTTTATTTTATGCTTACTGGTGTTTTGTCTGTGTGTAAGTCTTTATGAGGCTGTCGGGTCCCCTGGAACTGGAGTCACAGACAGTTGTAGCTGCCATGTGGGTGCTGGGAATTGAACCCGGGTCCTCTGGAAGAGCAGTCAGTGCTGTTAACCACTGAGCAATCTCTCCAGCCCCTAATTTGCCTAATATTTTGAGTGAAATAGCTTTCTTTCCTTAAAAAGTTTATGAAAAACATCTACAGAGTGTGATAGGATGGATGATGGTAATTAAAACAATAAAAGCAAAAAACCCCACAGATCAAAGCTGGAGTGATAAATGCCTGTAATCCCAGCAGGAAGGTCAGGAGTTCAGGGCCAGCCTGGACTGTATGAGACTGTGCCTCAATAAAACCAAGAAAAACAGATCCCTAGAGTCCAGTTAACCAGCACTTGTCTTCATCACTCCAGCCCAAGTTCTAACCCTGTGGGTAGACCAGCTCACTGTGTTCCACAGTCTGCCTTGGTCTGTTTGGGTGGCTAGAGTAAACTAATTAGCTTGTAAATAAAAGAAGTCTGTTGCTTACAGTTCTGGACGATGACAAGTCTGAGGCTAAAGGGCCAGCAGATTCGGTATATGATGAGGACCTGGTCTCTGGCTCAGAGCTGTGTTCTTAAGCAGTGGAAAAGGCTGTCTGAGCTCTCCTTTATAAGTCACTAGTATGTCACAACTAATAAAAGGCTCCTCTGCTATGCCTCAGTCACTCTCCAAAGGCCCCACTTCCAGCACCATCACCTGGGATGGGATTTCATCATATGAACCCGAGGAGACACACACCTGCAGGCTCAAGCATCCTGCTATTTATTCTCAGACTTAGAAACCTGAAATCACCCTTTTTGTGTGTGAGAGAGAAAATGCAGGTGGAGGAGGTGGGCTCAGAAGCCAAAGCACTAGCTAGGGACTAAGCTGGGACCCGACATTTGCCTCCCACCCCACTACCATCTTTCCAGGTCGATGGTTTTGATGTGTCTATGTATTGGGAGCTGTGAACCTCCAGATCCTGAATTTCTTGTAAACAACGTGTTATGCTTGCAGCTGTTCTGAGCATGAGACCCTCAGGAGTTCCTGATGGCAAGGGAGTGGTTGCTGGTGGGTTTGGCTGGGGCATGGCTATCAGTTAAGGATCCCTATATAAGCTGCTACTAGATACAATAAAGGGGGCATTCTTGGGGTATTCCTGTTTCAAGGATGACTCGTGTCTCTCTCTGTCTGTGAGTCTTTGTGTGTTTCAATCTTCAGCCCCTTTCCCGGTTTATGAACCATATGGTAGCGCATAGAGCACAGACGGGCATGGTACGCTACATTGCTGGTTATTTGGGATTGTCCTTTAGCATTAGAAACCAGGGTGGTCCACCCATTCAGTCTTCCTCACTCTCTAAAACACTGTAGCTAGGCCAGGGTCCCTGTTTCCAGAAAGGACAGCCTGAGGAAAACAGACAGAATAACCTGCTGAGTGTGTGCACTGAGTGCACTGGGGCCTGGCGAGGACCAGCCAGCTTGTTGGTGAGCTGAGAATGACTGCTGGATGACCACTCAGAGGATGGGCCTTGGCCATGGTGCTCTCAAGTAGCGCCAGAGGCCCCAGGTAGAGGAAACAGGGAATGGCAGCATAGGAAACATGCCTGGCAGTATGCAGTTCCTGGGGCTCTCAGCAGGGTGGCTGGTGGAGAAAGGGCACAAATGGTTCTTAGAGCCAATTCAGGGCAGAGGCTCTGACTGCAGAGGCTGCTTTCCTCCCCTACCCCCCACCCCGCACCCTTCCCTCCACCTGCTGGTCCTGGTTCTCAGGGCTCTGGCTGCAGAGGCTGCTTCCCATCTTTGCTCACCTGTTCCGTTTCAGGACTGTTTCCTTCCCTCTGCCTGTGACCTGCCTGACCCTGGTCTTAGTGCTGCTCTCTCTTATTGTACTCTGGTCTCTGGTTAAGTCTCCAGAAATGGGACCCTGAAGCTTCCTATCTGTCTGGTCAGGTGGTGGGAGGATCTTTCTACAAGCTCTGTCCATGTGAGAGCTCCCTGTTAGCTTTTTCATACCCCCCAGTTACAGACTCAGCCATTGCAGGAGTCCTCCAGTAGGAAATGTGGAGCTGTGGTGACTGGGAGTGCAGTGAGAAATGAGGAACATGGAGAAGCCGAGACAACTAAGGAGACGGAGAACCACAAACAGAAACAAAACACCAAAACCAGAATGGCCAGAGAATCAAGCAGGTTGGAGCAAGGAGGTAGAAGGTTCTGGGCTGTGAGCATGGGCTGAGAAAGTGCCATTTTATCCCAGTTGCTTAACAGAGGAAAATTGTCCTGAGAGGCTAGCACAGGATTGGGGCAGTTTAGTTAGCTATAAACACAGCGGATAAACTGGGCACATACGCCTTTAACCCCAGGACTTGGGAGGCGGAGGCAGGTGGATCTATGTGGGTTCCAGGCCAGCCTGGTCTACACAGTGATTTCCAGGTTAGCTGGGGCTATATAGTGAGACCCTGTCTAAAATCACAGCAAACAATTACAGAATAGAAATAAGAATGTACAAGTAATCAGTTTTATATAAACACTAAACACTGCTTTAATGAAATTGATGTGGCCATTCTTAGAGAATGGGAAAGGGACGCCGTCCCCTCTACCCGAGAAGGGGATGAACAGGTGATGTCCAGAACTGCGGTGTTGGCCTTGACAACATTGATAGACACAAAGATCTGACAAACTGAAGCAGTAAGTTGAAGTAGTGACTAAGGATGCGGAGGGATGGGAAGCCATTGCTTTTCAGTGTAAGACCCAGTCTTTTCTTTCCAAATTACAAGCAACTACTATGTCAATAAAGCTAAAAATTAGTCATTAATTAAAATAAGCCTTTTGATGGCCCTTCTTATGGACACGTGTCCCTGGAGCAGTCGGATGCATGTTTGGTTACTAGGAAGTTTCTCCAGCATGTGGAAATGAATGTGTAGATCAGGCTCATTGCTAAGCCAAGTCTGTGTCTGCTTACTTTGGGAGTAATTAACTCAGGTTTGCCTCACTGGAAGTCATGCTAAAGACGTTTGCCATTTCCCTCTGCGCCACGGAGACAGATTGGACTGTGGTTCATAGTTGTTGGTGCTGTAGCTTTATTAAAATTGAGTAAGGCTGTCATATGAAATTGGGTTTTTTGATTACTTTAGACTTGGTGACGTATCTTTTCCATGTGTATAATCTTCAGCAAACATTTACCTTCCCCAACTGGCAGACTTATTATAACTTCTCGTGTCTAATCAAACATTTTCTCTTTCCTCTGCCTTCGTAGGGATCTCTGTTCACAGCTGTCTTTCAGAATAGTTGACATGTCCCCTGTGTGCGGAGCCTTTGCCATTCCATTCTCTACCCTTCGGAAACTCGCCCTTCTCATTCCTCCCGCTTGTATTAGTCGCGTTCCTGTTGCAGTGAGACAAACACTGACCAGAAACAATGTATAAAAGGGCTTGCTTTGGCTTATGCTTCCAGAGGAACACCATGACTGTCGTGGCAGGGAAGTGTGTCATGGCAATGGGAGTAAGAAATTGGGAGCTCACATCTTCAGTGGCCAGGAGGAAGCAGCGGGGGACCAAAGCTTTTAATCTCAAAGCCAGCGACATACTTCCTCTAGCAAGGCTGCACCACCTAAACCTCCCAAACAGTGTCACCAACTGGGGACCAAGCGTTCAAATGTCTGAGACTATGGGAAACATTTCTCTTTCAAACCAACACACAACCTTAGTCTCTAGTCAGGAATGTTTGATTAAACACGGTTTGATGTTTTAGTCTGATACTTTTGTCCATAAAGTCAGGGTGGTATGGACAGATAAATGCCAATAGACGGATGTCGAGGACTGGCCTCAACAAAAATCATCTCTTACCGGGGTAGAGGCATGAAAATTTTAGAAATATAAGTAAAGAATTAATGAAGGTGCATAAAAATAGTAAGACAGAAACCAAAGAATAATACCGGGAGGGTAGGGAGGGTATTCCAGTGATAACTGAAATCCTAAAATCACCCGTGTTTATTTTTCCACAGCTTTTATACCCAATGTAAATGGGGGTGGGGGAGGGGAGGAAGGTAACAAAAGACTTTTTAACTCTCACAGTCAATTGCTTTACCTTTCTGAGACATCAAACATTAGCATTCTGTTGTCTAGGTAACGAAGCTGCTCTAGGTCATGTATGCTAAAGGCCACCCCTCCCCAGGTGACGTCATAGAAGAAGGAACAGAAGTAGGTTTGCATATCCAAAAAGCACCTCCTGAGTTGGGACATACAACTATGCTTGTCAGCCTCCAACCTCTCTGACCATCAGACAAGGTGGAAATTAGGCTCACATTTTGGGCCTCCACAGAAGGACAGAGACAGAGATGGAGAGAGCAGGCTGAGAACACTCAAGAGCAGACAGTAGGGCTGTGTGAGAAGCAGCTCCAGGTAACAGAGCTGCCCAGCAAGCCTTTGCCTCTCAAGGTTCCGCCATCTGTAAACTCTACATGTGGCTATCTTTCCAAACAGAACCAAAATAATGATATTTCTTTATATCCAGCAGAGTTCACCAAACTAATTGGCAAATGTATACTCAGTAAGGTGCCCTGTTAGAAAGGCCTGGAATAAGAGGGCGGGCTGTAGCTTGGTAAAACACCTACCTAGCATTTCAAAGCCCAGAGTTCAATCATTAGCACTGCCTTCCTGCCCTGCACACCGCACCCCCCCCCAAAAAAAAAGAAAAAAAAAACTTCTGTGGTAATTTTGATTTGTACTGAGCGTAGTCTTGGTGTGGTATTAATCCTCGAGTGTTTTAGCACTTCCACCCACTCTTCTATCTGCTTTCCCCAAGACATTTGAGAACACTTTTAGACCAAACCAAATATGGTCAAGAAAATTAATATTTTGAAGTTTGGAGATCAAGAACTGCAAGACTGAGTTCCTAGAGGTAATACCGGTATTGCGAACAGTGAAGACAGTTGCAGTCTAAGCAGAATTCTGTGCATCATGCTGGAGAGCAACCTGTGCACTTACCTACACACTACAGTATTGCTCTCTTACCTGCTCCTTACCATCTCTTCAGTAAGTGTACACCTAGCTGTATGACTTGCAAATGCCTTCAAACAAGTGCGTGTGTGCTTGTTTGTGGTGTTGGGAGTTTAACTCACCCAAGACCTTATATATGCATGCAGGTGGTCCACCACTGAGCCACTCTCTTATTTGGGTTTCTATTGCTGTGAAGAGACACCATGACCACAGCAAATCTTATAAAGGAAAACATTTAATTTGGGCTGACTTACAGTTCAGAGGTTTAGTGTTGGCGGAGGCTGCTTGTTTGTTCCTGGCTGCTTAGACCTGAAATAACCACACAGAAACTATATTATTTGCAGTTTGGCCAATAGCTTAAGTGTATTTCTAGCTAGCTATTATATCCTAAACTAATCTATCTCTATTAATCTGTGCATCACTACGAGGTCATGGCCTACTGGCAAAGTTGTGGTAGACTCTGGCGGAGGCATCTATCTCCTGTGGCAACTACATGGCTTCTTCTTGACTCTGCCTATTCTATATATCTTTTCTGTTAAGCCATTGGCTGAAAGCAGCTTCTTTATTAACCAATGGTATTCACAGCATACAGAGGGGAATCCCACACCACCTCCCCTTTTCTGTCTAAATAAAAAGGAAGGTTTTAAGATCAACATAGTAAAATTACATATAACAAAACAGGTATCAAGCAAGAATTATTGTTACAATATTTATATCTACTTTATCTTTTATTATAACTAAGGAAAACTATAATTATAACTATCTATTCTATAACTCCATCAAAGACTCCAGAAGGCTATAATATTGCCTAAGTTAACAGGAAGTACCTTGTAAGCAACTTCTAAAACTCTAGAATTGACAAAGACATCTCACTGTCTGGACAGTTACCCAGTGTTTTTCTGTAATGTTGGAGTACCCATCTTCAGCCTACAGGCCCATAATATCTAGCAGTCTTTTCCATGAAGCAGAAATTTTCAAAGACAGTTTTGCCTATATTGGCATTTTGTCAGTAATTTTCTTCTGTGTCCTGCAGAATGTCTGGCAGACTCTTTCATGAAGCAGGAACCCCGAAGGATTGTCTCACCTTTTGGCAAGTTCAGCAGTTATCTCTCTGTGGATCCTGCATATCCAATTAAGCAGTCCAGACAAGAACAATTTCTTGCCCAAATGCCTAACAAACTCCATAAGAAGCCTCTTTGATGCCCATCATCCTCTTGAAATAGATTGGTGCTGCCAGGAGCAGATGTGTCTCATTGTAATGAAAAGTTCTAAGTTTTTAAAACATTTTAAATGCCATTTTCTATAGGTCTTTGAAAGGTTTGAAGATTATCTAACTGAAATATATCTTTATATATTTAGAAAACCTAACTAACATGACCACAAGCTTGACTATTATAGATTGAAAGACCCCCAGTGTGGGGAGACTCTCACTCAAGTCTCGGGATAACACGACCCCCCCCCTTCCCAGTAACTCATGAGAGACCATCCTTGCTGCAATCACACGAGGTTTATTTGACAGGTACCAGTGCACTGGGGCCGAGACTCATAACCCACGCAGGGGAGGAGTTCGACCCCTAGTGACTGGGAGAAGGGGTTTTTAAAGGAAGAAACCACAGCCCAGTAATCTGAAAGGGGTGGGGGTGGGGCGTCACAGAAAATTCCGAAAATACCAGTGATGATCATGAGGGGGCAACTCCCTGTTTCTCAAGATTATACTCAAGATTACAATCTAACTTTATCTTCAGCTAGTTCCTGAAACTGAACTGGCTAATCCTAGATTTCTGATTCTTCTCTCCCTGCTTAGATTTTTTGGCTCTATTTTTTCCTGTTGGGGGGTCTGGATTTATCCAGGTCTTTCAAGATGATTATTTATTAACCTATATTTCTTAATTATACATTACATTTTTAAATGAGCTGCACAAACAGAATACCTTAATCAAGAGCAAAAATAGACATATAACAAGATTGAACTTAAATTTGTATCAATAAACCAAGATCCATACCAATGCAAATCTCTATAGCATATCCCCCTTTAAATGTAAACAAATATTTATAAATAATATTTGGAGAATTTGGGTATAGTTCTCTCCAAACTGCTTCCTGCCTTTTGTTGGGCAAAATATTTTTGAGGGTGTTCACAAGGACCTTTCAGGGGCCTTGGTCTATCAAGCCACATTAGCCTGGAATGATTCCACAGGTTCTCATCCTCTGTGGAAACAAAAGAAGAACCTCTTTTCCAAAACAACAAATCCTTAGACCCAAATTCTGAAGACATGGAACCTTTAAAATATCTATGCTGGTTTAGTTTAGCAGTCTGCATAATGAAATGTCTCTCTGTACTCTTTTACAGTCAAAAATTCAAAGAAAACACAATAATATACATAATCCAGACTCTCTATGTATATTCCATCTTTATGTGGCTTATTTTTCTTACTCTATTACTTTTTTACAAGTTTAATATTTATTTTATTATCTTTACTACTTTAATCTATGGCTGTCTATACTCTTTTGTATCATAACTGTCTATATTCTTTTTCTCTCTCTTTCTCAAGCCCACATACATTTATGCAACACTGTGACCCATTTAGAGGTCTTTTTAATCTGGATTTGTCTTTATTGTGTGCATATCTGTAATTATTTTTTGACCAGGACCCTTTTATTTTTAAATGCTAAGCAGGCATGGCTAGGACCAACTAACTCCACAGTCCTGCCTGCTTGCTCTGCCCAGTCCAACATGACAGAGGCATGTTCACTGCCTCTGAGACTGCTGGGTGGGAGCTGTCCTCACCACCTCAACTCTGAGAAACAGTCATACTTTTTATCTGAGTAAAAGCTAAATCCGCCATGCAGCACACTGCGTGGCCTGGAAATGTCTCTTTGTATGGCTGCGGGAGTCCGCCATGCTCCTCTTTCTGTTTACTCCTAGCAGACCTGATTCTGCCGCCTGCCCAGGCTGGAAGCACTGAGCTGTGGGCTCCAAGTGGGCACAAAAGCATCCAGACCCAAAGTGGGTGGCGGACATCAGCCCTAAACATTTCAGACCATGTTGGCATGGTGCGCCAATCTGTTGGCGGAGGCTGCCTGTTCGTTCTCGGCTGCTTAGACCCGAAATAATCACATAGAAACTATATTATTTGCAATACTGTTTGGCCAATAGCATAAGCATATTTCTAGCTAGCTCTGAAGACTTTAAGGGCCATCATCTAAACTATTAAGTATGCCTGATTAAAAGCTGGTTTTAGTTACTTGCTTCCGGTATAACCTTGAAGACTTATACAGAAGGCTAATGCTTGTCTCTGTAAATGAAAGACGTTTGTACTTAGCTTGACTACAAGCACAATTCGGAGGACATTAAAGAACTGATCAGTTATAAGATGACTGACCTAGCCAGGCAGTGGTGACACGCGCCTTTGATTCCAGTACTCAGGAGACGGAGGCAAGTGGATCTCTGTGAGTTCAAGGCCAGCTTGGTCTACAGAGCAAGTTCCAGAACAGCTAGAGCTACACAGAGAGACTCTGTTTTTTTACTTTTTTATTTTTATTTTTGGTTTTTCGAGACAGGGTTTCTCTGTAGCTTTGGAGCCTGTCCTAGAACTAGCTCTTGTAGATCAGGCTGGCCTCGAACTCACAGAGATCCACTCACCTCTGCCTCCCAAGTGCTGGGATTAAAGGCATGTGCCACCACTGCCTGGCCCACATAACTTTCTTATGTCACCAAAATCTGGCCCTTACACAGCACAAGTTTTGGACTAAAAAAAAAAAAAATTTAATACAATTTAATTAGCCTGCCTCTGCCTCCTGAGCGCTGGAATTAAAGGTGTGCCCACCACCACCCGGTGAGACTGTGTTTTGAAAACAAAACAACAACAACAAAAAAACCCATTAACATTCACGTCTTAGTTATCTTTAACAGTTTACCAACAAATTAGTAGCTTTTATAAGATTTTCTAGTTTTATTTCTGTTTTGACCCTAAAATTTTGAATTGAAGATTTAATTGACTGTCCTTTATCATCAAAATAAAACTTTAAACCATAAGTGCAGTCCACAGAGAGACCGGGAGCTTTCTGATTCTTTCATGGTGTACTTTTACAGTTTCTTGTATGACTCAGTTTATGTAAATAGCTGAATCTTAACAAAGTTAGCAAAGAACTAAGTGGTTAGACATACATCTATGAGTCAGTTTCATTAACCTGAGTAGACCTTAGCTAAGGAGACAGTCTGTAACAGTGGCTCTCAACCTGTGGGTCACCTATCAGATATTTACATTACATCAGAAGACTCCACCAGGGATGTCAGTCCCTGCTAATAACTGTCAGGTTGGCATCAAAACCTGGCCAGAGGCGAGCAGTCCTAAGCCAGGAGGTGAAATTGGCTCATTTGAGGCCTGTCCCGTTCCTGCCAGAAAGGCCTTGTCTGATGCATAAAAGAAGGAAAAGGAAAGAGGATGGGGAGAGGGAAGGAGGAACAGTTTTTTTTGTTTGTTTGTTTGTTTTTCTTTTTCTTGTTTCTTTCTTTTTTTTCTTTCTAAAGTAAATCTGTTAAACTCAAGAATCTCTATTTCCTGCTCTTCTCTGTTCTCCTAGTGGCACAGAGACACCTGTGAATGGCCAGGAATCCATCTGGCTAGATGAGTTTCTGCTTCTGTTTTAAACAGTGTGGAGGTGCATGCCTGCAACACAGGGCCCCAGAGATGCAGCTCTAAGACATCAGATCCTGGCTCTCTGTGGGTCAGTGTGGGTACTTCAAGCATATTTTGTGCCCCCAGAAATACAAAGTAGCCAAGCCTGAGTCCTCTTACTTTCTAATCATGAGATAAGCCTGTCCCTCTTCCTGGAGGAGACCTGAGCTGACTTCTCCAAGAGAGCTCCTTTCATCCCCTCTTCCACTTGGTTCTGCTTCTGCTAGCACTTTCTGCCTTGACCTTTTTTATATAGGTTTTTTGGGCCGAGTTCTCTGGGTCCTAAATTGGTGCATTCTGTTAGCTCAGAGATATATCTGGCCACAGCCCTCTACTTATAGTGAAAACTAGAATTGGCAAAATTACTAGAATTGCTGCATATATCAAACCAGTGACATTTGCAGACGCTGCATTTGAGGACATTCAAGGACAAACATTTTAGTTTCATCCATGACACTATTCTGAGATAAAGCTGACGTCCAGAAGATCTGTTGTTCACACTGACATTTCCAAGGACAATAATAATTTTTCCTGCGGAGAAGCCATTCATTGCCCTAGATAGATTTACTAAATATTTCCATAATTACATAACTATTTATATAAATATTTCCTTTGCTTCCTTAAAACTTTTTTTAAAAAAATTTCTGTGCTTCCCTCAGTAACTCAGCCTTTTTCAAAAGAGCGAAGAATTACTAAGCAAAGTAAACGAAGCTTCACTTATGCGCCTGGACTGCAGAGTGGCGATCGCTGAAAGCTTTCACTAGCATCTCTGATCTCCATAGCCTCTCCAGGGCTGGCCCCAAGCTTTTCTGTTTGCTCAGGTCTTATAGCGAAGAACACTACAGAGGTAAAGAGTTGCCTGCATCTCCCTACTGCAAAGTATTCTGTTTTCATTTTTTAATCCTTGCATATCAATGCGTGTGGGTGCAGCTTTAATACCGTATTCATCAAGCATATATTGTTTTTAAGTCCTGTTTCTCATAAACCTTGTTCATGGTTTGATCCTCTTCTATTATTTTTACTCTCAGGACAAAAATCGTCATACAAAAATCCATCCTAATCCAAAATATCTTGGAGACTTGCTGCTGCCTCCTTAGACTAAAAAGGAGATATGATGATAAGCATAGGGCTCAGGAGGACTGAAAAATTTTATGGATGTTGCTTTAATTGGTTTATTCCACGTGGTCATCTTAAGATGGTGGTAAAATCACAAGGCAAGTTCTCTCTTTAAACTTAGTAAAAAATGGCTGCCAGCCACATGGCTGCTTCCATCCTGATGAGGTCACCGACCAAGATGGTGGCAAGCCACATGTCTGCTATTTACTGCAAGGTGAGCCCATCAGGTACACACACCCTCAGAAAGGCTTAGAAAAGCAGCAGGCTCCAGCATGCCAATGAGAGGGACAAAGACAGAGCAGACACCTGGGGGGAGATGGGGAGAGAAGTAGTTAGCCTTGGATAGAGACAGGGTGAACTCCCGGAGGGAGCTGAGAGACAGACAGAGTGAGCTATGGGGGAGGCAGCCAGGAGCAGCTGAGAGGCCCAGAAGGGTGTAAAGAAGTTGCCCGCTATGACTTTTGTAGCAGCAGCAGGTTCTGGGAGCCAACAGAGCAGGCAACTCTGTGGTGGCACAGGAAAGAGCAACAGCAAGGTCCCCGTCTGCCTGGAGCAACAGCAAGGTCCCCGGCTGCCTGCAACTGGGAAGGATTAATGGGAGCACAAAGCAGGGCAGATACAGCGACAACAAATCCAGGACACAAATCAGTGACCACCAAGACGAACCAGATCCTGAGGACGCCTGGTGTTGTCCTGGCCACAGCCAGACTCTGGAATTCTCACACTGCATCTTTTTTTTACATGAATCACCCTGATTTTCACCCCAGACAGAACAGAAACCTGAAGCAGGCTTATCTTTAACCTGAATTCTAGGCTTGTCTTACCTCTGGAGGTCCTGAAGAGGGCAAATTGGTGAGGGGTATCCAATTCCTGGAGCTGAGGAATGACATCATGGTGGCCTCTGCTAGGACTGGCAACCCTTAACCTTGCCTAAGAGTAGTCCACCTCCAGGAGCTGGAGTCTTATCAGGAAATTCAGTAGGACACTCAGTGTTCTAGATACATGAACAACTCTCAGTGTTCTCCATACATGAAGAGAACTCTCAGTGTTCTAGATACATGAAGAACTCTCAGTGTTCTCGATACATGAAGAGAACTCTGTGTTCTAGATACATGAAGAGAACTCTCAGTGTTCTAGATACATGAAGAACTCTGTGTTCTCGATACATGAAGAGAACTCTCAGTGTTCTAGATACATGAAGAGAAAGACTCCTAGGAAGCCTGAATGAGTCAAAGCGAGTCTTCATTTGCCAATGGTGGGGCTATTCCCAGCAGAGCAGTGGGAAGCAGCCTTGACCTCCAGTTTGTTTGAGTTTTTAAAAGGCAAAACTGTGTCTGTGACAGATGTACAGAAAGGCCACTCTGGACATCTGCAGCAAGCAATCCTTGCCTACAGAAGCAGAACGGAAGCAGGTAAGCAGTCAGGCCGTTCTCATAACCTTGAAGTCAGGGACACACTGTATAGGAATTCAGGGCTGCTCTAAGTGACCAGGGACCAGTTTGTCCAAGGTAGTTTGGGCATCCCCTCCCATTACATGCTGGGATGTTAACTGGCTCGACCTTGTGCAGATGACTCCACCTGCTGTGAACGCCTGCGTGTAGTACTCCTGCTGTGCCCGAATTCACAGTTCTGCTCCGGTCCTCCCTATTTTCTGATTTCTACAGTCTTTCTACCCCTCTTCTTCCATGGCCCTTGAGCCTTGTGGGGAGCTGGATAAATTCCTGAGTTCTGTGTCTTGCTTTTATCATCTGATGACGCTCTAACCCACTCTACCTGTTCCCTTCTAGCATGACTTCTTGTTTCAAAGAATGTGCCAACTTTTGACTTCCAGAATCCCTATGGCTAGTGTTCCCAGTGTAAACTAAGATCTGCCAGCTGGACATCATCCCACAAACCTCTGGGTTCTGGCCTAGGATACGTGGGAAGAGAACTGGTATATGAAACCTTGGTTTGGAATGGGTGTAAGAGCAGAGGTTTCATGGTTTTCAGTCAGTGCTGTGATCGAGCACATCCCAAGTCAGCAGACAGCTTCCTCTCTGGGAGGCTTTCAGGTTGTTGTAGCAACTGGGATAGTTTGGAGCCAACATCTGTAGCAGAAGCTTCTGAATTCTTTAGGTTCCCAGCAGTGAAGCAGCAGCCCCTTGACCGTCCAGTTGTGCTGAACTGTCAAGGAGTCATTTCTCGAGGTCAGTCTGTGGTCTTTCTGCTGCTCTCCCAGTAATGTCCTCAGCTGTCCCAGCCATCTTGTGTCTATTTCCTTAAAGTAGCTACAGTGATATATGTTTGCAAACCAACATCCAGAACAGTCAACTTTCTCGTAGGATTTTTTGTGAGATTTGTATTAGTCACCTTTGCATCCTTATACCTGAGCAACTAAGTTAAAAGAGAGAAGATCTGTTTGGGCCATGCCCCTGGAGATTCCAGTGCAAGATGAGGTGGCCCTGGTGCTTTGGGACTCTGGCAGGGGTGGTGAAAATACTTAGTGAGAAAACCATTTACAGCTTGAGCCAGGAAGTAGAGAAGCTGTGAGAGGCCTAAGTTCTTTTTTTTAATTGCTTTTTACTGAGCTCTACATTTTTCTCTGCTCCCCTCCCTGCCTCTTCCCTCCCCTTCAACGCTCTCCCAAGGTCCCCATGCTCCCAATTTACTCAGGAGATTTTGTCTTTTTTTACTTCCCATGTAGATTAGATCTCTGTAAGTCTCTCTTAGGGTCTTCATTGTTGTCTATGTTCTCTGGGAAAGGCCACACATCCCACGGTTCTAGGAGGGAACATCATTGTTACCAATCTAGAGTCTCTTATGATTAAAATGGTAATGGCTCTTATACTCAGAGGACAGCACCCTAGGATATATGTAGGAAGGCTAGTTTATATTCCCAACACATGGTGTCATATAACCATAAGCACGAGGATTATCCTTTGCTGTGTAGTCAAGGTCATTCTTGGCTATATGCCACACTTGGGTATGTAGCTTAGTGACACTGTGTGCTTATTAGCACATGGAAGTCTCTGTGTTCATTAGAGAGGCCTGAGTTCTAAATGTCCTTCAAGGGTATGTCCCCAGTGACTGCCCCCCCCCCCCGTACCCTCCCTCTTCAAGTCTCATCATCTTCCTGTCACCCACTCTGGAAGACCAAGACTGTAAAGCACAGGCAAGACTTCATAAGGTGAGGCAAGTAATGCTTAAATTATCTGGCATGAATTCTCACCGGCTTAGTTCCCGGGGCCTTTTCTGAAGCCTTAGCCGATGGTGCTCCTGCAGCAAAGACACTCATTTGTCGGTTCATCCACTCATCTAGTCACTTAGCCCTTAAGGAAGTTAACATTTCTAAATATGGGTTTCAGTTCAGACGTGCTCTGGTTGCTGTAGCTGAACATAAGCACAATTGATGACTCTTGAATATACTTAATTTCTGTAGTGTGCCAGAGACAGCTCTAGCTCTGTTTATCTATCTCTATCTCTGTTTATATCTATATCTGTATCTTCCCAGCCCCTCTAAATACACTCAGTATTCATTGCTCTGTGTGTGTGTGTGTGTGTGTGTGTGTAGATATTTCAAGTTGAGATACGATTTACCTAACAGTAAAGTACAGAAATGTTAAGCATTTCAGTTTAATATTTGTATAGACCCATGTATCGATGACCCTGAGCAAGATACAGAAAAATGGAACTATTAATAAAACACGGATTGCATGCCTAGTCTGGGTGCTCTTCTTAGGAGCTAAGGTTTCACTTGAAGTTTTACCATTTCGGGTTTTTGTTGTTGTGATCCGGAATGGTCAGTATAATTGAATCATTTTTTCTTCTTTATTGTCCTCTTTAAGTTTTGTTATTGTTTTGGGGTTTTTTGTTTTGCTTTTAGGTTGTGTTTTTATATGTGAAATACAATTTAAGTAGGACCTTATGTTATAGGGTGCTCACCAGAGATGACCACTCAGACATAATTTATAGCCAACTGAACATCGTTATTTCAGCTGGGACTACACCCAAGTGTTTGGGGACCTGGGTGTAGCCTCAAGTATCCAGAACAGTTTTTTTTTTTTTTTAGGCAGAAACCATGTTCTGGCTGTGGGGGCTTCACAGAAGGAAGCAAGCATTTTTTTTAAGATTTATTTATTTATTTATTGTGTATACAGTATTCTGGCTGCATGCATGCCTGCAGACCAGAAGAGAACACCAGATCTCATTAGAGATGGTTGTAAGCCACTATATGGTTGCTGGGAATTGAACTCAGGACCTTTAGAAAAGCAGGCAGTGCTCTTAACCACTGAGCCATCTCTAGCCCCTGAAACAAGCAGTTTTAACAGAAACTAAGTTAGCTAGGACATCCTGACCTTTGTTCCTAGAATAGAGTTGGGTGATTTTCCATGGGAGTCTCCATGACATGTTCTTTGTTCTTTTTGTTTCTTTTTCTTGTTTACCTAGTCATTATTAACATTATTCATTTATTTTGTGTGTGCAAGCAAACATTCACACACATGTGCCACGATGCACATGTAGAGGTCAGAGGACAACTTTAGAAAAGAGTTGATTCTCTCCTTCCAGTCAAGCAGGAGGACCTGAGGTCAGAGTCACAGCATCCATGTCTAGGAACAGTGGTGCCTATCACCCCTGCCCATTTGAGGAGGAGAACAGAGACAGGCAGATCCCTCCATATCGTCATCCCACAAGCCTGGCAAAAGCAATAGTTCCATATTCAGTGCGTAACTCTGCCTCATAAAATAAGGTATAGAGTGATCAAGTAAGACACTTGACATCAACACACACACACACACACACACACACACACTGTCATTTAGTCAGTCTTAGCTTGCACTTACTCCTCTGCTGCCTACAATGCTTTCTTCTTAGGTTGCATTATGTAAGTTTTAATTCTGTTTGGGGCTTTTCCCAGCTCCTATGGTACAGAAGGGAAAGCTAGAAGTTTTCTCAGATTTGCAGGTGAGTGGCGGAGGAGGGGCCCAAGGCGTCTCTATTTCCCACTCTCATTGGACTTGTTTAAATTTAACTTCCCCACACAGTTCTGACTCAGCAGTCCTGTGACCGCTAGAGCGTTTTTTGCCTCCTGGGGGAGGCAGAGGGGGCAGGGGCCACAGGGAGAACAGAGCGTGCCCGATGCCTGCTGCCCCGGTTACTCTCTTGTTGCTGCGATAGTCTGCGCCAACAAAAGCGCCTCGGAAGGAAGGTGGGTTTCTGGGATACAGCCCCTCATGACAAGGACTGCTCCCATTGTGCCCGTGATTAGCATTGTGCCATGCTGGCATTCAGGTAGCATCCTCCTTAAGTGGTCCAGGACCTGGCCAGGAAATGCTGCAACCTAATCAACATAATCCCTCCCCCATCTGGAGAGATGACTTCACTTACTGCTCTTGGAGAGGACTCAGGTTCAGATCCCATCACCCACACATGGTTCATAATCGTCTCTAACTCCCATATCAGGGACTCTGATGCCTTCCTCTGACCTCCATAGACACCAGGCACACCTGTAGTGCATATCTATAAATGCAGGCAGAACACTCATGCACATAAAAATTCATCTTTAATATTTTTTAAAAGATAACCTCCCACAGTGTGTCCAGGGGATTGCCTTCTTGGCCCTGTCAAGTTGACAGTATTAACTATAGTGAGATTTTATTTATGTTTTATAAATAAAGCTTGCCTGAAGACCAGAAGGTAAAACTAGACTAGATGCCAGGCAGTGGTGGTACACACTTTTAATCCCAGGACTTGGGAAACAGAGGCAGCTGGATCTCTGTGAGTTCAAGGCCACCCTGGGCTACACAAGTTCAATCTTGTGTAACAGATCTGCAGAAACAGATCCAGGTGGTGGTGGCTCACACTTTTAATTCCAGCACTAAAGAGGAATATAAGCCGGAATGAGACAGGAACTAGTTCTTTTTCAGTCTGAGGATTTCTTAGAGGTAAGAACTCTCTAATGACTTGACTACTTTGCTTTTCTGATGTTTGGGTTGAACCCCAATATCTATCTCTGGGTTTTATTATTTGTGCTACAATTAACCATCACAGCTACCAAGATGGAGGCTGTTGGCCTCTCTGCTGAACCCACCTTTTCCTATTTTATTTATTTATTTATTTATTTAATTTGTTCATTCAGGGCATGTGCATGTTTGTGTGTGTTCATCTGTCTGCTGCTCTTTGAGGCCAGAAGAAGGCATCAGGTCCTCTGGAGCTGGAGCACAGACTGCTGTGATCTGCTCAACATGGGTACAAGGAACGGAATTCAGCTCCTCTGCAAAAACTGCAGGCGCTTTTATCCACTGAGCCTCTCTCCAGGCCGCTCTCTTTCTAACGAGTGTATCTTCCTGGCTGGCTCTAATTAAACTCCTAACTGCCTGGACTGTTACTCTACCCCATATGAATTCTTGGGAACACAAAACCAGAAATTGCTGCTGGGGTTGAAACAGAGGAGACTTCTCCATGGTCCTCCTGGGGTCTCGTGGGGGAAGTGACTCGCGGACAGCTGGAGGGCTCTGCCAGCCTGGGCTTCTGTGTGACTCTCCCCCACACGAAGGCACCTGCTGTTTCCACCCACACTGGGATCACGATTGCTTTGCTGTGGGTGCTCTTGAGACCCGTCAGTCGCCGTAGTCCTCCTGCGGGAGCCGGGGGATGTTCCCATGACTCATCCCTTCATGGCATGGGCAACAGCTACAGGGCTGCCTTTCCTGACCATAGCATCTATCTGCCGAGGAGACATACACGGGCTTCTGCAACTTACCTGCTAAAATCCCAGATGTTAAGTGACAACCCCCCTGATTTTCAGTTGTAGCAACTCTGCTGTGGGTTCTCCTCTTGTTACTATGGCAATAATCACAAAGTATCTTTTATTCCTGGAGCACTTGATATGTCCTAGACTTTATGTTAATGGTTCACTCAGTGCTTACAGCAGTCCTGTTGTCTAGGTGATAGCCGTTACCGCATAGATGGAAACATGAGATTCAGAGACATCAGGTAACTTGCCCAAGGTCACAAGGCCCGTCTCCTAAATCAGCAAGCATCTCTTCTGTCAGGACAGAGACATTCCAGTTCCAGACCTTTGACCATGAGCGTTTACAAGGCCAGAGCTGAAATCCACCTTGCAAGGCAACCATTTAGAAATCTGTCCGTATTGTTGCCTGGTGCTGCTCAGAACTGGTTTGGGGATTCTTTTGTGAGGGCTGCTTTTTAAATTGTTCATGAAACAAAGGAATCTGTCCATTTTTGTGGCCAAGCTTGCTTTTGCCCTTGACCACTTCCTGATGCCCTACAGTGTTTACCAGATTTAAGCACTGATGCCTTGCAACACTTTCTAAAAGGGTGATGCCATCCTCTGGGGTCGAGATGTGTCACTAGTGGGGACACTCAGAAGACTCTAGGACTGAAGACAATTTTTGGCATTTCTGAGCAGGGTCAGAATTTTACAAAACAAAGCATTGGTCCCTGGGTACTGACTTTGAGGGGGACAGAGCTCTATGTGCTTTGTAGCATATTTGTTTACAGTTAAATCTGTCCCTGTAGATTTGAACCAAGATGGAAAGACAGGGAAATTATGGAGACATGGGAAAGAGAAAGAGCCGCTTACCCCAGTCTGGCTGAGCCTCTGACTAACTGGGAAGCATGGATTCCAGCACAATTAACACGGGCTGTGAAGGCTGCTGGCACAGCGATAATATGCCATTCGCAGATGAGTGTTTTATGTTCAGACAGCCATGACCCAGGCTGATGGTCTGCGTGTAGATGATGACAGACAGGGCCTTATTCCTCTCCCCAGACATCACCTGAGAATCTCAAACTGGACTGAACTTTGCCTCAGAGGTGTCCAACCTTCCTGTACCCTGGGCAGTGTATCAACTGTAATCTTTGGTTGGCAATCATCCTGTGACCCCATTTAAGTTTCTTAGCAACTGTTTAAAGACAGTAACTTAGCCGGGCGGTGGTGGCGCACGCCTTTAATCCCAGCACTCGGGAGGCAGAGGCAGGCGGATCTCTGTGAGTTCGAGACCAGCCTGGTCTACAAGAGCTAGCTCCAGGACAGGCTCTAAAGCTGCAGAGAAACCCTGTCTCGAAAAAAAAAAAAAAAAAAAAAAAAAAATTAAAGACAGTAACTTTAAACCCTACAAATCCTATATATGACAATTGTAAAAATAATTTTTAAACAAAGGTGATCTGAGACTGTCCAAGTGAAGACCCCACCCTACACTTGGCTGCATCTCGCTATCTAGAACTCTTCTCTGAGAAGCCATACCCCTTGATTTGGGTCTGTCTTGCTTTCTTCTAAGTGCCTCTCTCTTGATCCTGTGCTAAAGCTTATGTAAACCTTTATTAAACTCAACTCTTCTGGCTTTCACAGTCACTTGTACTCATGTGCACACACACATATACACACACACATTTATTCACACATATGTGCATGTGAATAAAAATAAATCTTTTTTAAATACTTGTTTTGTAATTAAGATTAAAACTTCAAGCATCATCTTAATTAGCAGTTCGCATTTATCCTGATTCTGCTGAAGAGAAGTCATATCAGAGCAGCTGTGCTGGAGCTGGGGGATAGCTGTTGGTAGAATGCTTGCCTAGCATTAGAGAAGTCCTGGATTCAATCCTCAGGATGCATAAACTGGCCATGGTGGTGCATGCTGAGGCAACATGGGAACATGCCTCACAAAACAAAAAAGTCTAGGATCCAGTCACTTGCTTTTCTTCCTGCTCACAAGTGGTCCTTACTGCCCAAGCCAGGGTTTGAGCTATTCACCGAAATGAAAGTTTGAAGATGTGTTTTTTATTTTGTGTGTATGTTGTTCTGCCTGCATGTGTGTATATCATGTGCCTGCAGTGCTGGCAGAGGCCAGAAGAGGGCGTCAAATCCTCTAGAGCTAAGTTATGGATGGTTGGGAGCTGTTGTGTGGGTGCTGGAAGCTAAACTAGGGGCCTCTAGAAGAGCAGCCTGTGCTCTTAACTGCTAAGCCATCGCTCCAGCCCCTGAAAGGAAAGTTTAAAAGCTATGTGGGAAAACTTTTTTTTTTTTTTTTTTTGGACAGGGTTTCGGTATACCACTACCTTCTGCTAAGGTTGCATTTTTCAGGGATTCCTTTCCAGGATAACTATATTTTGAAAAACAAACAAACAGAACACATTTCTCACAGGAACAAACATGCATATGAGTGTGTGTGTGTGTGTGTGTGTGTGTGTGTGTGTGTGTGTGAATATGCATACACATATGTACATACATGTGGAGTTGAGAGGATAGGGATCAGAATCAGGTCATTAGGTTTATACAGCAAGCGCCTGCAGCCACTGAGCCGTCTCTCCAGTCCTAGGACATTTTAGTTTCTTAGGATTAATACTCAATTTCCCCAGATAGTTTATAATTCAGAACACGGTGGGATTCAGTTGCTTTCGCCCCGATGTGAGGCACGTGGATTTTTCCAGCTTTCACTGTCCTCCTCAGCAGTGACCTGTCACAGGGCTCTGTCCTTTGAGCATCTGCTTGTCATTAAGATGAAGGGTGGCAGCATTTGCCATTTCCCTCTGGATGATTCTTCCAGTTTTGGCTGTCAGATATAAACAAGCACCCACAGGGACAGCCTAGCTTCAAAAGCGCAGACCCAGAGGCAGCCATTCCCCTTATGAAATGTTAATTTGGACTCAGTATCTTGATACCCACACACTTGCTTTGTGATTTCAATATCTGATCTCCACACACCCTCTTTGTGATTCTCTCTTTGAAAGGAACTGTTGCAAATCCTAGAACGTATAAACTGTGGGTGGCAGGGTTGCTAGGCATGAAGGCAGCTCAAGCTTATCCATGTTTTTTGATTCATTTTATTAATATGGTAGAATATAAGTTCCTTAAAATTCCAGTGCAGGTGTTGTTATAGGGGGGAAGGGAGAACAAACCGGAAAGAGGACTCAATATGCTGAGAGAGTGACTACGGGCCAGCCCTTCCAGCAGTTTCCCGAAGCAGGGGAGCAGAAGAGCTGCCCACTGTAAAAAGGGGAAGGAGGGACAAGTGGGATTCAGTGAGACAGGCTCAAACCCAACAAGAACCATCTGAGGGCGCCATCCGCGCACACTGTCTTAACTAGGGTCTCTGTTGCTATGATGAAACACCACAACCTAAAAGCCAGTTGGGGTAGGGGAGGGTTTGTTCAGCTCACACTTCCACAGCACTGTTCCTCACCAAAGGAAGTCAGAACAGGAACTCCAACCGGGCAGGAACCTGGAGGCAGAGCTGATGCGGAGCCCATGGGGGAGTGATCTTCTGCCTCCACCTCTAAGTGCTGGGATCACGTGGGTGTACTATCAGACTATAGTAGTGGAGGATAGAACCCAGGGCTTTACATACTAGGCAAGCACTCTTCCAGCTAAGCTACATCCCTAGCCCTTGTGAATTATTTGCAAGTAAAGTCTAACCTGATGGCCATCACTCCTAGTTACCCTACGACCTGAGACATTCTACATGCTAAAATCAAGCTGTCGTTATCAGGAAGTTGGCAGCCACACCTTAACATCCGTCTAACCCACAGCCCTCATTCACAAAGCTCCAGTTGTTCAGTAATGTGCTTTATGTCCCAAAGATCCAGTTGAAAACTTCCTGATGCTGTTAGTTGGCTTGTCTCCTGGAGGTATCAGTCTTTTCTTGGTTTGCATGAACTTGGCACTTACGAAGAATACAAGCTGGAAAGTCGTCCCCCTGTGTTCCTCCAACACTTGGACTAGAGAGGCGATGCCTCCCTCCATTTCTAGCCAACCAAGAGCTTCTGCCCAGGGATGAGGTTGATGGCAGGAACTCAGGGAGGATGGCTGGCCAAAGTCCTGGCCCTAGCAGAGCCAAGGGACATTTCCTTAGCTTTCTATTTTTGTCTTTCTTCCTCCCTTCCTTCCCTGTGATTGAGGAACACAGGATATAAAGAGTTATTTGTGCATAATATTTCCTTAAATTCACTAATAGGAAAGAGAACTTGTAACCAAGCCTGACAACCTGAGTTTGATCCCTGGGTCCCACGTGGTAGAAGGAGAAGACTAACTTGTGTGGGCTGTCCTCTGACCTCCACATGTATGCCCACGAGCACACACATACCAAGGATTACTATATAAGCATTTATAAAAGAACAAATGAATGGTGAAATATACCTTTAAATAAATGCAGAGACAGCATCTGGTATTGGGATTAATAGCTGGAATTGTCAGAGCAGTGTGCCTTGCTCTGTTCAGGATGCTGTGAGGTGCATAATTAAGTGAGGTAGACAGTGGTATTGGAGGCGAGGAGTCCATGGTCTTCAGCAGTCCCCACTGCCTTGTCCACAGAGGCTGCTGCCAATTTCATCAGAGAAGGAAATGCTAAATTTCAGGTGGAAGGTAATAATGATGGGATTTTTTTTCAGACTCCATGAATCTATATACAGGACCCCCAGGCTAAGAGCTCCTGATCCAAGCTGGAAAGATGGCTCCGTGGTTAAGAGCGCTGGCTGGTTTTCCAGAGGACTCAGGTTCAGGTTTTTTTTTTTTTTTTTTTGGTTTTTTCGAGACAGGGTTTCTCTGTGGCTTTGGAGCCTGTCCTGGAACTAGCTCTTGTAGACCAGGCTGTTCTCGAACTCACAGAGATCCGCCTGCCTCTGCCTCCCGAGTGCTGGGATTAAAGGCGTGCGCCACCACCACCCGGCTTCAGGTTCAGTTTTTAGCATCCACATGGCAGCTCATAACCATCTGTAACTCCGTGTCTTAGTTAGGGTTTCCATTTCTGTGAAGAGACACCATGTTTTGTAAAGGAAAACATTTAACTGGGACTGTCTTACAAGTTCAGAGGGTTTAGTCCATTATTGCCATGCTGGGAAGCATTGCAGCATGCAGGCAGACATGGTGCCAGAGAGGAGGCTGAGAGTTCTATATCTGGATCAGCTGGCAGCAGCAAGAAAGAGAGAGAGACTGGGTCTGGCTTGAGCGGCTAAAACCTCAAAGTCCACCCCCAGTGACATGCTTCCTCCAATAAGGCCACACCCACTCCACCAAAGCCACACCTCCTAATAATGCCACTCCCTGTGAGCCTATGGGGGCCATTTTCATTCCAGGTCCTGGGGACCTGACACCCTCCTCTGGCCTCATTAGGGACTGCATGCTGGTGGTGCACAGACAAACATGCAGGCAAAACTCCCATACACATAAAAGAAAAAAGGAAAACAAGGCACTCCTGACCCACATGTGCTATAACCTGAGGACAATGGGAATGCTTCTAAGATCAGGTAATTCTGCCTGTCGTTAGTGTCTCGGGAGTAGTAAGTGTGCTGAGCTGAAGAGAGACATTTGTGCTGTTGGTTGCTTTCTGGTCTTAAAAAAATTGCCATTATTGTGTGTGTGCATGCTGCTGTAGGAAGTCCATGCCACCATGTGCATGTGGAGGTAAGAGCATGACTTGAAGGAGTCCATTCTCTCCCTCCATGTTACTTTGGTTCTGGGGATCCACCTCAGATCATTAAGTTTGTGTAGCAGAGACCTTTACCCACTGAGCCATGTCACCAGCCCAGTTTCTGAGTGCTGACTGCCTGAGTACTGGAATGTGCTGTGTCTTGCAGATAGCAGTTCTCTAAACACTGAACAAAAGGACTCCTGGGACTCCGAGAACTTCTGGCTTGATCCTTCCGCGAAAGGCCAGCTGGAGACCAGTGAAGAGGAGGATGGACTTCGGAAATCACTGGACAGATTCTATGAAGCATTTGCCCATCCACTTCCGGGCTCCGGGGACCGGCTCTCTGCCCAGGTGTGTCAGTGTCTGTCTCAGGCAGTCTCTGAACTTGAGGGCCAGGAGAGCCAGAAGTACACTCTCCGCAGTTTCCAGATGGCGCGAGTTATCTTCAGTCGGGATGGCTGCTCCATCTTACAGCGGCATTCCAGGCAAACCCGCTTCTACCCTCTGGAACAAGGAGGTAACTCTTTGGAGAGCGAAGAGCCCACCCCAGGACTGTCAAGAGAGATCGTTCATTTCCTCTTGGAGCAGAGCATAATGAAAGACTCATAGCTGGGGCTGGTGTGAAAGTGGGCAGTGCTGGAGGGGAAGGAAGTGCTGTATCTTGGCCCTCAGAATTCCTGAGGGGTCTCCTGGTAGCTTCCTGTTTCCAGCCGTTAGCTGCAAGCTTTGCAGGTAGAGGCTGGCACCAGCGATCTGGTGATGGAGCTAGTTAGTCTCAAGTGTGCCACCCCACCACTCACATTGGCGAAGGCTGCTACAAACTCAGCTAGGGTTCCTTGCCTGAGTCTGTGTTCCAGAGTGTTCTGCTGGGGTCCAGACCAGGGCTGGGACTTTGGCAGGAAATCACTTCCTTGCTTGGTTCATCCCTCCTCCCACTCACCTCCTGGTGTCTCTGGGGCCTTTTCTTAATAAACCTTTATATCCGCATCCTTGAGTCTACTCCTGGGAGAACCAGCTTCTGGGAGATGAGTGTTTTGAGGATATACATTTCTGTGCTGAATCAGGGTAGCAACTATACAGAGTTGTCAATGGGGACCAATCGATTGGCCTGAAGCAATGGAAAGATTTAAAAAACTCTTCCAGATACCACATCACATCCTAATCCTCCCCAAAGCCAGAATTCCCTATTCTATATTGACAGTGGGGGAGGAACATTTGGACCATCTACAAAGCTAAAATTCACACACAAAGAGGCTTCTTCAGGTCCACTGATTGCAAGGTGAGGAGACAGCACTGGACCGTCCACTCAGGATGTGGGAACACAGGTCGAATGTGTAAGGGTGGCACTGGGTGACCCTGCCAATTTGTGCTTAAAGGGAGTAAGGAATCCTTTGCCCGCCAGCTTTTCCCTCTCCTTGTTACTTTTGCCCTCTGTCCATTGCCAGCATCCCATCTTCCTCTGAAGGGTTGCCCCTCATTCCTGCCCTGTTCTTGCCACCAGCACCCTGAGCTCCAGGCATATGCTTGCCCTGAGCAGGGCTTTGCTGTCACCTGTGCCTGGCCTCCAGGCAGGTGCGAAGCCTGACAGGGAGCTCTTTAAATAGCTAGTTCAGGTTTGCACCAGCAGATGCTCCACTCTGCGGGTTGCGTCCTGAGCCCCAGTTTGAGAATTACGTCAGCTGGCACCAGGAACTCTGAAACGGTAATTGGAAGCCTCATAGAGCTCTGCAAGCAAATTACATCAGTAGAAAGGCCCATTTCCCTCACTTGGAGGAATAGCAAAAGCTGGCAACACTGCACAGTTGGATTTTGTGAAACTTGAGGTGAAGTTTAATTGGCATGAGACGCCAAAGCTTTTCAGAAAGTGGATCATGCAAATCGGGCAGCCGACAAGTACACCCTAAAAGTCAGTGCATTGCAGAGTCTCTTGGAGACTCTTGTGTGGAAAGAAGCCTAAAAGGAAGTAGGGGTGTGAGCAGGCTTTCAGTTCAGGAAAGGTCCGAGGTGAGACACTTCCACACGGAAATGTCGAGGCACATGTAGAAGGGGTTCCGTGTGGTAGGAAACCATGTGAATAGGACCTTGAGGGGTGCTCACAAATGGGGCTCCAGTTCTCCCTCTCACGGGCAGTCTTCTGCTGCTTCCTCCTGTTCAACAGCCCATTCGTTAATCATGAAACCGGTGCAATTTCAAACCTGCAGGTCAGATGTGAAGGCTGTTGGTTTTATTGTTTTAACTTGAAGCATGCCAGGAGACACCTGTGAAGAATAATCCAACAAAGGGCACACTCACAATTCGTCTCCATGGCTCTCAGTGGAGGGAATCTGGGCTATTCTATGCTTGTTTTTAAAGGACAACAAAAAAGCTGTTTGACTCTTCAGGTTAGGAGGTAGTGGTTTCTACTTTGAAGGGAGTTTTTAATGTCAAAGCCTGCCTACGCTTCCCTGAGGTCAGCACTGAAGGGGTTCAGCAGGAGGAAGCCTCTTATGGTATAGCATGGGGGAGTAAAAGCCAGGGTTGCCCTGGGGAAGCACAGTGAATGGTGTGTGTTCACTTAAATCTGCGTAAGTGTTTGCGACAGGCCAGCACAAGATACTTGATTCCCTGTGGCCCTGCCCCTTAACTCAATCTCTAGGAGGATAGAGTGGCTTTTTCCATTTATCTCTGTGAACCTTCAATAAAGACTAAGACAAGACACTGCAGCCCAGGCCTCTGGCAGGATGGCCTGTTTCAGCACTGAGGGTAGGTTCACGACCTTATTAGCTCATGAACACTGTGGGGGACTTAGGATAGCATCTGTGATGTTTTCCAGAACCACAGAGCCTTTGTGAGGGTCACTTTGTTCCAGAAACGTCAAATCCTGAAGATGAGAACTGCTGGCCCAATGTGAGGTTGTGTCCTGGGCTCGGGTCCTTCGCCTGTTTCTCCAGGTGACTCATGGTCTGGATTGGAGCCCGGGACCTTGCACTGACTCAGCCTGCGGTCCTTTACTGAGTTCTACCCGAACCGCAGTGATTGCTCTTTGGGAACATGCGACTGATCATATTATCAGTGATTTCAAAGCAGTACAACAGCAGCAGTTCTGTTTAAAGTTGGAAAGGGCTTTAAAATGCTGTATTGGGAAAAAGGAAAGAAATAGGTTTTAAACACACACACACAAAATGTTGTATTGGATTCACAGTTACACACAAAAGCGCATACATTCTATATGTGAATGTCAGTAATTCTCACAGGCTGAACCTATCTGTGCAACCAGAATCTTTCTTGAGCTATTAGACCCAGTGCTGCCCCTACAGGAGGCGTTCCATCTGCAGAAGCAATGAGAGCAGTGGGCACTGTCCTGTTTTCTCAGGGTGCTGGCAGCACACAAACTGAGCGGACAGCATTTCGTTGCTAACCTGTTCTGTTCAACATGCTAGGAAAATATGAATACTGCATGTAATCCATGGTTTTAGATGACAGTGTTCATCTAAATATAAGTTTAAAATGCAAAGGGCTAATTTAATAAAATTTAATTATAGAGTAGGTGACACCAGATGCTCAAAAGTTAGAACTATGGTGTGCCCCCAAATCGCTGAAGTCCAAGATACAGTAGAATAGATTATTCTAGGGGCTTGTGGGTAACTACAGGGTGGAATAGTGCAAACACATCCATGTTCAAAGCTACCTTTGCCTCTCTTTGCCACAGTGAAAGTTATTTTAAAAAGAAAAGCATTCACGCCTTTAATCCCAGCACTCGGGAGGCAGAGGCAGACGGATCTCTGTGAGTTCGAAACCAGCCTGGTCTACAAGAGCTAGTTCCAGGACAGGTTCCAAAGCCACAGAGAAACTCTGTCTCGAAAAACCAAAAAAAAAAAAAAAGCATTCATGAATGATCAGACAATATAAAAGACTAGTGATATCAAAATAGGAAAATAGTTTCTGGCTAGTAATTGAAGCAGTACCAATGTAAAAATGGATACATCAAAGGAAAGGGTTGAGTCCATAAAGCAGTGTGGTAGTTTGAAAGAAAATGGCCCCCCATAGGGAGTGGCATTATTAAGAGGTGTGGCCTTATTGGATGAAGTGTGTCACTGTGGAGGTGAACTTTGAAGTCTCATGTGTGCCCAAGCCACACCCAGTGAGTCAGCCCATTTCCTGTTGCCTTCTGATCAAGATGTAGCCAGCACCATGTCTGCCTGCAAGCCACCATGCTGATAACGAACTGGACCTCTGAACTGTAAACTGCCACTTCAATTCAATGCTTTTCTTTGTAAAGTTGCTGTGGTCATGGTGTCTCTTTACAGCAATAGAAACCCTAACTAAGACAAGCCGATATGCAAATTGATTACATAATGAAGGTGGCATTTCAAATTAGGCATGGCTGGGGACGTAGCTTGGTGTAGACCTATGTAACATGCACGTGGTCCTAGGTTCATCACCAACACAGGAAGAAGAAAAGAAAATGTAAGACAAAGACAGCTGTCAGCAATGGTTTTATAATGACAGACTCGCTGCTTTGGGAGAGGGAGAGTCAAAATAGAAAGCTGGGTTCCCCATCTCATTTCTTATATCCAAATGTCTTCTAGATGGGTTTCAAGGTAAAAAAAAAATCTATATAAGTGTTAGAGATATATATGTTTTATATTTATACATATATATTATATATAATACATATATTATACACAGGCATATGGGGAGAAAAGGATGTCTTGGATTGGGGAAATCTTTCTAAGAATTGCTTTAAAAAATAAAATCCTTAAAACTTCAAAGAAATTTTGATGAAATTGTCTAAAAACATATACCTTCTGGTCTGGCAAGAATGATTCAACAGGTGCTTGCTGCCAAGTGCGGTGATCTACCTGGGTTTGATCCCAGGACTCCGTAGCAGGAGGAGAGGAGAGAGCTGACTCTAGCGAGTTGTCCTCTGACCTCTGGAGTTGTCCTGGTGCATACACGTGATTTTTTGTTGTTGCTGGTGGTGGTCAACTAGACACAGACCTCTTCCATGTGTAGGAAGAGGGAATCTCAACTGAGGCATGGCTCCATCAGATCAGCCTGTGCACATGTCTGTGGGGCATTTTCTTGATTGTTGATTGATATGGGAGGGCCTAGCCCACTGTGGACAGTGCCATCTGTGGGCACATGGGCCTTGGCTGTAAAAGAAAGCAAGCCAGGGTAAACAAGCCAGAAAGCAGCCTTTCTCCATAGTTTCTTCTTCAGTTCCTGCCTCCAGGTTTCTGCCTTGGCTTCCCTTGTTGGACTTTGATGGACCTGTAAGCTAAGTAAAACCTTCCCTTGCCCATGTTGCTTTTGGGTAAGTTTGTTGTTGTTGTTGGTGGTGGTGGTTTTTCGAGACAGGGTTTCTCTGTAACAGCCATAGCTGTCCTGGAACTAACTCTGTAGACCAGGTTGGCTTTGAACTCACAGAGATCTGCCTGCTTCTGCCTTCCAAGTGCTGGGATTAAAGACATATGCCACCACTGCCTGGCTGGTGAGGGTTTTTATCACAGCAACAGAAATTAGACTAGGAAACAATATACAATGAAACTAAAGGTTGATTCTTCAAAAATATAAAGCTGAATAAATCTTTCAAATCCCCAGTAACACTGTGTGACAGTAAAACTGTCATTGATAAAACTGCACCCAGCTGAAGGTTGGGTACAGGCAAATGGGGAAAGCTGACCAATATCATCTACCAATAGCAATATCCTTGTTGTGATAGTATACTATAGTTTTGCATAATGAAGCCAGTGAGGGAAATGGAGTAAAAATTATTCAAGATATCTATTATTTCTCACAGCTGCAGATGCTATACACTTATAACAAAATCTAAAATACAGTTTAAAAAACCGAAGGGAAATGGCTCAGTAGGTAAAGCACTTGCCATATGATTCTGAATGTTTGAGTTCGAGCCCTGGAACCACATAAAGATGAACGGAGAGAACTCACCCCCCGAAGATGTTCTCTGTTCTCTACACACATGACGTGGCAGGTGTGCATACATAGTACACATAAATAATAATCAATAAATGCAATCTAACAATGAAGGGCCAGGCATTAGGTTGTACTCGCCAGCAATCCCAGCACTCAGGAGTCTGAAGCAGGAACGTGGAGAGTTCAAGACCAACCTGGGCTGCATAGACCCTGTCTCAAAAAAAAAATTTTTTTTTTTTTTTTTTTGGTTTTTCGAGACAGAGTTTCTCTGTGGCTTTGGAGCCTGTCCTGGAACTAGCTCTTGTAGACCAGGCTGGCCTCAAACTCACAGAGATCCGTCTGCCTCTGCCTCCCGAGTGCTGGGATTAAAGGCGTGCGCCACCACCGCCCGGCTTCAAAAAAAAAAATTTTTAAGGATCACCAAGTTATGTCAGGATTGGCTGAGCAGTTATTTGGTGGATGCTCTTGTAGTTTTGTCCACCTGGCAGGTTCACTGGTACTGGACAGCCTGAGATGGCCTGGCATGCATGCCTATCTATGGAGCCAGCTGCTGAGCAAACCATCATGTAGAGGGCAATTTCCAAGGGCACACTTCACTCGCATTCGTTAAGCCTCTCCTTGCATTGTATTTACCAGGGCCCCATAAGCCAAAGGAAGGTGCATGGTCAAGTTCAGAGGCCTTGTGAGAAAGGACTATCTAAAAGCGTGAATGCAGAGACATGAATCATTGGGTGCCATTTCTGAAATAACTTTCCACAAAGAATAGGAAGGATTTATTTTTAAAATCTACAACAAACCAGCAAGCAAAACAAAACAAAAACCCCACAAACTCTTGCATTTGCCTTTTCTTTCCCATGACCACCGCTTCCTGCCACCTCTCTCTTATCCTCCTTCTGTCCTTGTCCAACCCACACAGGACCTTTCCAAATATTCCCCCACAGAGGCTCCCAAGTTCCTGAATGTCAGCAAGGTGAAGGCCATGCTGGTTTCCAACTCAGTTATTCTGTCTTTTCTATGCTTTTTGGACCTGAACTTCCAAAGCCATCCTGTTCCGCCCCCATCATCAGGGTTCCACCTAACTACTCAGCTACAGTAATCCTACACAGCAGGACCTCTTTCAGCTCTTAGCTCACGCACATTCCTTCCCTAGTTTACCCTGCCAGTGCCAGGCAGGGACCGGAGATAGCAAAATCTAATCAGGACATGAATTTTATATTCATGTCTCTTGTTCAGCATCATGGAGAAGCATTCCAACAGCTTAGTTCTATTCTTAGCTGGAACCACAGACATTTAAAGCTAAGAGCAGCAGCTAAAGCAGGAGGTAGTTTGCGCCCTTTGAGCACCAACATGGCAGAAGGAATTGTCCAGCTGCAGGCGTGAGGTGGTGACACTCTGTTAACAGGCAGGGTGTTCCTCTAAACCCTCGGGCCCTCTTTTCTGCCTCTGCCAAGTGAGGTTATTAGCACAGCTCCAAAGCCCCTCAAGCTCAAACACTGATTCATCTCCAAAGAGGTTGGATCTGGGAGCCTGGTTTTCCAAATTGATTGAGCAGCATGGAGCTAAGTGCATGGAAAATTAAACTGCTCTTCATAAAGATTCATTTCCTGAGTTTAGTCCATTAGCCCACATTTATTAAACATCACTTACTCTGCAGCCCTGGGTTGAATGCTATGGAGACAGAAGGAGCACCTCACGGGATCCAAGGCCTAAAGCAGTTTGTTATGTAATCGGATTTGTTTATATAATACCAACTTATCAAGCTCATTCTCCAGCTTATTTACCTAAAACTTCTTTTGTGAAACCAAGTGACTTGACTTCAGTCATTGCATACAATCCCTGTGTCAGCTGTGGGCTCTTCTATACTATTTTACTTGAAATATTTATGTGTATATATACATATACATATGTTTTTACTCTAGATGTAAACATATGCATTTCATAAAATATATACATTTGAAATGTGTTTGTTTAAAATATATTTATTGACAAGTTGTGGTTTGTTTTTATTTTTTCGTTTGTTTGTTTTGTGTTTTAATACAAAGTCACTATATATCCTCTGGTGCCCTGGAACTTTCTATAAAACCCAGGCTGGCCCCAGATTTGGGATAACAGGCCTGTACCACTAGAGCTGGTTCATGTGGGCCTGAAGGCAGGTGGATCCTCTACCAAGATACAATGCAGCCTTTCCCTAGGGTGCTTTGTAACAAATCCCAGATGTTGCTCTATTGCATAAGTAAGTTTAGCAGAATATATCCTATGGGTGAAGCTTTTGGGGGTGGAGGATAGGGTCTCATATAGCCCAGGCTAGCCTCAAACTAGGTATGCAGCTGACGATATCCTTGAACTTCTGACCTCCCTACCTCCAGTGCTCTGATTACCTGTATGTACCACCACACCCAGCTTCTTTCTCTTTTTCAGTCACAACACCACTAATTTCCCCGAGGAAATAGTCCATTCCTTGACATCAGTCAATCCTCTGTCCGCGTCCAGTTTTCCCCAATTCTCTCAAGAATGCCTTCTCGCTACTGAAGTAAGGATCCACATAAGGGTTCGTGGTTCCATGTGGTTGCTGTACCCCAGAAGCACCTTTCGAATCGTGGTCGTCTTCCTTTCTTTTCGGCACTGTGCTGAGGGCTTTCACCCTATGCACATACACAGTGACTTAGGGCCCTATAAGGTTTGACGTGGACTGAATCTCTCGTTTTTACACAGGACGTTTCTTTGCCAATCTTCCCATCACCACTGACTATGGTAGCTGTGAATCTCAGCTGGCCAGCGCCGCACGTGAAATCTGGGAACTTTAGAACAGCAACATAAACTAAGCATTAAGCAGAAGGGACCCCTAAAGGAGCGGGAGCAAAGGACCCCACCATGACCTTCATCCTCCCTGCACAAGACCCTGGAAGAAGCTGTATTCTGGGCTATCGATTTCCCTGTCAGTCGACGTTCTGGGTATCGTCAGGGAGAAATGAACTCTGACCGACTTTAATACTTCAATGGGGCCATGAGTTGCTAAAGGAATTAGCCAGAAGGATGGATACCAGGTTTCTAAAAACAGGTGAGCTGTGTGGATATGTGGCCAGCAGGAACACAGCCAAAGGTACACCTCAGAGACACTCCAGGTAGGATGTCCCTAACTCTTGCCCTTCTCTGAGGGGCAGTAAATGAAAAGTCCTGCCACTTGAATTTGGCTAGCAGAGCCTACAGTCGCGACCAATTAGGGCATTCCTTACCCTCTGTCTGATGCATTCTGTCTCCAGACAAGCAGCAATATTTTGGGTGCCATGTTTGCAAAGGCTTTAACCTCATTAAAAAGGAAACAATTTCTTTTTGTGTATTGGTGGCACCTTTACTGTCACCTGACCCAATTCTAAAGGGAAACCAAGCACAATGGATCTACCTGATGTTGTGCTAACCTCAGTGTGACCATTCAAATCTCTTCTCCGAGGTTCCGTCAGCACTTGAGTTGCCCGTGAAAGTGTGCCAGGCTACTAGCCAGCAGGCTGGGCAGGGCAGATGTGGACCTTAGATTTGCTGCCCTCTGCACTTCAGTGTATTTCTGATGATGCTAAAATTCCATAATGGAAGATGGGGTTGTGTGGTTTAGTAACATGAGGCCGCAGCTGACACTGTGACCGCAGTTCCCTGAGGCTCAAAGTTTGGCTGTTGCTGTGAAAAGGTGCCCTTGACTTTCCTGGCTTGACAAACATGGTCTCCTCTGCTTTCTGATTGCCTCAGTGGATGGCATGGTGTAAAATAACGAGCTGGAAAGACCTCCAGTGCCTGTGAGTCCAGTTTAGGTTCCTCTCAGAAACAGATCCAGGGGAGCAAATGCAAATGAAAGCAGTTTTTCTTCCTACAGAGATGAGGCACTGGGACCGAGACTGGAAGCCAGGAAGATGTTACCACGCGAGTGGGCACTAGAGGGGAATCCAGCTGGGAGACTTTGGCAGCTAGGGCAGAAAGTAAGCATATGGAGTGGGGGTGGGAGATAGCTGGGTTCTTTGTTTTTGCTCTTTGGGGACCCACCACCCAGCTCCCAAATAAATACACAGATACTTATTCTTACTTAATGAATGTCCATCCTTAGTGTGGCTTGTTTCTAGCTTTTGTAACTAAATTATCCTATTTCCCTTTAACTACATTTTGCCTCTGGGCTTTTTACCTTTCTTTATATTTCCTTTTTACTCCTTAGCTGGTTGTGTGACTGGGTAGGTGGCCCTGGCGTCCTCTTTCTCCTTCTCCTTCTCTGTCTTTTCTCTCCCTCACTCTTGCCTTGAACCTAGATTTCTCTTTCTATTTATTCTCTGTGCCCAGCAGTCCCCACCTATCCTTTCCCTTGTCTAGCTATTGGCTGTTCTGTTCTTTATTAGTCCAATCAGGTGTTTTAGACAGGCAAAGTCACACAGCTTCACAGAGTTAAAACAAATGCAACATAAAAGAATGCAGCACATCTGTGCATCATTAAATGAATATTCCACAGTGTAAACAAATGTAACACATCTTAAACTAATACTGCACAATGGACGGGGTGGGGTGGGTGCTGTAAACCCCAGTTCCTGTCAGTCTGGTAGAAGCTGGGAAGACACTCATTTTTAATACTACACTGCAGTGTTCAGAACCTTAACTACCAGACAATTCCCTTCCATATAGAGACAGTTGCTGCCAGTTGGAATGAAGGCTGGAATTCACAGAACCTGAGGACTCAAAATGGCTGGAAAAGTCACCCTCATCACCGGATACCCTGAAGTCACTTTCTTCCTCTAGTCGAACAGTTTGGGTAAGAACGACAGCTTGCCGTACAGGAAGACTCTTGTATGGTAGAAACTAATGAACGCTTGTTTGTCGTGGTGTTAGGCTCAAGCCCAAGACCTTGGGCCAGCAGTCCTCCAACCTCAATTCTCATACTCTGGCACACACACACATGCACACGCACATGCATGCACACACACACGTTCATGCACACACATGCACACACATGGTGGGTAAAATAATACAGTTTTAAAGTATATGTTAAGAAAAAGCAAAACCTAAATAAAACAAAAACTTCTGTGCTTACCCTTGCTTGGATTCCAGGTTCACTTTTTTAATGAATGGCTTAATGATTTCCTTATCAATCCTCTCACTTGGCTTGATGTAATCCACCTGCCTCTGTCCAAGTCTTTGTTCTAGGACACAACATGGATGCTCTATAGTGATGCCCTTTGAACCCTAGTATTAGTACCCTCCTGAAATAGATGGTAAGATCCCCCAACATCTCTGCAAGTGATGACCAGCAAAAGACCCAGCCAACAAGGTCATTCGACATTCCAACAGGCAGCTAGAATTTTATTTATTATTTTTATCAGACTCAGAGGACGATTAAATATTCTATTAAAAAAATTGTGCCGGGGCTGTTTCAGGAGATGTTCCAGTGGTTAAGTACCACTCTTGCAGAGGACCTAAATTCTATTCTCAGCACCCTCATCAGAAGGCTACTCTGAAACTCTACTTTCCTTTCTCCCTCTGGGCTAGAAGTTGGCACCTGTTGGAAGAGATTTAGTCTGATAAGCCTTGATACTCCTGTTTACATCCAGAGCTGAGGTACCACTCAACTCTTCGTATTTGCCAAAGATTCTCTGTCCTGTGAATTCTGTGAAGTTTGACTCCACTGTGCTTCTGGAATGGTGTGGGAGACAGGAAAGACCAAATTTAGTAAATGTTCTAGCATTTTCTTTGTGTCTTATAGGATCATGTGTCTTGTAAAGGTCAAAATAGATTGTGTTGAGATGAGCATATGCATTGGTGACACGCCATTTTAGACAGTGTCATGTTTATGTGGCAATATAAAATTGGTATTTTTTTTCTTTTTTTTACCTTTATGAGAGAAGGTAAAAGAAATGAAAGGCAAGTAGGGACAGAGGGGCGGGGGAGTGATCCTTTAGCAAAAATTACATTTGCATATTTGTTACTCAAAACAAAAACGTGGGCAATTATATCTTGAGAGCACTTAAGGTATGCATATTTACTTAGCAGTAATGGTTCCTCAAGGGCCATTATGAATTAGTGGGAAATGAAATATTCATAGGTAGATAAAACTACAATTCTCCCATGTAAAGTTTTCCCTGGACATTCCACCTACAGAACACAGTTCTGTTAGGGAAGAGCTGCCGGGGGCTGCTGAGCTCTATGGTCCCATCAATAACTTTCATGCCGGCATCAGCAGGAGGAGGCTGCCTCACAGAGCAAAGTCATCAAATCTCAAACTCACAAGGCAGAACCAACTGACATTTTATGGCTCCTTGGGATGAGAGCAGAGACTGGCAACAGAATTCAGCAGCCAGAGGGGGGAAAATGGGGAACCCAAAACCATCAGGACAGAACTACTGGGGAACTCTCCCTAACGGCTCTGTTAGCTCGAGAGTGGCATGACTTAAGAGTCATGGCCACTCATTCTGGTGGGTAATGGAAACGCCACATTTTTAAAGGGTTGTTTTATAATGTAGCCGAATAGCAAATCTCCTTAGGAAGACAGTTGTATCCACAGGCTTCTTCATAGCAAGGGGATAAAGAGGCTGTGGGCAGGCACCAGGGACACGGAGAAGTGGTACTGGGAGATGGGAAGATCCCCCAAGAGAGCAGGACAGAGGTCTCAGCCTCCTGCCGCTCAGCACTGGAGGACTGCAGACTTTCTTTGTCTTTTTTTTTAAGTTAGAATTTTTTTTTTCCATTTTACATACCAACCCAAATACCCCTTCCTCCCTTTCTCCTGCCCCACCTCTCCTCTTTCCCACCCTCCAGAGGAGGTCAGACCTCCTTTGGGGAGGCAACAAAGTCTGGCAAATGTTCCTTTAAATCTGACTGGGGATTGAATGGGACCTGACAGAGGCTAGGCGAGTGCTCAGCCTCTGAGATACACCCCAGGTCTTTGTTTCCTTCTTAGTCTGAGTCAGGATCTCACTGAATTGCCCAAGCTGGACTGGAACTCACTCTGTAGACTAGCTCTTAATCTTGCCATCTTCTTGATCCCGAATCCAAAATGAGTGGAACTACAGGTTTGTGCTCTCAGGACTGGCCAGATTTCATGGTTTCCCCTAGCTTCCTTCTGCTTTGTGGCTAGGAAGAACCCAAGGCCACCCAATCCTTGCATTGATTCTACCTGGGAGACTCTTTCTGCATTGCTGTGCACCCATCTGCTTTATACAACATGCAAACATTTTTCTTTTTTTAAAAAAACATTTATCTATCTATCTATCTATCTATCTATCTATCTATCTATCTATCTATCTATCTATCTATCTATCTATCTATGCATTGATATTTTGCCTGCATGTATGTCTGTGTAAAGGTGTCAGATCTTGGAGTTACAGGCAGTTGTGAGCTGCCATGTGGGTGCTGGGAACTGAACCAGGTCCTTTAGAAGAGCAGCCAGTGCAGTGCTCTTAACTGCTAAGCCATCTCTCTAGCCCCATACATGTTAGCATTTTTCAACCTACGCTGCGCACACAACATTTTGTTGAACTGGGAGGGTACATTGAGAGAACAGCTTCCATCTTATCTCAGGTTCTGCCAACTCTCCCTTCTTGGTCAATAGACAATGTCCCAGGCCTCTCATTAACTCCAAACCACCCAACAGACAATTTTAAACCTGAATTCCCACATAGGTGTGGGTGTGTACAATCTCTCCCTGCTCTCTTGTGAAGCTTGAAGTCAAAGAAAACTGAAGTGTCCTCTCATGTGGTCGCACTGGTCTGGTCTTTTCGCTAGAGTTTCTAGGGGAAAAAAATACCAAAATTAAGAAAAATTAGTGTGATTTGAGTGGAGACAGTGTCCTCCCAGTGAGGTTAATTCCTTTCCTGTCTTGTCTCTGGGTATTACCAATGAGTCAGCAAACAATAAACTCTGCCAGACTTTGTTGACTCTCCAAGGGAGGCCTTACCTCCTCTGAGGAGTGGATGTGGGGTGGAAAGGGGGAAGGCAGGGAGGGGGGTGGGAGAAGGGGAGGGAGGGGGAACTGGGGTTAGTATGTAAAAATGAAAAGACCGCTTTGTCTTTGGGGACAAACTTTACATAGATGTGGGAAGGAAGTGACATGTGCTGGCCTCACTGTGTCCTGGTACTAAGATGGCGATCCTGCCAGCTTTGCGGAGTTCATATTATGTGATGTTCACACACACCCATTGAAATCTCAGTCCCGGAAATACTTATTTCAGAACACTAGAAACGTGTACAGGAGCTGATGGGACAAGTTCAGCCAAGCGTTCACAACATATTGATTCATAGTTCTTCTAAGCTGGGAACAATCCAATCCAAACACTCACCAACAGCAGCGTGGATAAACTGTTCCACACCATAGTACGGAACACTACACAGAATCGGAGAGCATGAACACCGCTCTCTATAGACAGATGGGCAGATCTCAGTGATGCCACACTGTCCTTAAGGGCTCAGGCTCAAAAGGGCACAGGCGACGTGGTGCTATTTATACAAAATTTGAGAACAGACTAAAGGATTCTGTGGTGTTAGATATTGGAAGTGCAGTTCTATTCGTTGGGAGTGTTGAATAAAAGGGATGGGGGAGCTTTCTGGGTTCTGGGAATGTTCTGGATCTGGACGGTAACTACATGGGTACATGTGTTAAACTTTAATCACCTATAGATGTAAGATCTGTGGACTGCACCAGTTAATTCATTTAATATGTTCAATTTTTAGGATGAAAATTCTTAAAATTAATTTTACAAAGAGAACGAATCTCAGCCCTGCCTTTTGCCACTGCACCATCATGTTTTTTGGTTTGTTTGTTTGTTTATTTGTTTTTTGGTCTTTTATTTTAGTCTCATCTGTAAAGGGAGAACTAAACATTTGGTCCTATAACATTAATTTTAAAACCTTATTGTAACACATATAAAAGTGCTTTGTAAACCAAGTCACGTTGCCCAGTGAGTGTGTATTAATGGGAGAATATACAAAGGTCATAAACACCCTTCATTTTAGATACTCCGGTTACGAACTGCATGGTTAGTAATATCAAGTGGTAATTTGTCAAAAGCACGAAGGGCTCGTCAAACTTACCATACTCAAAGCATAGGTGACCCTTCACCCCTTTCTGTCTCCTTCTCCTCCTCCCTCCCCCTTTTCCTCTTCCTCTGTTTATTAGCTGGGACAGGGACATCATACAGAGGACAACTTGGAGGAATCTGTTCTCTCTTTCTGCCTGGAGATCGAATGCAGGCTGTCAGGATGGATGGCAAGGGGCTTTACCCAAAGGGACATCTCACCAGCCCCCCCCCACTGTCAGTGTCTTGCTTCCTCTCAAATGTACTAAAGAACAGATGAATCGTTTCACATGTCTCATCCTATGCAAGCCTCAACTGAGGAACACCCCTGCTGTGTTACACATGACCTGGCTTCACCTCCTGACTTTCCTTGAGAAATGGTCATTTTCTTAAAATATATCTGCATGAAAGTTGTGTGGTGTTACATTATTCACAGTTTGGTGGATTTTAAAAAAAGTAAAACCTTTCTTGAGACTGGAATGGGCTTGCTACTTCTTAATTATTTCAAAATACATCAAAAATCTTATCTGCTAGAGAAACTGGATATAGTAGGTATTCCAGAATCAAATTTATCCAGGGAACGTTACTAGCTGACATAAGGCTCAGGTCGGGGAGGGGGCGGGGATGAAGTCAGAGTCACTAGAGATAAAGGTCTATCCTGGTGGCTGCCAACAAAGGGAATTCTGTGGACATATACCTGCAGGGCAACAGTTTCCATGGCTGCACCATCCCCTGGCAGGCCACGCTCTCACCTTTAATCTCCAGCCTTGTGGCGCTAATGCTGTGATTAATCTAAGGATTTACCAAAGCCGCAGTCAGCTAGCCTTACAAACAAATGAGTTAGTGAATTGGAAAACAAGAATCCAGAGTTAGAGCCCAGACTCCAAGGTGGTTTGATCTGTTTGCCGTTTGTTTGCTTGCTTTCCAATTTTCTCTCTGATCTTATCTGTCTCATTGGGAGACTGGCTTTTATAAATGATTTTTCCTGGTTTGCCCTGCTGTTTCCAGGTAGCTTCAGTTGCTAAGAGGCACTAGCTTTAAGAAAACAAAAAACAAACAAACAAAAAATAACAAATAACAAAACGCTGAGTAATTCTCCCCCTCCTCCTCTTTGGAAAGAAACCATTGCATCTCTGGCAGGAGCAGCCTCTCTCATTTCCAGCTGCTGCCCAGCAGCCTTCTTGCCTTCTTATCCCTACGTATTATTTTCAGTACCAAATTCCCTTTGTTGATTTCATTTTCAAGGGTGATCATTTCAGAAGTCGTGTACAAAACCACCTTCTTAAATACTGGGCCCTGGAGCTGCGTTTATTCCGCCGCAGTTCTAGGAAGGAATTCCGGGGAAATACTGTTTCCCGTGACTTCTTTTTCTAGTATTTTGTTGTGTTATCTGAGATAATATTATATCCGGAATATTATCAACAATCAAAAAGTTAAATCTTACCAGGCATGGTGGTGCACACCTTTAATCCCAGCCCTTGGGAGGCAGAGGCAGGTGGATCTCTGTGAGTTCAAGGCCGGTATGATCTACAGAGCAAGTTCCAGAACAGCTACCCAGCTGTTAAAATATAGTGTCATTCCTGTTAAAATCCCAGCCGGGTTTTTAAGTGAAAATTGACCATTGATTTAACACTTTGTATGGAAATATAAAGGACTGAGAAGAGCCAACCAGCTTCCTAGCAAAAACGAGATGAGATGGCCTTTGCCCTCAGATGAAGACAGTCTTTAAAATGACGCGATGCAGAGAAAGCGAGTGCCGAGTCAGGGAGAAGACAGGCCTGGGATGGAGCACAGCTGGGCCAAGCAGTCTGCAGAAACATCCACACAGCACAAACTCTGCTTTCTTTTTCAAGGTGAAATCATAGGGGAGTTATGAAGGGCCATGTCAAAGCAGGATTCCCAGGGCAGCCAAACTATGATATCATTAAAAACTGTGACCATGTCCCTCTCTCAGAGTCTAAGCCCTGGTTCCTTTAGTGTTCCTCTTTCTTTTTGTCTCCAAAAAAAACCGCACATGCTGGCAGTCTCCTCCCAGCGTCCGTCACTCCCGTACAGAGAAATCTAAAAGTGGATGTAGAAACTGGCTGTTGGCCAGGGCTGCCCTTTGCCCTCAACTAATTGGCAATGATGAAAATAGCATTCCTTCACCAAGGTTATCTTAATAAACAAAAACACAGCCCAAACCCACCCTGAGAAGCCAAAAGAGGGTTCTAGCATTGCTTAATCATGGTCCTCTAGGGAAAAAGAAGAAAGAGAAAGTATTGGGAAACTGGGGTGCAAATACTTCAGGGACATAGCAGTTGTAAATAACTACAGATAGTTAGCACATTTTAAAGAGTAGTATTAACCCTTGTGTAATGTCAACAACAGAGAGAACCTCTCCTGGACGCCCCTTCTCTCCCTCCTGTGCTCTTTTCTTTCTAGCCCAGGCTAGCCTGGGGTTCCACCACACCAAGCACAGCTCCTGTTTTCGGTATCCACTGCTTAACAGAGATTCTAAGCAAATTCTTTTGAATCACAAACATTCGCTTTTGTTTGTTTTGAAAGAATTTCAGGTTTCATAAAAAATGCAAAAATAGTATGCTGTTGTAGTATACTGTTTATCATAATTGCCCAAATGTTTATTATTAGTTTTTCTTTACTTAGCCAGGCATAGTGTTGCTCATTTTTTATATCAGCACTCAAGAGGCAGAGGCAGGAGGATCTCTGTGAGTTTTAGCTTACCCTGGTTTACATAGTGAGTCAAGAAGGAGAGAGAGAGAAAGAGAGAGAGAGAGAGAGAGAGAGAGAGAGAGAGAGAGAGAGAGAGAGAGATCTTTCTTTCTCTTTCTCTTCTGGTTCCACAGATACATACAGTTTAGACATTATCTGTTCATGTTCAGTCCAAGAGCCACACCATACACAACCAATCTCAAACACAGAAATGGCATTAAGAAACCCTGGTCACAGGGCTGGAGAGATGGCTCAGAGGTTAAGAGCATTGCCTGCTCTTCCAAAGGTCCTGAGTTCAATTCCCAGCAACCACATGGTGGCTCACAACCATCTGTAATAGGGTCTGGTGCCCTCTTCTGGCTTGCAGACATACACACAGACAGAATACTGTATACATAATAAATAAATAAATATTTTTTAAAAAAAGAAACCCTGGTCACAAAGATAGGAATCTCTTAAAGGAGTCGAACATGCGCTTTGGCAAGAAGCACAAAAAGAAAGGCCTGAGGAAGATGCAGGCAAATCAGTGAGAAGGCAGTGAGCACAGGTGCAGACGCCATCAAGGCTCTTGTGAAGCCCATGACGGTCAAGATCAAGATGCCAATGGCTCCAGCTGCAAACTCAGCTGTCTTGCTTCTATTGTTCATCCCAAATTTGGGAAGTGGATTAGAAGCTTCATGGCCAAGGGTAGTAGACTTTGCCAACTAAAGCCCAAGCTCAAACCAAGGCAGAGGCCGCAGCTCCAGTTCAGGTTCCCAAAGGTGCCCAGGCCCCTTTGAAGCCCCATAGAAAAGGTTTCTATTGACAATGTGAAGGCAGATGAACTGGTGTGACACACCTACACTATCTGCAGATGGTCAAAACCCTATGCTGTTTTTACAAACTTTGGGCAAGATCTGTTAAAAAAAACTTGAAAATGTTTGAGTGATTTTTTTCTTTCTTTTCCTTATATTTTTCTCAAAATTTGAGACTTGAAGTCTTGATATGCATTTTCTAAAAACAAAGAACATTTTTTGAATATTCAAGGAACTTGCCTCAACATCAGCAAAGAATTACCAACACAGCTATAGGTACAGGTCACAGTGGTGGGGGTTCGGAGAACATGGCAGGATGACCCATTGAAATGTGACACATGGTTGAAAACAGAACTAGAACTTGGCAGGCAGAAGCAAGTGGATATCTGTGAGTTTTGGGTCAGCCTGGTCTACAGAGTGAGTTCCAAGACAGGAAAAAAGAAGTCACTCCTGAAAATGGGAATGGTGTAATGAACTGGGGAAAACATCTGGTCAAAAAGCCCTGGGTCACAAGACTTGGTGCTTTTGCAGGTCTTTTACGCAGCACTGGCCTCTCTAGTGTAACATGCTGTCTCTTCTCACACATCCTCTGCTTCTATGTGTACTCTAGGTGGGCAAGAGTTTCCAGTCTGTCTTTGCCAATAAGCGTCTTTCATGTTCACATTTTACGTTTAAATTTTTCTGAAAGACTTATTTACTTTTATGTGGATGGATGTTTTGCCTACATATATGTCTGTTTACATTTGTGCAGTTCCCAAGGGGGCCAGAAGAGGGGTCAGATTCCTTGGAGTTGAAGTTACAGATAGTAGATTGTTAGCCACAATGTCGGTGCTGAGAATTGAACCTAGTTCCTCTGGAAGTGCAGCAAATGCTCTTAACCATTGAGCCATCTCTCCGCCCCCCCCCACCCCGTTTTGTTTCTTTTGTGTGTGTGTGTGTGTGTGTGTGTGTGTGTGTGTAGTGGGGGTGCATGAGTGGAGGTCGGAGGACAACCTTGTAGAATTGGTTCTTCCCCTCCACCTTTAAATGGGTTTGAATTCCAGTGAGCAGGCTTGCATTGTTGTGGCTTAGTCACTAGAGAAGTCTGCTCAGACATGGCTTTAAGTCAATAGATAGTTTTTATTAGGTAACTGGGGACCACAACAGGTGTTCAGGATCCCAGTGTAGCCCCAAGCCTTTCTCTGGGTGAACTTTTAAGCGCAAAAATTATGTTCTAGGTTGACATCCTTCAGTTAACAATAATTTAGCCAGAAGTGGAACTACAGAAGCCAGAAAGTAAGAATTAAGACATTTAGGGACTTTCCCAAAACCATGGACTTGGATGGATTAGGCCTGGGCTTTAGTTTTGGCAGGTGGTACTATCTATGTGCTGGGGTTTTCAGCCTGAATGGCATTGCCAGCATTGAGTCTAGGGTGGGGCGGGCACTTAGGTCTGGGGCCCTGTATCAGCATGGCAAGCACTCTCCCTGCTGCGCCAAATCCCCAGACCCTCACGTATCAGTCTTGATGTTGGTTTCTCTAGTTTCTACTCCCACCACAAGACAGTAGGGTCATGTGGTCTTTATGCCTTTTCAGATTTTAGCAGTTGTCTCAGAAATATTATTTTCAAGACATTTCTGATCTTCTGGGGTTGATGATATAGAACAGTGGTAAGGTGCTCGCCTGCATGCCCACGGCCCTATCTTCTCCCTGCCAATGCAGAAAAACACAAACAAAAATTTAAAAGCATATATTCTATAGCTGCGGTTTTGGTAAAAATAATCTTCCAGGAAGATGCATCTGTCTGTATACTCAGCACATGCAAAAAGAATCTGAGGCTCTTCAGGAAAAGGAACTGGAGATCCCTTTTTGGTTGTCTCAGTAGACAGCTTCATCACCTAACTGAGGAGATCTCAAGTCAAGTCTCACTGTTCCTCAGAATCTGTTATCAGAGCAGATTGTAGCTCTTCTGAGCAGGATGCTTGCCTGTGCTTTCTCCTGATTCCTTATTAGGCTAACAGAATCCATGTCAAAAATAATCTGGAAGATGTTATCACCTCCCTTGCACACATAGCTTAAAAATGCATTGCTATCTCAATTTAAAAGTAGGCAAAGATGAACAGGTTTTCAAGGATTTACTAGTTCCTACAACGTGGTTACTTCATACCCATACCCTGGCCTCCGGCTATGCCCATGTTATAAAGGAGTAACTAAAGGCCCAAAGGGGGTGGGGGAGTAACAACCTAAATAAATGTCTATCAGGAAGAGCTAGTTAAATACCAATATACCCATTCAGTGCAACACAGTGTGGCTATCCAAGAGGAATAGGAAGAGGGGGGAGGGGGAAAGGGAGTGAAAGAGGAATAGTGCCAGTTACATATATGTTCTAAACTAAATTAGGCCTAAGCCACAGAAAGTGCTTACAGAGGGAACTGAACTTAGAAACTGCAGTTAAAATAGAGAGATAATTTTACAGAGCTTCCTTTTGGCCTGTCTGATTATTTTTGTTGTTGTTCTTTTGTTTTTCGAGACAGGGTTTCTCTGTAGCTTTTGGAGCCTGTCCTGGAATAGCTCTTGTATACCAACTCACAGAGATCTGCCTGCCTCTGCCTCCTGAGTGCTGGGATTAAAGGTGTGCGCCACCACCGCCCGGGCTACTGATTTTTTTTCTTAAAGCCCATCTGAATAAGCTATGTATGTGGGGTGGGAGGTGTCCACGAATGGAAGACAGAGACATAGATGGGAACACAGATATACGGACCTAACATCTGGACCAAGAGCAGGTTATAGATTCCTAGCTGCACACTCTAGGTTTACAGCCATCACTCTCTTGTAAAGGCCTAAGAACCGCCTGTGTGTCCCAAGCAAGGATCTTCCTCAGCTGGGCAGAGGAGACACAACGCTGACCTCGTCGTTTACACACATCAGAATCACACGTATCCACCACAGTCTCAACCTCGCCTCTGCAGGCTCTAAGATGTGTGAGGGGGAGCTGGAGCGCAGGCGCCGTGCAATCCGAGTTGCCCCTCCTTGCCTGGGACAAACAACACCTGGCATCCCCGCATCCCCGCCTGCGCCTCCTGGACCCAGCGCAGGGCCACGCTCACTGGCTGAGGTTCTGCCCGCTGGCACCGCCCCGGGGCTGCTCCGTGACGTCAGGGCTGAGCAAGGGGCGCCCACGCTCGCCGCTCGCCCCCGGGCGCTGCACCCGGCCTGCCCTTTATAAGAGCCAGGCTTGCGTTCACCACGCCACAGCTGCTCTGCAGAGCCCGCACCCGCTGTGCTCCTTCTGCTTACAGCTGGCGAGAGGAGCCATGCAGACCGCCGTGCTCCTCGGCCTCCTAGGCGCCGCAGCTCTGGCCGGTGAGTGGCTTTCAGCACCACGGACAGCTACTGGACCTGGTCCCAGAGCCCCGGGATGGAAACGCTAGGTTTCATCCTTTACCTGACTGGCCTCTTTTCTCCCTTGTATCCCTTGCCTCACTGCTGTGAGTTGGGGAAACAAGAGCTTCCCAACCTTTTCCTGCTCTCCCCGCGGGGTCTGTGCGGCCCTTGAGAGCAAAGCCGCCTTCTGTGTTCTCTGCAAAATTGTCAAGCTCTCTATAGGACTTGTAGTCTGATTCTCTCTGTGTGACTCTTGACAGCACTGGGGCCGCAGTGGGGTGGAAATGCATGCAGTTGGCACCTGCAGAATTTCCTCTATTATTATAAAGATGCCGCGTTAGAACCAGACCCGTGTGCATATAAGGCATTTTCCTCAGCACGTCCTGTGTGTGCAGGTCTTCGTGTGTCTATGTTTACAGGGCTAACATATTTATGCTTTGTATTTATGTATCTAGATAGAGGTAATTCACTTTTAAGTCGACAGGCTTTTAATTTATGAATGGAAACCTCACTGGATATTTATTTTGTACTCTAGAAATAAAAATAACAAGACTGTGTAATAGCTATAAAAGTACCTCCGGAGTAGTAAACTAATGTTTCAGGCAATTTTGGAGGATGAAAACAGAAGGAGTTAACAAATGATGATTCGTGTGGTAGAAGATTGTGGTGTTGAATTTCAAATTATGCTAAATTTACTCAGTGATCTCTGATGACTTGAAGAGTGTGTTTGTGTTGGGATACTGATAAGCAAGTACAGCACCAAATTAAGCTAGCATTTTTCTCTTTGGCTCTTCGGCCTCAGAAAAGTGCTGTGTTCAGAGACCAAGATTCCTAACTAGGCTTGACTCTATAAATATAAACCTTTGATTGACAGGAATTCAATGCTTGACAAAAACGAAAGCCAAAGGTAATTTATTTTAATGCAGTCACAATGTTCTCAATTTTTAAAAATCATTCCTGTGAATAACCAATACATGTTCTCAATCTGATTAAAGAAGCCAAACTGAATAATTTAGAATTTTTAAAGTCCAAAGTATTTCAGAAAAGCCTTGCTGAAGAGGTCACAGTGATGCTATACATTGTGTTCTAGATTACAAAACAGTAACATTTTTGTAACTTAATTGTGGTGGTTAAACATTTTCATACCTCCTATGAGGGGATAAAGCTCATACTTAAGAGTGACTAAAACGGAGTTATGGTACCTTCTCATATTTTAGACTATAATTCACACATTATGTAGCCTATCTCTTGAAAGTGGCTGACTCAGTGGTGTATAAGCTATCTACAGATGTTACTGTCTCCACTACCAAATTTCAGGACATGCTCACCACCCCAGAAAGACACCCTGTATCTTAGCAATCACCTCCCCATTTCTCTTCCCCAAATCAGGCAATGAGGGACTCCAAGTGGTTTGTTATTTAGCAAAATCTTGGTTGGTAGGGAGCCCTCGGGAAGTTATCTAGTTCATTTTCTACCACTAAGAGCTTATAGAAGGAGATCCACAACTGTGTATGGATCATGCACTTTAAAGATTAATATGAATGAACTAACTGTAGGATATCTATGTCCTTACCATATGCAGAAGGATTTTTTGATATGTAGATCTTGTTTAACTTGCAACTTAGTTGAATTTGGGGTGCCCATGGTTTACTAGCAGGAGAACAGGATTAATCTATTTTGCAACTGTATAGTTCTATGGATGCTGACATTTCAGAAGTTATTCCCAGATTTGTTATTTGATTCTTTTTACCACTTGATTATTTCACTTTTTCATAAGTGTTAAATTTATTTCTTATTTGCTACAACATAAGTTGAAACAGTTTGGGGAGTTCAATATATCTCTAATTATTACTTTGCTATCATAGATTCTATAGGAAGAAATGCGTGTGACTTAGCAGTCTCACCGAGGTACACACTGTGCCTTCATAAGCAAACCCTAGTTCCTTTCTATTAAGAAGAGTCTGAGGAGCCTCCCTGGGGGAAACAGGGATGTTCTATAATAGTAAGCTGTAAACTGTTAATTGTCTAGGACAATGGGACCTCCCTTGACCATCAAATCTGACAAGGGTTAATACTTTGGCTGTATGGGTAAGTACTGCCTTAAGTTGGGGACAACAATAGACAACTGTATTGTGGAGCGGCATTGCTACAGATGGTCTGGGGCTGAACTGGGAAAGGGTGACTTCTTTGTCATCAGGGAGTAATTCTTCCACAGTTACTTTCCAGAGAATTTCACAGATTTCAGGTGGGGAAAAAAAAGTGCCAAAGTGAGGATGTTCTCAAGATAGCAGTCATTCAGAGCATAAAGGACTAGCCCAGGGCAGGGGCTGCAGTTCAGTGCGGGGGTGGGGGGACATTAGGTGATTATCTGTCCTCTGTGAGGACCTGGTCTCAATCTTCAGCACTAATGAAAAGGGAAAACATCAACAGAACCCCCCACAGTCATATGACCCTGAGCGCCAAAAGTTGGCCTGCTAGGTCTTACCTAACCTGTGTTTGAGGAAGAACCTGGGGTCTTTCCTTGTAGCTTGTTAGGCACTTTTCAAACATTTTTCAATGACCCTAAAAAGCTAGATAATAGTGGGCTGGAGAACTTGATACTTTAGTGGTGTTTACACAATTGTATACAATGCAGGGAAACATAATATTAAAACAGATGTAGAAGCAAACTGTTTAAGCAAAAGTTTTGAGTGATCAAGGATCTAATATCCATGTTTTTTTTGGTTGTTGTTGAGGTTGGTTTTTGTTTGTTGGTTTTGTTTTGTTGGTTTTGTTTTTATTTGTTTTTGAGATAGTGTCTTTCTATGCAGTCCTGGAAGTTATGCAGACCAAGCTGGCCTTGAATTCACTCATGAAGATCCTTCTGCCTTTGCTTTTAGAGTGCTGTGATTAAAGCTGCGTGAGCATCATCATGCCTAGTCTTTAATAGCTGTGTTTTCATAAAGTGAGTTTAGATCACCATGCCTAGTCTTTAATAGCTGTGTTTTCATAAAGTGAGTTTAGATCACCATGCCTAGTCTCTAATAGCTGTGTTTTCATAAAGTGAGTTTAGGGGAGATTTTCTTGGGCACAGGAATAGCAGATAGGGCCATAGATCTGTAGCCACTCAGTGTGAACAGAGGGAAAGGCTTACAGAGGGTACCTGATTCTATTTCAACTTAAAAAAATTATTGTAGCACAGAACACAGACACTACACAGAGTGCGTATACAGCCTAACAAACTTTTCACAAACGTAGGACAATTGTGCAACCAGCACAAGACATGGTAAGCTGCCAAAACTTAAGAAGCCCCCTCATCTGTGGTCTGCATTTGATTTATATAGGCTGTAAGGCAGCATTTCTTTCCAAATGTTTGAGGCATTGCTTGGAGAAACAGCTGTGTATGCTTGTGACTCCACACAAGTCTGTGCATGTGCACACGTGTGTACAAGCAACTCGGAAATGATGACCAATGTCATCATGCCAACTGTGGGTTCTGCTTAGTATTCCTTCTGCAGTCCCCTCAAAGAAGGCAGGGTGTTTTGCAAATTTGGCATCAAGCCTCCAAGAAGTCAATTCAAGACATTTTCCATTTTTCTCCTTCAAAGCTGTCAGCTCAGCTCCAGTGGATAACAGGAATCGCGATGAAGAAATGGTAAGTTGAAATGCTGGTCTAGAGTCTTGACTTGTGTGTACAGCCTAGACTGTCTCACTCCCTTTGACAGCTCCCTCCCCCGTGTTGACTTACAAAGCCAACGTTTTGTCTCTTAGAGACAAGAGATACCCCCCCCCCCCCCCCCCCGCCGCCGCCCCGTAGTAAGGACACACATTCTTCCCAGAGTGTTTAGTCCTCCCGCGGACAGAGGCAATGTCCCTGGAAGCATTAGACATGGGTCTTTATTTCCCTCCTTTGGGCTATCACCAGGCAATGACTTCTTTCATTTTGTAGTGTAGTACCCTGGGAGGCTTCCTCATGGTCCTGCCAGTCTGTGTCCTGGCCCTGAGGGTCCTCCATCAGTTCTAGGCACACACTCAAGCCTCTTGTGACAGAAGCTCCTGGTTGAATTGTGTTCTTGTGACACCAACTTCCCAACACACTCTTGTGTTTTCTCATAGGTGACCCGTTGCATTATTGAAGTCCTCTCAAGTGCTCTGTCCAAGTCCAGTGTTCCAACTGTCACCCCTGAGTGCCGGCAAGTCCTGAAGAAGAGTAAGTGTGCCATCATCCAGATAGACCTTTGTGTCTGTGTGAATCTTCTTCCTGCAGCCTCTGCCTCACCTGCAATTGCATCCTTGTGGTTTAATTCTACAGCTAGTGTTGATGGGCTAGAGTGGTAGAAAAACAAGTCATATCACTTCTGTCTGATAGTGGGAAGATCATTTTTTTAAAAAAAAAAGTGGTTTTTTTTTTCTAGGCTTATTTTTTCAAAGAAGGAATTGTGGTTGACTGTAGTCTTTGAGCTGTCCATCAATTCTTAAATTCTTTGGTTTCCTATCTTTAAAAAAATGTAAAGCAGGTCTTCCTTTGGGTGGAGAGGGGTGTGAGAAGTGCTTGCTTGTGGGTAGATGAGGTGGCTGAGGAAGGGTTGGAAGCTAAGAGGAGGTCAGGACCGGAGAACTGCTCTAGGCCAGTGGAGTATTTTCTCTGTGCTAACCTGCTTCTGTGGAAAACAAAGTTTGAACAGTGGTGTAAGCAGTATCTCCTGTTACCAGATTTTACAAAACTAGACAGTTCTTGTCATTTGGGAAGTCACACCAATTCAAACAAATGCTGTCCTTGTGAACACCTTCCACTGCTTGGTAGTTTTTAGTCTATCTGGAAACAGCGAGTTCTTTCTTTTTACCTCTTGGATCTCTCATGATAAGACAAACACTCTTGTGGCTGCTGCACGTGGGGTTTGTACATAAAGTGATACAGCAGTAACCATGGACAATTGGCTCGGACGTAACCTGGGTTAACTTACCCTGCTCAGAATCATCAAAGTTATGGGGGTGTGTCCTGAGACATGAGAACACCCATTAAACTGTGAATGGAAGCTTCCCTACCACTCCAGGCAAGGTGTTTCTCTTTTCTTTTTTTCTTTCTTTTTTTTTGTTTTTTTGGTTTTTCAAGATAGGGTTTTTTTTTCTGTAGCTTTTGGAGCCTCTCCTGGAACTCACTCTGTAGACCAGGCTGGCCTCGAACTCACAGAGAGCCGCCTGCCTCTGCCTCCCAAGAGCTGGGATTAAAGACGTGTGCCACCACCACCCAGCTCGCATTCATTTTTCTCAAGTTTATTTTCTGCTTATACAGGCAGCAGTTCTAAGTCATCACAGGAAGTACTTTGCTGCTACCTTTCCCTGTCCTCATTTGCCCGATGAATTTTGCAAAGGGAATGGTCTGTCATAGAAGGTCACCAGATATCCACGAATACTGAGGGGGATGAGAAGTGTTACCGAATGCCAGACTCTCCTTACCTCCAAAGTCAAGTACTCAGCCCTCAGGCTGTAGTCATAGTAATTCCAGCTTGCTGATTGTGGGTCTGTTAATCCTGCACCCGAGAACAAAACAGCTGGTTCAGATCTCTAACAAGACACTGGACAGATAGAGGCAGGAGGGGCAGGAAGATGGAAGTGTTCCTGCAGGGTTACAGCTTCAAATATCACTCAAGCTAGACACAAAAGCATGAAGGAGCAAGAAAGACTAGAGCAGAAGAGAAGCAGTGCAGAGTGGGCCCCTTCTGAGGACCCACTTTGCAGCAGCAGCAGCAGCAGCAGCAGCAGCAGCAGCACAATCCGCTTCTTAGGGCAGCAGCACAGCCCAGCAGCATTGAGGGCCAGTGGAGCGTGTGTTGCTTGGCTTTCAATCTTCTAGGGGCGACTACGCACACTCTCTGTTACCAGATTTTGCTATTTAGACTTTGCAAATTTCAAAGGAAGTCACAGAGATCCTCCTGCCTCTCTCTTCCATGTACTGGGATTAAAGGTACGTACCACCACCACCCTGCTTAAAATCTTGACTGTTTAAAGTGGCATCTGATATTTAAATATTGCCTCCGAAGTATAGGTCAAAGGGAACTCAGTTCTAGGCCACACCATCCTGTCCTGTTGTAGTTTTCTCTCTCCTGGCCTTGTCTTCTTTCTCCTGAGCCAATGGGCAGACTCACATGTGCAGCTGAGTGGGGGAAATGCCCTGCTTGGCCCGTGTCCCACCCCAAGTCCAGGCTCACCCCCACTCTCCTGCCCTCAGTAAAACAAGTATTTGGGAAGAAGGGAAGAATTGTGGGTTTTTTTTTTTTTTTTTGGTTTTTCTGTTTTGTTTTGTTTTTGGCGTAAAGAGACTTTATAGAAAAGTTCAGTTTCTTACCAGGTACAAGCTTTCTCTGGTCAGGGTTGGCCAAGGTTGATCTGGTCAGCTTTGAAACAGGATGGATGAGACGTGCTCCCTTTTTAATCTGGAAGCAAGGGTGAGCTGCACACTTCAGTGTTACAGAGTGCCAAAGCCTTCATGGGCTAATCAGCCCCTTTTCAATCTCACCTGCTGGGCATAGAGCTAAATTTAGGGCAAAGTGCTCAGCTCCAGGTACCAGCTGCCACAGGCAATACACATTTAACTCAAAAGAGATAAAAATATTTCTGTTCTTGACACTCAAGACCTAAATCAGGTAGGAAGAGGAGCATGTGGCCTCTGTTGTCCTCCAGTAAACTCTGAGAATAACATGAGCATCTGTCTGAGTCAGCTGTCCCACTCCTTGGCAACATGGCCACCTTCTGACTATGTCCTCCTGTGTGAAGGGCGGTTGTGTTTCTCATGTATCCTCTTGTTAGGACCTTGCTCCCATCGTGAGGGCTCCACCCTCAGGACCTGAAAATCTTCAAAGGTCTCAACTCCCCAAACTATCACAGCATTGTGCTATTTAGTATTTCAACACAAGAATTTGGAAAGGCAGCACAAGAAGTGAAGGATACCACCCAAAGCCTCCTTGCTTTCTTATGCCTGCCTGATTAGTCCTGCCCCAGCACTGTATATAATACAAGGGGCCACCTTTTCTCTTCTTTCTTTCTTTCTTTCTTTCTTTCTTTCTTTCTTTCTTTCTTTCTTTCTTTTTTTCTTCCTTTCTTCCTTTTTTTTGGGGGGGGCAAGGTTTTGCTTTGTTATTTAGGCTGTCTTAAATTCACTTTGTAGCCCAAACTGATGTAGAACGCATAATCCTCTGGGCATCATCATGGTCTCTTACATGGCGCAGGGCTGTGACCAATGAACTGGTTCTCAGATGTTTGTAGAAGACAAACCTGCAGCTTTGTAAACATGAGAACGTTATCATCATGCCAGGCTGTGCTTTAACAAAGAGGTACAAACCAGTTGTAATTTTTTTTTATTTTTTATTTTTTGGTTTTTTTGAGACAAGGTTTCTCTGTAGCTTTGGTGCCTGTCCTGGAACTAGCTCTTGTAGACCAGGCTGGCCTCAAACTCACAGAGATCTGCCTGCCTCTGCCTACTGAGTGCTGGGATTAAAGTCATGTGCCACCACTGCCCAGCTGCAATTTCTTGATGTTTTGTAAAATAAATAAATTTTGTTCTTTGTAAATATCAGTTCATAATGACTCATATAATCTGTTCCTGGTACGCTTGTCCCGTAATCAACTCCTGTCTAAAAACAAACAAAAAGGCCCATCAGCGCTGTTCAAAAGAAATGTAGTATGAACTACAAATATAATTTCAAATTTTATAGTGGACACATTAAAAAACTTAAGAAATGCAAGTGAAATTAATGTCAACATTCTATCTAATTTTGTCTAATGTACTTATTTTATCCATTTAGTATTACCCAATCTATAAAAATGTTATTTTAACACATTCGCTGATTTTGTATGAAGTCTAAGGCCTCAAGTCTCAGTTTACTTGAGCCTCATCTCGAGTGTTCCACAGCCACAGGGAACTGGTGGTTCTCATGACAGGTGGCGTTGGCGTTGACCCTTAGCTGCCAGTGACCTTGGCTTCGGGTCTTCTATCTGAACTGGTAAGAGAGGTTGAAACCTAAGCCCCTCCCAGCTAACAACAAAGACAGCGTGTTCTCCACACCTCTTTCCATAGGGTGTCCTTGGGGAGGATGTCGTAAGGACTTACTGACATTTGGGAAAGATGAAAGAGCACAGCAAAATGTCAGCTACATCTTCTGCTGCTGACTTGTGAAATGTGGAGACAACCCAGGGTCCTGAAACTTATCGTCAGCATCAACGAACATGTGGACTGGGTGGGACCTAAGCGAAGAAAGAAAGAAGCCCTTTCCATTCTTAGCACCAGTTACAGCCGTGAATCATATAATGATCTGAAAAGGCTCTCAGTGAGCCTTTTTGCTGCTGTACAAATATCAGTGATTGTATCTGCAGAAACCAAGAGGGTTATGACTCATATGATATGATGACATCATATGATATGGTGGCGTGGGACCACTGTGAAACTCGCAGTCCATTGTGGGTTGAAATACACAGTACACGACTGAGTTAGGCTAAGCTGTCCTTTCCTGCTGGATAGGGTCCACACAATTGACTATATAACAAGGTCTGATAAATAATTAAATTTTAAATCCTCCTTTGAATCGCAATAGTCCCTCTTTTGGCTACTTAATGTTGTTTAGTTGGATTATAGTCAGAGCCATTCATGTCCACAGGGCTAACTTTGCCACCTTATTCAAATATGGAAAAAACAGTCCTGAATTATATCCCTTCTGGGTCTCGTTATCTTCTATACCTGCAAAACAAGGAGGCTGAACCAGAAGAATTCTAAGTTCTTCTGGCTCTAAATTCCAGTCTTCCATAAAGTTCCATCTGTTTGATCATTGACAAGTAGAGATGCTAGGTCAGTACTGTGAAAACTTAAACCTGCAGAGAGCCCATTGGATTTAAACACAGCCTAAGAACTTCCATAGCATCAGCTTCTCAAAGAACTGAATCTATCCTCTATTGTGGAACTATTTTCCAGCATCCTCGGGATTTTTTGCGATCACTGAGGCTAGTACTTGAGGCTCACGCATTTCTGCAGTTGTGTTTATATTTTCATTACAGGTGGGAAAGAGGTCCAAGGTGAAGAAAGAGGTGAAAATGAGAACTCAAAGTTTGAAGTACGATTGCTAAGAGACCCAGCTGATGCCTCAGTAGCCCACTGGTCCTCCAGTAGGGAGGAAACAGGAGCTCCAGGAGAAGACACTCAAGGCCAGACAAAGACAGACAATGAGAAGTGGGTAGAAGGAGGAGGGCACAGCCGAGAGGGAGTAGACAAGCTGCAGGAGAGCCTCCATCCCTCCAACCAACAAGAGTCCAAAGAAGCAAAGATACACCATTCGGAAGAGAGTGGGGGAGAGGAAAGGGAGGAAGGAGAAGGCAAGAATTACCCAAAAGGAGAGCACAGGGAAGATGCTGGAGAAGAGAAATACCTCGAAGCTCAAGGAGAGAAACAGAGCACCTTCTCCAACAAAAGAAGCAACACTACGGGTAAGAAAAAAGAGGAGTCCTGGAGCAGACCAGATACACACTCTGTGGGGCTCAACGAGAAGACACACAGCCGGGAACAAGGCAGCCAGGAGAGTGGAGAGGAGGCAAGGAGGCAGGAGAAACAACCCCAGGAGCTTAGCAACCACGACCAGAGCGAAGAAGAATCTGAAGAAGTTGAGGAAGACGGGACCTCTGAAGTAACCAAACGAAGGCCCAGACATCACCATGGGAGAAGCCGGCCCAACAAGTCTTCTCAAGAAGGGCATCCTGTATTGGAGGAAAGGAGACATGGCCCTGAGGAGTCAGAGGAGGCAGATGTGACCACAGCTAGTTTAGGAGAAAAGAGGGGCCACCATTCAACCCACTACAGGCCTTCAGAGGAGGAACCTGAATATGGGGAAGAAATGAGAAGCTATCCAGGCTTCCAGGTTCCCGAGGGCCTCTGGGGACCACAGTATGGGGGCAGAGGAAGTGAAGAGGACAGAGCTCCAAGAACTCAGAGTGAGGAGAGCCAGGAAAAACAGTACCAGAAAAGCCAGGCCAACTCTGAATTTGAAAGCATGGCAAACAGACACGGTGAAGAAACTGAGGAAAGGAGGGGCTATGAAGGGGCAAAGGGAGGCCAACACAGAGGTCGGGGAGGTGAGCCAGGTGCCTATTCTGCCCCTGACAGCAGAGAAGAGAAAAGGTTCCTGGGTGAAGGACATTACCCTGTTCACGAAGGCCCCATAGATAAGGCAAAAAGATATCCACAAAGCAAATGGCGAGAACAGGAGAACACCTACCTCAACTATGGTGAGGAAGGGGACCAAGGGAAATGGTGGCAACAGGAAGAGCTGCTAGACCCGGAAGAAAGCAGGGAGGAAGTGAGGTTTCCAGACAGACAATACGCACCCTATCCCACCGCTGAGAAGAGGAAGAGGTTAGGGATGCTATTCAACCCCTACTTTGACCCTCTCCAGTGGAAGAATAGTGATTTTGAGAAAAAAGACCACCCAGATGACAACTTCCGCGAAGGCGAAGATGGAAATGGGTTGACCTTGGCTGAGAAGAATTTCTTCCCGGAGTACAATTACGAGTGGTGGGAGAAAAGGCCCTTCTCGGAGGATGTGAACTGGGGATACGAGAAGAGAAGCTTTGACAGGGCCCCTCATCTGGACTTTAAAAGGCAATATGATGACGGAGTGGCTGAACTGGACCAGCTCCTTCACTACAGGAAGAAGTCGGCCGAATTTCCGGACTTCTACAACTCGGAGGAGCAGGCGGGGCCTCGCCAGGAGGCAGAAGATGAAAAGGGCAAGGCTGACCAGAGAATTCTGACCGAGGAAGAGGTACAGTATGAGGCTTTTGCTTAAAATTAGATGATGATGATGATGATGATGAAGAAGGTTGATATTAGCATCGTCATGTCTGATAATGGGGAGAAACGGGTGGGAAACTGCTCTGGGGAAATGTGGGTACCCAGGTCACAGCAGGGCTGATTATCAGCCCCCGACCAGCATGGCGCACATCCTTGCCCTTATCTCTCTTAGACATGTATCACGTCTTTCTTAGAGAACTTGGAAAACGACTGTCTGGGATCTAGCCCCAGAGTCTGTCTGGTGAGTGCCAAGTGCTGCCTGGGCACGCAGTAAGCTTTAGTTCTTAGTCACCTGGTGCCCGCAAGGGGTTCCAATGCTCATGCTGACCGCCCAAAGAGCACCTTTCCCTAACCCGATCGTGTCAGATGGTGCTTCTCAGCTTGAAAGCGTATCAGAGTCACAGGAATTTCTGATCCCCCACCCCTGCCCCATGTTTCTCATACGGTAATTTGGCATGGGCCCCAGGAATCTTCATTCCTGGGCAGTTAGTTGCTTGGGGGGACCAAACTGCTGATCAGGAGAGCACACATTGAAGACCCCTGATGTTGGCTGACTCAGACAGCCTCTACTATACCTAAATCTCCCCGTCCCTTTTCCTTTGAGCTCCCTGAACTGGAGCGTGGGAATTGACTTCAGCGCTCCACTTTTCTGTTTCCCAGAAAAAAGAATTGGAGAACCTGGCTGCCATGGATCTGGAGCTGCAGAAGATAGCGGAAAAGTTCAGTCAGCGGGGCTGACGGTCCAAGAGTCGGTCGGAGAGACTGAAGGATACCACCGATTCACCCAAAGGCAGAAAGGCAGAGCTTAGTATTCATTAAACATTTGATGCAGTTGGAAATACCATTTATCTTTGCCAGAATGCTAATGCTGTGTGACTAGACTGACGTGTAGCATATCCTCTCTGTGAAATAGATGTTCACACGCCTGTGGCGATGACCGTGTAACTGGCTTTGAAACATAAACAATAAAAGATTTACCTGAAACTAAATCCTTCTTGGTGTTTAGCTTTTCGAGGGGTTAGTTAGGAAAAGTGAGATTATGAAATTCATTCTTCTAAGTATATTCTCAAAGATCGCTTTAGGAGTTGTAGGCATTCAAGTGAGTAACAGGAAAAAAAAAAGCAAAATTTCTGAAGTAAAATATTGCAAGATGCAAAGAAATATATTGAGAATAAAACATCTAATTTCTACCCTGGTAGAGATCAGGCAGATCTGAAGAACCCATCTTAAGAAAACATTATTTAATTATTGGATTATTTGATTATTAAAATTGCATTTGGTTTATTCAGTGTGTATGTGTGCACTCACATGTGTGTGTGTGTGTGTGTGTGTGTGTTGGTTGTTCAGAAAACAGACAACCTTCACGAATTGGTTCTCTGAGATCACAGTCAGGTCGACCAGCTTAGTAGTAAGTGCCTGCCTTTCCCATAGTGCCATTTCACCAGCCCAAAACATGGCTTTGAAAATTCTGCAAAGCCGAAGAGAGAAGGCAGGTCAGTGTAGAGGGCTTGTCTGGCATGTAGGAGGCTCGGGGTTTCCTAGCCAGGACTGAAAAAGACTGGCAAAGAGCATGGAGTGAGACAGGACAAAAAAGAAATGTAGCTGAACTCCCTCTTAAAAGTCTACAGCAAACTGCTCGTGAGGCTGAGACAGGAGAACAAGCCCCGGAGCTCGAGGCCAGCCTAAGCAATATATTGAAAACCCATCTTAAGAGAAATACAAACAATTAGACCTCAACAAACCGGAGAGCTTCAGGGGTAGGTGGTCAAGGACTGGGCCGAGTAGAAAGCCTGGATAATGAAAAGAACTCTGGACTGGGAATATGAACGCCTGGTGTGAGGCCCTCCCTCGGGGCGTGCCTGATTCCTGCCAGGTATGCAGAACTCGTCTCTGTGACTGCGTCTGAGCAGCTGTGCGGTTTCTAGTGCGGTTTTTTTTCCATCTCTGGTTTTCAGGCTAGATAAAACAAAGGTATCGCTCTCAGAAGGTTATTTCTAACCAGAGTTTATGCAAAGCAGTACAATGCCTGCTGTGAATGAATGGCGTGGGGGTAAGGTTGGCCGCTGCTATTATTGTCCTAGTAGCTTCTTAGTCCAAGATCATCTGACAGCCGCCTTCTCTGTCTTTGGCCAATCACCTCATTCCACATCAATAGCAGCTTTGACTAGGTCATTTTTATTGTTTTCTGTTCAGATAAAGACCTGTTTGCCGGAAGCTGGTAAAAAAAAGTCTGAGGGCTGCAGGTGATTTTTATTAACACAGGAGGGCCTGGACTTTAATTAAGCCAGATTCTTTCCAGATGAATCATGAGTGAACGGAGACTTTATTACACAGGGGGCCAAGCTCTCCGGTGCTGGTCAAATGGTGCTAAATACAGGCTCACGTTTCAGACCTCTCACTGTCTCCTTTCTGGAGTCTCTCTTCCTGGCTGTGGGATTATGATTAGCTGCACGCAATGACCAATGGAACATGTGCAGGGCCCGTGACTATTGAAAGCTGTCCTCATTCCTTCACTGTCCTTCGAGTCAGAAGTCCTAAATCAGGTGCTGGCAGGGTCACGCTTCCTAAGTCTGCCGAGGTGGCTCCTTCTTGCTCGTGTAGCTCCAGTGGCCCCTGGTGATTCTTGACTGGTGACGGTATTACACCACACTCTGCCTTCCTTTACATGCCACCTTCTGTTGCCAGTCTCCATCTCCTCACACGACACTATTGACGGGAAGGACTCCAGTCACTGTGTACTGACCTGTCTCTCTCCAGTATGGCCTCATCTTAACCAACCGCATCCACAATAACCTTATGGCCAAGTAGCATCCCATTCTGAGGTCCCGGGGGTTGGGACATCCGCGAAGGTTTTTCTGAGCACACAATTCAAACCATGATATGACAGGCCAGAAAAGAACAAAACAAAACGAAAAACAAGTCAGCTCCCACCTCCCCCGAGCAGATCACTCTATAGAAGGTACATTCTATTCTGCCTTCCAGACTGTCTCAGCAGTAACCTGCTTGATAATGTATCCTTTGCCTGCTGGTTGCCTTTCCCACTCTAGTCCAGTGCCGACAGGTAAACTTGGAGGTATTTCCCAGAGTCATCTTCCACATTAACTGTCTCTCCTCACATTCTAATGTTAGATTTGCTCCTGGTGGTTCATGACCTAAGAAACAGTCCACACTCAAGACTTGTATTGTAAATGTAAATTGTAATAGATCAGACACGTGCCCCACAGCCCAGTGTTATGGCCTAGGAAACTCTGAGCACACAGGCTGAGTTATGTGGTCCTTGCTGTCTTCTTGACTGGAGTTGGCATGACCAGGAGTTTCAGGCATACCTCTGGGCAGACTAGTAGTGTTTCCAGAGGTTTAGCAGAGAGGGCGAGACCCACCCTGAGTGTGGGTGGCATGGTCCCTGACAGGCTGGACAGAGGAGCTCAGGTGAAATGAACTGTGACAAAAAGAAGAAAGTTTTGCCGGGCGGTGGTGGCACACGCCTTTAATCCCAGCACTCGGGAGGCAGAGGCAGGCGGATCTCTGTGAGTTCGAGACCAGCCTGGTCTACAAGAGCTAGTTCCAGGACAGGCTCCAAAGCCACAGAGAAACCCTGTCTCAAAAAACCAAAAAAAAAAAAAAAAAAAAAAAAAAAAAAAAAAAAAAAAAAAAAGAAGAAGAAGAAAGTTGGCTCAGTGCCAGTTTCCCTTTCTTCTTTCTGGCCTACTGTGATGTGACTGTGTTCTCTCTCTCTCTCTCTCTCTCTCTTTCTCTCTCTCTCTCAATTTTCCCTCTCCTTTATAGGAATATTTCTTTTACTTTTAACTGTGTGTGTATGTGTTTGTGTCTGGGCATGTATGTATATGTATGTATATATGTATGTAGGTGCCTGAGGAGGCCAGAAGAAAGTCAGATCCTGTGGAGTTGGAGTTGCGGGTGGTCATGAGCAGCATGGGATGCTGGGAACTGAACTCAGATCTGCTGGAAGAGCAATATGTGTCCTTAACCACTGAGCCATCTCTCCAAAGGCTTTCTGCCCCTCTTTTTGAAACAGTCTCACTATGTAGCCCAGACTATTCTCCTGCCTCAGCCTCCAGACTACTGGAATTACAGACATGTGCCACAAGGCCTGGCTCAAATCCCACCCACCACCACTACATAAAAGGACAGGCATTACATGGTGTCCTGGGTGATAGCCATACTGTCCAATACCTATATCCAGCTGTGGGTATAAGCCTGCCCTAATAACCTCACCTGTACTTAGCTGCGCTTCCAAATTAGGTCCGTTTTAAGATTACTTGTTTCTACCATGAACATACACAACCCTTAGATGCTGCACAATATTGCTACCAACTGTAGACCGTGTATATGACAGTGGTCCTATAGGTTTAGAGGGAGCTAAAAAGATGCTGTCACTAAGGACATTTATGCTACTGTTACTTTTGTCTATCATGGGTTCTCTTTCTGGGATGAGTAGACGTGTGTGTTTTGTGTCTCCCCAAGAAAAGTCTTTCATATAACAACCAACAAGTATGCCCACCTACACACATGCGCATACACACATATGATACATATACAAACACATACAAATATAAAGCAATAGCTACAGGCAGTCATAGCTGCAGATAGCTTTGGGAGTACAGAAGTGGTAGCAGAAACTATCTCTTTCTTGTTATATTAGATTTCCAGGGCTTCCTTAACAAAGCACTACAAGCTAAGCAGAATTAAGCAACAGAAATTGCATCACCAGATTTGTGTGTGTGTGTGTGTGGTTTTACTTTCTTCCTCTAAACACTTTTTAGTTTACAGGCTGCATTAGTTACTACTTCTCTATTGCTGTGAAAAAGCATCATGACCAAGGCAACTTCTAGAAGGAAAGGATTATTTGGGTTTGTGATTCCAGAGGTATAAAAGTCCATCACCATCACAGTTGGGGAGCATGGCAGCAGGCAGGCATGGTGACTGGACTTGAAGGTGGAGAGCTGAGAACTCACAAACAGGAAATAGTGAGGCCAAGCTGGGGATGACAGGGTGGTGGGGGTGGGGGGTTAGATGTGAGGGGTGGAGGTTTGGAGGATGGGGGTGTTGGGGTTTAAAAGCACTTCCCAGTGACACACTTCTTCCAGCAAGGCTATACCTTCTAAGCCTCCCCAAAGAGCATCACTGAGGACCAAACATTCAAATGTACGAGAATATGGAACATCTAATTCAAATCACTGTACAAATCACAAAAACTAGCAGTGGTCCACATTTGGCTTGTGGCTTTAGTTTGCTGACAATTTATTCATCTCAGTTATATTCTTTCCATATTATATAGTAAGCAAAGTATGGCTTACTTTGCGTCACTCACAAGGGATAAAGAACAACGAGAAGCCACTTTACCCCCTGCCTTAGATAGGTTTTCTATTGTGATAAAACACCGTGGCCAAAAGCAAATTGGGGAGGAAAGGGTTTATTTCAGCTTAAAGCTTCTAGCCATCAACCATGGAATCTCCAAGATTCGCCTATGAATATCGTAATCACAATATAAAACATTCCAACTTTTAAAAGTCCCACAGTATTTAAAATCCAAACACCTTAAAACTTCAGTCTTCTTAAAACATCCAACGACTCTCCAAAACTCTGAAGTCTCTCTAAAATTCCAATGTCTCTAACTGTGTGTGGGTTTTTTTTTTTTTTTTTTTTTTTTTTTTTTTTTTTTTTTTTTTGAGACAGGGTTTCCCTGTAGTTTCTAGAGCCTGTCCTGGAACTAGCTCTTGTAGACCAGGCTGGCCTCGAACTCAGAGATCCGCCTGCCTCTGCCTCCCGAGTGCTGGGATTAAAGGCGTGCGCCACCACCGCCCGGCTTTAAATGTGTGTTTTTGTAAAACAAAGTAAGTTAAATATTCTCCTGTTCCAAGAGGAGATAACCAGGGCACAGCCACAATCAAATCAAAGTAAACCAAAACGCAACAGTGTCTAAAGCTCAGTATCAGACATCTGAGTCACTCACTATCTTCTATGCTCCAAAGGGCTCCATTTATCCAGTTCTGTCATTGTTAGCACACACAACGTGTCTCCTAGGTGCAGGCTGGCTCAACTCCACAACTGCTGCCCTTTGTGGCTCTTCCATGGTACTGGCATCTTCAAAATGCTGAGGTCTTTGCAACTGGGTTGCACCTTTACTGATGCCCTCTTCTGGACTCTTTTCAAGGACTCTGACATCACATCACACCGTGCCAAACCTCAGGTTGTCTCATGACCACTTTAGTCCTAGGTAGGACTCAGCTATACTTGGTCTACACTTTCACCAATGGCCTCTCCTGGGCTCTGCTCAGAGACACAGCCCTGACATAGAGTACCAAGTCTCAGTCTCCACAACCCCTTCAAGCCTTCAAAACCAGTACCTGGCTAACTCCTACTTGTTACCAAGTTTGGTTGCCAGCATAAGAGGTAGACTTGATTCTCTCTGGACCATTGCTTCCGGGTGCTGGAGTAAGGGAATACTTCCAGAAATATGATACTCAATAATGCCAATTGTTTTTCTTTCTTTGTCTTCCCTCCCTCCCTCCCTCCCTCCCTCCCTCCCTCCCTCCCTCCCTCCCTCCCTCCCCCCCCTCTCTCTCACCACACAGGGGTTCTTAAGATTTATTTATTTTCTATACAGTGTTCTGCCTGCAGGCCAGAAGAGGGCACCAAATCTTATCATAGATGGTTGTGAGCCACCAGGTGGTTTCTGGGAATTGAACACAGGACCTCTGGAAGAACAGCCAGTGGCTCTTAACCGCTGAGCCATCTCTCCAGTCCTCGCCAATTTCTTCTTAATCAATGCGAATTTCTTAGCTCCGGCTAACCAGTATCAATTGTCCCAGTAATGTTGCAGGATATTTGATCACACTGTGAATCCTGAGATTGCATTATTTACTGGAAAAACCTGTTTCTAGTTGTGGTGTGGCTCAACCCTAGCACATACCTTAATCCAAGAGCTTTCTGCTTGAATATTGTAAACAGGATTAAATAAAGTCAATCATAGGTTAAGAGGCAGAGCAAGCCACCAGTTGACAGGAAAAAAATGTATAGAGAGTTTGAGGCAGTCAGGAGGATGGATAGAGAGACACACAGGAAGTAGAAGGGAGGAACATTTAGTTTATGATGGCTTAGGAGAAAGCTCTCTTTCTGGGTTATCGGTGGGGGAGGAAGGTCAGCTAGGGTATTCTGACTCTCTGAGCCAGCAGGCTTTCAACCCAATATCTGGCTCCCAAGTCTTTATTGGTAAAATTTAACGACTAATATTTTGTTAAAAACAACACAGTAGCCGGGCGGTGGTGGTACACACCTTTAATCCCAACACTCGGGAGGCAGAGGCAGGCGGATCTCTGTGAGTTTGAGGCCAGCCTGGTCTAAAGAGCTAGTTCCAGGACAGGCTCCAAAGCCACAGAGAAACCCTGTCTCGAAAAACCAAAAAAAACAAAAACAACAAAAACAAAAACAACACAGTAAAGCAAAGATTTCACCCTAGTGGTACTGGTCTCTTGTTAATCACAGCTGATTCTTCTGCTCCAGCTGACCAGAACCACAAGTTTTTTTTTTTAAAAGATTTATTTATTTATTTTATGTATATGAATGCTCTATCGACTTTATACCAGAAGAAGGTATCAGAACCCACCATAGATGGTTGTGAGCCACGATGTGGTTGCTGGGAATTGAACTCAGGATCTCTAGACGAGCAGTAAGTGCTATTAACCACTGAGCCATCTCTCCAGCCCCAGAACCCCAAATTCTTAATTCAAAATATCAAACAACCCATACAGAGTGTTGTAATCTGCTGGCCTGGTCTGTCACCTGGGTACCCTGTCCCTTTAAGAGACAAGCTCTGCCCACTCCCAACCTCCCCTCCCCCTTCTGGTGCAGCAATTGGATCTCCCAACTCCTCTCCATTTTCCTTTCTCCCCCCCTCTTTTGCTCTCTCTCTCTCTCTCTCTCTCTCTCTCTCTCTCTCTCTCTCTCTCTCTCTCTCTCTCTCTCTCTCTCTCTCTCTCTCTCTCTGCCATTCTTCTAGAAAGGCAACTTGTGCCTCACTCCTCCCCCTTCTCCCATTCGCCTTCCCTTTTCCTCCACAACCCAGCAAATAAACTCTTATACCCAAACTCTCTCTGCATAGCATATCTGTCTCTCCCCTGCCAAGGCCTCAGGCAACCCTCCAGGGGACCTGCTGAGGCCTCAGGTGGCCTGCCACTGGCCCTGTGGGACTGTGGGCCCCTTGTGGGACTGGTCCCCACCCTCTTTATAAATGATAACATAGAATCTCAAAGCAACTCTCCAACTTCCTTGGGAAACTCCACGAGGCTGACCTGAACCTGGTACTCACTCTATAGACCAGACCTTAAACTCAGATTTACCCACCTCTGCCTCCTGAGTGCTAGGGTTAAAGGCATATGCCACCACTCCCGTTTTTTTTAGTTTTATAGAAGCTCATAGTCAGAGAATATCTTGAGTCTCAGATGAGACTTGGACTTTCAGTGTTGGAGGGCCAGAAAGACGGCTCAGCAGATAGAGGCTCTTGTCCTCAAGCCTGATGATCTGGGTTCAGTTCTCAGGATCTGCATGGTGGAAGGAGAGAGCCAACTCCTGCAAATTGTCCTCGGCCTCCACGTGCAGGGACACTCATGCCTGCACACAAACATGCATGAACACACGCAATAAACAGTGTGCATTGCTATGTGTACATCATGTGAGTGTGCATGTTATGTGTACATCATGTGAGTGTGCATGTTATGTGTACATCATGGGAGTGTGCATGTGTTATGTGTGCATCATGGGAGTGTGCATGTGCTATGGCCAACATGTGGTTGTCAGAGGCCAACCTCAGTCATTGCTCCTTGACTTCCATTTTGTCACAGGGACTTTGTTGTTTGCCACTATGTACTCTAAGATACTTGGCCCTTGAGCTTCTGAAGGATTCCTGTGTAGTCAGGTTTTCTTTGGACCACCAGCTCCCAAATAATGACACAGAGACTTATTATTAAGCATGAAAGCTTGACTTTAGCTTAGGCATATTCCCAACTAGTTTTTAAAACTTAAATTAACCCATTTATATTAATCTATATTCTGTCTCGTGGCTTGCTACCTCACCTCCATTATCGTACGTCCCATTTTCTTTATGTTGGGCTGGTGAATCTTGCCTCTCCTTCCCTGAAGTCCTGCCTAACAATTTTATTAAACCAATCAGAAGGTGCCTTGGCAGAAGACACATCTTCACAGTGTACAAAAAGATTATCCCATAACATTCCTGTCTTGACCGAGACCATATGCTGGTTAGACTCATGCCGGTAAGCCACAGTCAAGTGGCAATACACATTAATGGAGATGGGTTAAACTAATATGTGAGAGTTAGCCAATAAGGGGCTAGAGATAATGGGCCAGGCAGTGTTTAAATGAATCCAGTTTCCGTGTAATTATTTTGGGTTAAGCTAGCTGGGCGGGATGGAACAAGGGGCCCACACCTATTTTACAACACACTGTGATTACCGTGGCTGGCTTTACATTGGTTCTGGAACTTCAAGCACCATACGTTGGTTGCAATCACTTTATCCACTGTGCCTATCACCCCAGTACTCACTGTTTTTGTTTAAGCTGTTTCAGGGCTGGCAAGATGGCTCAGGGGATGGAAGTACTCGCTGTCCAAGACTGACTACCCACATGGAGGAAGGAGAACTGACTCTCAAGCTGTCCTCCAACATCTACGTATACACTGTGGCATGCATATGCCATTACTGACATACATCAAACACAGAACACATACAATAACATGCTTAGAAACTGTTTTAAGTATGTGGTTTGAGAACATTGGACTGTGACCTCTGGTGTTGGTATAGCTTTATAAGGCTCCCATTTAAAAACCTGGTATGATTAAAATTTTATTCCAATGAATAAAGGCTTAAAAAGCTGTGGGTACCTTATAAATGTTAACAGGATCGTTAACAGTTTGTTCCCTGCTCTTTAAGTAGCTGTCCAGTCTTAGAATTTGACCTGTGCCCACAGTTAAGTCCAAATAAACTCACAATCTAAGTGAAACTAGTTTACGTATGATGTGTAGGTGTGAGCATAGTTGTCACATGTGTGATCACAGGACGGTCTTGTGGGCTTGGTTCTGTTCTTTCACTGTATGTGGGCTCAGAGGTCGCCAGATTCATGCAGCAAGCACCTTTACCCATCAAGCCACAGCCCAGGATTCCTCTGTGAAGCCCTGACTGTCCTGGAACTAACTCATCACTTTGTAGACCAGGCTGGTCTTGGACTCAGATCCTACTGCCTCTGCTTCTGTGCTAGGACTAAAGGCATGCACCACCACTGCCTGGCATCTTTTTATTTTCTTTAAATAAAAGTTAGCATTATTCTAGAATTACTTCAAGTAAGGTGGTTAGGTCCACTCTCCTTCCTGGCACTGCACACAGGAGATTCCAGGATCAAGAATCTGGATGCTGCAGATCTTGGATTTTTAGGATAGTGTCTAGTCTTTGTATTGTTGCAGTTCTTACAACCTATACTTTCAAATAACATCCAAATACTCTCAAAATTTCATATGTATCAAAACTATGTCAGGGCTAGTGAGATGGCTGGCCCATAAAGCCACACACAACCCAAGTTCCAACCCTAGAGACACCTTTCCCGCTTTGAGGTATTTGCTAGGGTTCTGAGGCATGAAGGGCTTTGGTAGCTCAGACCCTAAATCCCTACCTTAAGTGCAGACTCAACAATTCAGAGGCTGGAACAGAACCCGGACACTAGCTGAGATCATTTTACCAGTGACCAACCCCTACTGAGCTTCCTCTGTGCAGTCTTACGCTCTCCTTAAATGTGACTTGCACATCGCACATCCCAGTGCATTCTCTACCACAGAGACCATTTCGCTGCCAGCTCAATGTGGTAAATGTGGCATCATTATCATTAATGACACATGGCTCAGAGTAGGAAACTTTTATTCTTTAAAAGCAATTATTTAGAGGAAAAGGAATAAAAACCATAGTTGGCAATCAGAGCAGCCATTATTAGAACAGCACATGCTACTAAAACAATCTTTTTCATCCAAGATGCTTCTTGCTGGGTAGACGTCTATGACACACACGCTATACACGACGAGCATGTTCTAGTGAGCAGGACTTAAGATTCTCAAGTGGACAAGAGTCTTGAGTTACTCTAGACATTTTTATTTCTTACAATGGAAATGGTAATTTGATTAGACTTTTCCAGAGCTGACAAAGGCCACCCACCTCACTCCAGCAGACAGACCTTCAGAGACCAGTGTGAGTAATCCCAGAAAAAGGCACTTGAAACACACTTGACAAGAAATGATACCAACGCACTGAGAGCTGGTCTGTCTTGTACAAGTCTTTACCACAGTTCAAATAAACTGTGTACTCATTCTCTCTCCCCACTACAGGTAGTACATTCTGTCCGTGTTGATACATACAGACGTACCAACACTGGTACACATTTCTAAAGAGGGAAAAAAATCAATTGTTTAAAAGTTAACAAAGTTCTAAACACTTTTTTAGAACAAAGATGCATGAACCACTGCAAAAAGCACCCACTAAACCTTTCTATGCACTGAAAAGGGGAGAGGCAGTAAAAGAAATATCTGGATCTTCTTTAGGCTGTCAACTATTAAAATAATAAAATCTAGTATTTAAAAAAGCTTATTCCATTGAAGGGCACAATTTTTTGGTACTGTAAATCTCATAGGCGCACACATCCATATTGCTTAGGTAGAGGAGAATGGATGAGAGGGAACTTCCTTTCTCTGTTCATCATGTTAGCTAGCTTGTATTATTCATCTTTGCTTAAAATATAAACAAAGTCTTACATATCAACATTTCAGGATGTTGACATTAGTTTTAAGTACTCAAAGTCTGTTATAGAAACAGGACTGCTGTACCCACCCATTACCGCATGTCGGAGCTGCAGTGCCGACTAACCCCATCTGCATCAGAAGCAAACGAAAGGCTTATTTCTTCCCAGGAACAGGTAGGTGTACACGCATTCTGAGGATAGGAAAACACATTTAGTGATGTCATCTAAAGTGTAATTGCCAGCTGCAGAATGCCTTGGAACAAAGAGCAATCTCTTAAGAGCCAGATCCCACGCATTTCTGTTTTTTAGCTGCTGGCTCCTCAGTCACGTGTGAGTCTAAAGTGCTTGCACAAGACTTGAGGCTGGGGTCCGCTCGAAGGCTGTCTGAGACAACGGTGAAGCCCGACAGAAGGTACCCTCCACCTCCACTCATCAGCAATTTGGGATGACTCCGATCTGGCAAAACCTAACCAAGACAGAAAAAAAACGGACATTCATATCTTTCTGCATTCTTACAAACTATGTCAACAACATAACAAAAATCAGAATTTAAATGACAAATTCTCTTGATTTAATATGACTTAACTTTAACTTTAAGAAGACCACTTCAGCCGGGCGGTGGTGGCGCACGCCTTTAATCCCAGCACTCGGGAGGCAGAAGCAGGCGGATCTCTGTGAGTTCGAGACCAGCCTGGTCTACAAGAGCTAGTTCCAGGACAGGCTCTAAAGCTGCAGAGAAACCCTGTCTCGAAACCCCCCCCCCAAAAAAAAAAACCAAAAAAAAAAAAAACCAAAAAAAAAGAAGACCACTTCATAGCACAATGTGGAAGAAGGTGATCTATTTGTTTTAAACAAGAATAACTGAAGCCCTGTTTCTCTCAAATTGAAAGCTAGTGTGAGGGGGAAGGCAAATAGTTTCTGTAGTAATTCTGGCTCCGGGAAGCTTCATGGCCAACAATCGGGTGTGTGGTATATGGAGAAACAACACAGGATGGACACTCCCCTGAGGTTAGCCCCTGCAAGGGCTCTTCTCACTTGTTACTCTGTATTCAACAGCATCCTTACCATGGTAGGAACGGATGCCAACCAGCAGGACTGATGTAACACGTGGTAACACAGAAGTGCTCCCTCCAACCTCCCTTCCTGAAGGAACTCGCTATGAGGTATTCAGGCAGCAAAGTCTCCAGCTGCTGTGACTTTGGGATCTGCTGCAGGGATCATTCTGAGACCAAACTGAGCCCAGGCACAAGAGCTGACCACTCCTGCTCAGTTCAGGAGGTCCCTTTCACAGGCAGTCTTTACTCCCAGCTCCCCACTGGCCTGCCTGAGACTATCTCAGTGTACGGATGTTAGCTATTCCTTTTTTCTTTTCTAAGTACTGACCTACATAATTCCATTCCCCTCTTGCCCCCGCCTTCTCTCCCAATATATATTTAAAGTCCCCTTTACCCTAATAAACCTCTTATAAAATGTCTACCTTGGCAAATATCTGAGGATATGGCTCAGCGGCAGAGTACTTGCCCAGCCTGCCTGAGATGCTGATTCTGATCTCTTAACACTGCCAGAGAGGGGGTAGGTGAGGAAGAAGGTAAGCACTAACAGAGCTCAGTGTGTGAGTCCCGGAACAACACACCTCCCACCAGTGGATCCTGAACTGGCTGGGAAGATGCTGCAGCAGAGGACAGGGTCACTTCATTTGCAGTGACCTACCTCCATTGACAAGGTCTTGAGAGTAGTATAACTAGTTATTTGCATTTTAAATATTCTGGACTAGTCAGGCACAGAGGCAGGTGGATCTCTCTGAGTTCAGGGCCAGCTTGATAGATATACAAAGGGAGTTACAGGACAGCTAGGGTTACACAGAGAAACCCTGTCTCAAAAAACTAAACCAATTAAACCAACCAACCAACCAAACCAACAAACAAAAAAACCCACTGACCCCCCACCTTCCTCTGGATCAGAGTCACATAACAGTGCACCCTGATATGAAAAGGTCAGGAAGCCACGGTATTTTCTATGAGTGACAGGCAGACACTTCCACCATTGCCACTGTAAACAATGGTTTTATTTAACAACTTGCAGTATGGTGGCAAGGAGCCAGCAGCTCTGGAGCCTGTGGTGAGAATGCTTACCTGGTAATTTCTGAGCCAGGTTTCAGACAGTCTCAAGTTGATGACACCTCCTCTCTCCCGAAGTTTTGTATAGCATTCCAACAAAGGCTAAAGGCAAAACCAGAATCCTGTTAGATATTTTCTGAGCTACAACAGGGGAATAAAAATTCAGATGTAGGAATTCTGCATTTTGTCTCAGCATTTACCTCTTTATACTGACAGTAGACCACAAACGGTCTTGATGGGGCCACAAAGTCTAGCAAAGACAGTAGCAGTGGAGTGGGGTGGAAACGACTGGCCACAATCAAGCTGCAAGGAAAACAGAGAGAACATTCCTCTACATCCTCCCAGTGGAACATGGCTTTTAAGTGTATTTAAAATGATCACGTATAGCCAGGCAGTGGTGGGGCACATCTTTACTCCCAGCACCTGGGAGGCAGAGGCAGGCGGGTCTCTGTGAGTTCAAGGCCAGCCAGGTCTATAGAGTGAGTTCCAGGACAGCCAGGACTGTTACACAGAGAAACCTGGCCTCTGGAGAAAATAAAACAAAAATAAATCAATAAATAATAAATAAAATAAAAAAAAAATAAAATGATCACCTAGTTATGCATGGTTAAAATCCTAACACTGAGGCCTAGGCAGGAGGATTGCCTTGAGTTCCGCAACTGTATATAGGGAGTAGGCCAGTGTGAGCTATACAAACACAACATTCTAGAAATTCAAAGCAGAATGACATCATGAGCTATTTATTTATAAGAAACTGGGTTATAAGCATTTGTGCTGCCTGGCAGCTAAATGTAGGATATTTTTGTATTTTTTTTTAGATCTTGTATTTTGCTTTTAGATCACCTGGAAGCAAATCTAACACTACACTTCTGAATCTACCTCCCATTGACAGAGGTATTGTTGCCCTTATTTTATTTTAGTGTGTGTGTGTGCCCACAGAGGCCAAGTGTCAGATCCCTTGGAACTAGAGTTATAGACAGTTGTGAGCTGCCAATATGGGTAAGAGTAGCAAGCACTCTCTTTTAACCACTTAGCCATCTCTCTAGCCTCTGACAGGGATTTTCATTGGCTTGTTTTTGGCCAGCATTATTGCCATATAAATGCTCCACCCCCACACCTAACAACTATTCAGTCCTATCTGATAGTCATTGCTAAATGTTCAGATTTCCTTGAAACTATCAAATTACACCACCAACTTACTCCCCTGCTACACTTGGCCTTTCTTTCAAAACAATCAACCAACTACTTATTTTTACTAGCCTTAAAAGCTTTGATAAACTGTTTCTTTTTTGCTTATGAATGTGTACATTTGCATGTAGATATGTGTATGAGTGTGCAGGTGTCCAAGGGGGCCACAGGTGTTGGATCTCCCCCCAGAAACTGAAGTCACCAGGCAGGGTGCTGGGAGCCTAACTCTGGTCCTTTGCTAGACCAGTGTGTGCTTTTAAATGCTGAACCTTCTCCCCAGCCCTGACCCAGTCTCTCAAAAATCAAAACAATCAAAAGAAAATCTTCATCTCACTTCCCACAAGAATCAGAGCAGACAGGGGAAAGAAAACGCTGATGCATTGGAAGCAGAATGCAGCAGCACCGAGGAGCGCCCCACATCCCTCATCAACATACCCATCTGCATTTCTTTCTCCCAGCAGAGCGGCAGCCTCTAAATGTCTTTTCCTCTGCTCTTCTTGTCTTCTTTGCTTTTCCTGAATCTGAACAGCAAGAACCCAATGCACTGAGGTCATTCAGCCAGGTTTACCAAAATGCTCTGTCTCATTAGAGCAGAGGTATTCAGCAGACAACAGAGAAAGGGGTGGTTTATAAGGAAGATGAGGATGCCTGAGTCAGCCCTAAGTCACCTCAGCACTGCTGAAGCTGCTGCTAAAGTCACCCAGAGTTCCAGCCCACAGACTAAGTCACACAGCTGTGTACAAACACACCCATCTCCCCCAGCTGTTTGACAGTTATCATCTAGGGACCTAATGTTTTAAAGTTAACTAAAATCTCACAACTTAAATGATCCACTGGGTCTGAGGCTATTACAAGGATAAAGAGTCTTACATAATCTCTTTTATTTCCTTTTCCTTTAGGCTCCTTATTCTCTGGGTCCCGAGGAACAATTTCCATTGTTGTCTGTTCTTCTAGGTTACTTTCTGAGGCTTCTGCTATGCTGTCCTCATCGGCTTGTTCAGATATCTGTTTTTCCTCATGTTCACCGTTACTCTGATCAACCGGAGTGCTGTCCTTAGGCTCCGAGGACAGCATCTCAGCAGAAAATGTTCCATTTACAAGACTGTTTATTTTGTTGAGTGGGAATTCATGAAGACCACTGAGGAAAGATTTGGGAAATCCAAAACAAGCTGTTGCTGCCCGCACAGGTCCATCTCCAGGGTACAGCTGAATAATGGAGCCAAAACCTGAACAGACGAAACAAATGGAAGGAATCTAGACTGTGCAATGCCCAGGTCCTTACACAACTAATTCATGATTCTTCTCCCATGTCTAGAGGGCGAAGAATGCTGCAACCCATCTGGATGTTCTTGACTGCTATGAATATATGAATATTTCTTTCCCTACAGAGAATATAATTCCAAAGCAAACAGGGAATTTTAAAGAAGCTTATCTCCTCAGGACACTATGGCAGGGAGAACCAGTGATCCTGTTTAGTTACGTGATTTAGGTTCATCCACAGAGAAGGTGGATTCATGCTTATCTTCCACAGAGTCAGAGAAACTAAGACAGGTCAGCTTGTGTATCCCAGGAGAGGATGCCTCCTGGGAAGCCTCCGTATTCAGCCCCTCAGGGCCCAACAACACAGTAAATCATTAGCCAGCGTCAGTTCCAGAGTTATCCCCACAGACAGCAAAGCAGGGAAGGCCAGCATCACAGGACACCAACACGGCCTTAGTGGAAGAGAAATGGGCCACACAGGAAGGTTCTGGGACAGGAGCCATAGAAATCTACTGACTTCGTAAAGAAACTCAATCTGGTTTTCTAAGTATCAAGTTTTGGACATCTTTCCTCACATCAGGGTAGTTTACAGTATTTGAAAACACCGAGGCTTACCTCCCATTCGTTCCATCATGGCACCTAGCACCAAGCCCGAACACGTTTCCATGACAATCATTTTATTGCCAGCACGGATATTTCCCAATGTCAACATCTGGGCTAGTGTATCATATCTCATGTGGCTAAGGGAAAAAAGGATGATCCACTTACTTTTAGTTAAGTAAAGTCTGACGTTTAATAATTGTTTTTCTAGCTGTTTCATAAAAATTATGTTGATAAGATTATTGTTTGCTTGAGGCGACAGTAAAAGGACTTACAATTTATGAGGAAGGAGGACACTTTATGCAGGTGAGCAAGCTTTTCATTTTACTTAAAATCATGACTCTCTTAAAGACATATTTTCCCCCAATTATACTTTGAAAGGAAACAAAGCGTACTTAATTTTTCCAGGTTCTCTTGCATAATACATAATTGAAAGAATACGGGTAGATGGCTTCAAAATAGTAACGATGGCTTCATATCTAGGGGAATTAAAAGCAGAATAACAATTTAAAATACCTTATTTTTAATAGTATTTACTTAGTAAATAAAAAAGATGTGCTATTTTCAATCATTTCAAACAAAACAACTTACTTTTTCTTCTTCTTTTTAATATATTTATCTTGGGCAAATTCTGTCTTGTCGCGGAATGTTGTACTATTTTCAATTAGCTGCTGAACTATTTCCTGTAAGAAAAGGAGGAGCAAGCAGATTTCCTGAGGCTTCACTGTCTTACCCCAGCACTTAGCCAAAGGTCTCATCTCCAGTCCCTCCTCCATGAAGTCCAGGCGGCTCAACTGTGTTTCTACACTCTACTTAGGACTTGCAATAAACACATTACAACTCCATTTAGATTTGTTTTTTTTTTTTCTGGTGTTGGGGATGGAACCCAGGGCCTTGTTCACACAACTCCTTTAAACCAAGCTAAAGGAAGAGAGATATCCAAGAAAGGGAGACGAGAGATGAAGATCAGCCAAGATCAAAATAAACGAGCTGTTACCTTCTCTTCCACTAACACTGTTAGTGCTGCCACTCACCCATTATTCCTATGCCATAAGAAACAAAATCCCCGTGGGTTCAACTGCACACATATTTTAACAGACACCCCATTTTACCTCAAGATCGGCATTAGAAACAAGTTTGTTACACACAAACAAAGGGAAAGAATCCTTTTTACCTCTCCTTTAATGCCCTTGTCTTTCAGAGCCTTTATATCATCTTGAGTAAGTTTCTGGGACTTTCCATCATCAACTATATTTCGATTATCAGTGCCTGCTTCTTTAGTCTCTAAGGAAAGAAATGGCTTTATGATAATTGTGATATAAGACTATTAAAATTATATTACTTAATTTTACATGTATTTGTACATATGTGTGGGCTCACACGTGGTGTGGTGCACGTTGGTCCTAGGACATGGTTCTTTCCCTCCTTCCACCAAGTAGGTCTCAGTGAACTCAGGTCGTCAGACTTGTTAACAGGTCCTTAACCACTAAGTCATCTAGCTGGCCCTCATTTGAAATTATTTCACAATGTTTGCTTTAAAATTTTTTTTTAAAAAAAGAGTTGGGCATGGCGGCACAGACTTTTAATCTCAACGCTAGGGGGGCAGAGGCAGAAGAATCTTTGTGAGTTCAAGGCCAGCCTGGTCTACATGTCAGGGACAGCAAGGGCTATGTAGAGATCCTATCTAAAAAATTAAAAAAAGAAAGATAAGGTTTAATTTTATGTGTATGAGTGTTTTGCCTACATGCATGTATGTGTACCAGATGCATGCCTAGTGCCTGGACTCAGAACAGGGTATGAGATGCCTGGAACTGGAGTCACAAGTGGTTGTGAGCATCATACGGGCATTTGGAACTAAACCTGGGTCCTCTACAAGAAACAAGTCCGTCTACCTGCTGAGCAATCTCACCAACTCCTCAGAGTTTCTTTTTGAGATAAGTTCCAGGTAGCACAGGCTGGCCTCAAGCTCACTACATAGCTACATATGAACCTGAACTCTGATCCTCCCACCTCCATCCCACAAGTACTTCAATTACACGCTCATGGAGTGCTGCAGATGAAACTGGGGCCTTGTGCAAACCGGGTAAATGCCCTACCGACTGAGCTACATGCCCGCATCTGCAATCCTTCTTTTCCCAAGTTCCCTTTTACACCTAGTCCATCAGCCCCTCAAGTCAGCCTTGGCTTTTTAGGATCACCTCTTGTTTTAGGTAAGTTTCCTGGAAAGCATCCAAATTAAATGGAAGTCTGCCTAGCTAACTGTAGACCGTCCATCTCATACATCCAAGCGTGGAGTACCTGAAGTAGGCTCTTCCTTCTTCTTCTTGAGCTGAAGGCATCCTCCATTGCTCACTTCAAATGTTGACCCATAACTATGGCCAATGGCATTATCCAGGTAGAACCACTGTTTTTCGAAAGTTACTTTCCTGAGGAAGGAAAAGCAACCAGTCAATTGACTTCCTTTACATTCCTGCTACAACAGGTGCACTCATTCTCACGATGCACAGTGACCAGCACTGCTTCTGTGCACAAACTTGACAAATGAACTAGAGACAACCAGGCTGAGGAGAGACACAAACATTCATAAAGAAGCTAGGAAAACACTGACTTTTAGAAGAAAAATGATATTCCTTTTATGGGGCACAGATCTGTTTGCACTTTGCTTAAACTCATGGATTCTGAAGATCTCGACATGCAGTTGACTGTTGAGATTCCCAGGCCATGAGGATGCACTGTGATAACCCACGCCGCTGGCGCTAGAAAACCCCTAGAGATAACCGCTGAGATGACAACAATTTTTAAACTCCCTGGTCTCTGTCTAACTGGCTGTTCTATTAGAAGAGTGGCAAATCCTAATAACCTGTATTAGAAATAAACGTTAGTGGCAATCTAGACATCTGAACTGAACACTGACGGCGCACTGCTGAGGGTGGGGCATTAGGCTCTCCTGTCACTCAGCCCTGTATCGACTTTCAAAGAGAAGCACACAACAAAATCCCTTTCCCTTCAAAGAAAGGAAATGAACCCCCGCTGAGTAATAACTAGACATTAAGCAACGTGTGTACCCTTTTCATTCTCACAGTAATCCTGGAATGCCCTTTTCCAGGATAGAAATCTGAGGCCCTGGGAAAACTGTACTGTTCAAGATGCTAAATTCCAGGCCATACTGGCCTTAGCCAGTGTTGAAACATGGCCATCTGAATTGCAGCGTTCCCTCCAAACTGAAATACTTCCTCTAGGAGGGGAGGAGACACCAGCTTGAAGGGGCAAGCAACAGGTCACACATTGGAGAACAAAATCTTCAAATTCTTAAAGGTCTCCTACCCATCAACATCAAAAGGAGTAAACAGTCGCTGGGTAGGGAGTGTGGGGGACAACTCTGACCAGTCAGGCTGCTGAGAGAAGTTCAACTTTGGAGCGACTTTACAGCCTCTGGGTTGCATGTGTGTAATGACTCCCCAGAAGTATGTCACATAACACACAATGACACCTGCTGTGTGTGCTTGCTTGTGTGAGGAGCTAAAGCTGGGGACTCATACAGGTCTGCAGTGTTTTTCTCTATCACCCAGCACAGCTGACACAAGAGCGCTGTGAAGGAATGCTTCTAAGGAAGCGTCAGAGCCCAGCGGGCACACACAGCATTTTGAGTTCTGAGACCGGCCCTGGTGAATTCTGTTTGTGCCCTACCTCACTCCTCTCTTGTTTTCTGTTTCTACAGGCTCGTAGAATGTGCTTTCCACAACTGCTAGTCCTACATGTGACAGGGTTCTCTATCCTGTCACATCTTTGTGCATCACATCCTTTAGTAAAAACTGTATCTACTTTTAGTGTGTGTGTGTGTGTGTGTGTGAGCGCGCACATGCGTGTGGTATATGTACATGTATGTATGTTTCAAGACCACAGCATCCATGTGGAAGTCAGGAGACGAACTCCACCTTATTTTGAGGCAAATTCTCTTTTGTTTACTGTTGCATGTCAGGCCAGCTGGCCCTCAAACTTCTAGGGCATCTCCTGTCTTTGCTTCCCTCTTGCTGGATGAATGTTGATATCACAGATCAATTATGTACCACCATATCTCATGCTTGTGTGCTAACATCTTTACTCACTGGGCCATCTCCCTAGTTTCATTCATCAAATGCCACTTGGACCATATGACCCTCAGGCTAGCTTCAGTGTTTAACACCAGGTGCTTTAAGGGGCTGCAAATCTGGCCAGAGCTGAGCAAATATTTTGAGTCTTATATGTTTGTTACTGAAAATTCAGCAAAGGATAAGAGTTGTCTATGTTAGGAGCTCTTTAAGAGCCCACCTGAGTTCAGTCACAAAAATACAGTGGCAATGAGGACAGTTGTAAGACTTCTCTAATTTCAACTACCAAAAAAAAAATCTTATCAATGGAGAATTTTAAAATGTTCAAAAGATTTTTGATTAGAATGAACACTCTGTCCCCCTGCTCTTCTTTTATCAAATTGTGCTTGGGCCAAGAAAGGTTGGCCACCAACTGACTTGATGCTCTGGACACTGCTGCCTAACTGGTTTTATTTTGTTGAGACATTGCCCAGGCTGCCCTCAGACTCTCCACGCATGACCCCGAACTTCTGATCTCCCTTTCCTCTGCCTCCCAAGTACTGGAATTGCAGGCCTGCGCCAACAGTCTATTAATGCAGTGCTGGAAACTACACCTAGGGCTTGGAGCACGCCAGACACGCACTCTAGCAACTGAGCTACATCCCCAGCTCTTAGGATTTTTACTGTTTCCTGCTCCATTTCAAATACCACTCAATGGTTTGAATCAAACAGTAGCAAAAATAACTTATGCAACGTGAGCATTAGAAGAGGTTCCAAATTTCATGATACCCAGTTTTCTGACCCACAAAGAGTTGTTCTCCTGACCTTGTACGATTTACTTCTTTTCAAGGAGTATCACGTGAACAGCAATGTGACTCAGTGGCAGAGCCCTTGTCTAGTATGCACAGAGCCTCTCTGCACTACAACAATCTAGCAAATAATGAAGCAGTATGATACTTAAGTTCAAAAGAAAACTTCACTGTACCAAAGTAACCTAATATCCCAATAAATTCTAACCATCAATAAGCTATTAGGATTAAGTAACTTAATCAGCTCTGTCAGAAAGTCACGAAGCCCAATTATGTATGAGCTCTGAGCTCTTAAGCGAACTGCTTGTGAACAATTCGATTTTCCAGGACCTTTAATACCTTGATGTAAAAAGAAGGGCTCACAGTAATTGCACACTGTAGGGATTTGGCTTTTCTTATTCATAGTAGACGGATTTTTCCCGCTGAGGTCGAGAGGTCTGCCTACCTGAAAGTCAGACTAGGTGTATAAAATCTTTTTTCTCTCTCTTCTCCCTGCTCTCTCTTACAGAGGAAGTCGAGTTTATGGGAAAGGTGGGGATGAGAGTCAGACATAATGAGGAGACCTCAATGTAAAAGGCTGGAGGAGTTTCGTAATAGAGAAGACCCTAAGAACCGAAGGAAAGCACCCTCGGGGACGGCAATACCAAGAACGGAATTCCTGGGAAGGGAATCCAGCGCTGAAGGTAGAAGGTTGGGGAATGAAAAGTAGAGGCGAATACTGTAAAATGAGAAAGGGGCAAATGAGGTCCTAGAGGCTAAGGATGCAAAAAGATCCCAGTGGGAAACGGCCTCTGTGGTAGGAAGATCTGAGTGGTGGCAACAACGGCTGGGGGGGGGGGGGCGGATTTAAAGAACCAAGAGTGGGACACTGGAGGGGGTGATTATCTAGGTGATGGTGCGCGCCGCCCAAGGCCAGTAACTTGACTTACTTTCTCCGCTGGACTTGCACTGCTTTGAACACATCTTCCCGCTTCAGCACCACGAAGTCGCCGTCACGGATGCAGTGCTCCCCGGGCTGCGGGGGCTGCGGGCTTGGCTGCTCCGCTGATGCCTCCATGGACGTCAGATCGCTTCCAAACTCCGTAACCAGCTCCAGCCGTCAGCAGCACCACACGACCCAGAGGAATCTACCCTTCCGCCGGCACCGCCCCCACGTGCTGCGCGCCGCTTCCGCTTTCCGGTCCCGACCTCAGGACGGCTTCCGGGAGCCTCGCGGCTTCCGTCTATCTGAACTCTTTGATTGGCTACGCTTCGTCCCGCCCTCCCGTCGCGTGGCTTCCTTAAGCGTCATAGACGCGCCAAAAAAGAACTTCGGAGGAACCCGAAGTTTACCTTGTGGTGTTGTGCTCGGGCTTTACCCGCCCTGCGTCTCGCGTTCCGGTGCTCGGCGAACCCGGGCTGGCACCCGGGCTGCTCTGGAACCCGAGTGTCCGCGTAGCCCTGCGTGCGCGTGCGCGTGCGCACCGCCTAGGCCCGGTCGCTGGCTGGGAGGCCTCGGGGACTCCCGCAATTAGGACGACGGGACGCGAATGGAGTCAGGGACTGCGGGTGGCTTACTTCCTTAAATATATGTTGGCCTTGTCACCGTTCCCAGTATGTTATCCTGTTGGGTGGATATGGAACGTGGTGTTGCGATGGGATGTCTCATCTTGAGGGTCCTGAAGGCTTGAGTTTTTATCTCAGTGTAATACAGTCAAAGCTTAGTTTGCTTATTTCCGAACCTTTTAGTTATTAACTAAACCCTGTCGAGATTAGAATAGGCTCTCCTAATGAATTTCACTGCAGTGTATGAATATATCATTAGTACTTTGTAGCAGTGGGATAGGCATTTTTAAGTGGATTTTTATTATCCTTTAGAACAGTTTAGGACAGCTTGCCACAGAAAATAATACAACAAAGATTGAACTACGATATAGCCCAGAATCTTACAGGTGGGGATTATGTTCAGCTAGTATTGCCTAATAATAGTCTCAAACTCTGCAGATAGGCTCAAGTTGCCGTCTTTATTTCCCCCTTGGTGGTTCTTTGAAAACTGGTGCTGAGTAAACGGCTGTAGTGTACTTTAAATCTTGATGGGTATTAAATTCTTAAGGCCGGGCGGTGGTGGCACACGCCTTTAATCCCAGCACTTGGGAGGCAGAGGCAGGCCTGGTCTACAAGAGCTAAGTCCAGGACAGTCTCCAAAGCCACAGAGAAACCCTGTCCTGAAAAACAAACAAACAAAAAACAATCCTTAAATAATTACACAAAACATAAGCTTTCTACTGTGGCATGGAATTTTGCAAGCCTATGTGCTAGTCTCAAACACAATACATTCATTTCCTCCTTTTACTACGTCAATACATTTTTAGGAGTACTATTGACCTTTAGAAGACATGAGCGGTGCATATAGAGGAAGAGGTTTTGGACGGGGAAGATTCCAAAGCTGGAAGAGAGGAAGAGGTGGCGGGAGCTTCTCAGGAAGCTGGAGGGAAAGAGAGGATAGAGCTGACCCGAGTAAAGCCACTGGAAAGTACACTTCTGGTAAGTGCGTTCTCGTGAAAGAAACAGCCCAAGGGCCAGGAAATGGTGGCGTAGGAAAGAGTGCCTGCCACCAAGCCTGATGACCCTCAGGTCCCTAGGAACCCACAGGATGGAAGGAGAGAACTGACGCCTCCACATGTGCACACTGGCATGTGTTGGCCCACACGTGGTCACAGACAACACACGCATGCATAAACAAGTGTTTAAAGAAAACAGTTCATGCCTAGTAGACAGCAGGATATTATTTTTATTGAACTGTCCGGTTTAGACTCTATTAATAGACCCTGGGAGGAGGAACTGGGAGTGAAAAGAGTGCTTTGTTTTTTACTAACGTCATATTCTGCTTTTCCAGAACAGACTTCACAGCCTTTACGTCTACAGTCAACGCTGGATCAGTTTATACCGTATAAGGGCTGGAAGCTTTACTTCTCTGAAGGTAGAGTTAAAGAGCTTAAATGTACCAGGAGTTATATATCCATTTTTGGATACTACATTTCATGTTACCATGCTTCGGTTGGCTGTATGATAGCATGCCTTCTGCTCTTCCAAACATTTGTTAGGGACGTTGTTTTTATTCATGTATCAGGAAAACAAACTGGTAAGTGTCTCAAAGAAGGATTTAATACAAAGAATTAGATGTGTATGTGGAAGACTCAAAAATCAGAAAGGGAACACTGAGGTAGCCTCCTGGAAAGCAGTGATTTCCAGACACAGCAGTCTGATCCCTGTGGCTGAGGGAGAACAAACATCCAGACTTTCCAAGGCTGTCAGAAATTGGGAGTTCAAAGGTGGAAGAACAGTAGAGATGTCGCTTTAATCTCAGGGCACCCTCCAAAGCTGTGCTTTAGGACTTAGGAAGGCACCCTGCTTTGTGCTCAGAACACAGATGAATGAAGCTGGTTGATCCCAGTAGCTAAGGACTCATCAGATGTTGGTTGGATCCTGAAGCTTGGAACTATAGTTGTTCTGTGCAGTAGGAGAGATGCTGAAAAAAAAAAAAAAAAAGCTGGAATAAGAGGCTGGCGACGTGGCTCAGAAGTTAAGCATACTTGCTATTCTTCTAGAGGGTCTGAACTTGGGTTCCAGAAGAAAGTTCGCTCTGAAACCCTCTTTTGGCCTCTGTAGACACCTGCACATGTAACATACTTAACACACACACACACACACATGCATAAAAGTAAATCTTAAAAGAATGAATAAAAACAAGAATAGTTTATTTCATACTTCTTGCTGCCTTCCAGTCCTTACAGTGTCTCCAGTTGGCTAAACCTAAAGGTTGTCTGGGAACTTGGGCACAGATGTCACTGTCCCAGCAAGAAACAGAGTAATAGGCTTGGAACCAAGAGTTAGATGCCACTTCAAGTTTGTGTAGAGAAGAATACCATCTACTATCAGACATTTTTGTGAACTGTGGAGATGTTGTTCTTCCTTCTTTATGGTATCTACATGTTTGTTATATTTTTATGAAATGTGCTTTTTGTTCTTTTTATTTAAAACTGTGGATTTTCGTTTGTTTGTTTTTCAAGACAGGGTTTCTCTGTGTAGTTTTGGATACTGTCCTTGGAACTAGCTCTTGTAGACCAGGCTGGCCTCGAACTCTGCCTACTTCTGCCTCCTGATTAAAGGCTTATGCCACCACCGCCCAGCTAAAGCTGTGTGCTTTTCCTTCCTAGTATACTATATTGCTGTGGTCAAGGATCCTGTCTTTGTGACTTTCAGTATTCATTCTATGAATGAATTCTTCTTTTCTTCCCTATTAACTTGATAGATGTCTTTCACAGATCTTTTAATTCCTTTATGATACATTAACCATTAATGTTTTTATTATTGTTCTAGTAGTTAGCTCAGAGAACTGTAAGTGACCTTTAGATTACTAAAGATGGAATTTAAGAGAAACCTTGCTTAAAGTTGGCCAGTTTTATGTCACTAGACTGAAGCAGCATTATAGTTTTGAGATTACAGTTAAGTGTTGGTCTGTGGTCTGTCTTCAGTCTTCAGAAATAATTTGAAAGGTGGCGGTCTGAACAAGTAGAATTTACTTTGCAAAGATAGTGATTATGTTTAGCTCCATTCATGTGTATGGCTTTGCATTTATTATAATGGTTAATTTAAGTTTATTGTATATTTGAGTATACTGAGTTCAAGACTCAGTTGAAAGTTTCTCAGATGTTTGGACTTCTATAGATATTTCAGGTTATTCAGACGACATTTTCTTTTTAGAATCTCAAGTATTCTTTCATATCAGTATTCAAATATAATCACAATACAAGGTAAGTAAGGAGGGAAATTTGTGGTGTTTCTAGGGATCTGTCTCAGGAAAATATAAATGCTTCTGTGTTTGATTATTGTGCTAATGCTGTATTTTGTTGGATTAGTTTACAGTGATAGCTCTCCTTTTATTGAGAAGATCCAAGCTTTTGAGAAATTTTTCACAAGGCATATTGACCTTTATGATAAGGTAAGTGCTTTCTGAAACAGCACTGTCTGTCTCTCTGTGACAGCTCACTGGGCAGGATGTTTGAGGTGCTCGTGAGTGTGAGCGCTGGGGGTGGATGGGGGGTCACTTAATCCTGGTTCTCACGTACCAGCAGTGTGGGCCTAAGTGAAGTGTAGTCTCTCTGCTGAAGTTTCTCACCCTTAGAGATATTACTATAAATAGTGATCTCAAAAGTTTGTTAAGTATGTACATGAAAATATTTGCAATATTACAGCTATGTAATAAAACTTAGAATTATCACTGTGTGATTATTCCATGCTTTCTCAAAGTGCATACTAAATAATTATGATAATTGAATTGCAAAGAAGCATTGTTATATTTAAGATTTAATCTTTTATAGGATGAAATAGAAAGAAAGGGAAGCATTTTGGTGGACTTCAAAGAGCTGACAAAAGATGATGAAATAACTGCCTTGATACCAGACATAGAAAGTGCACTAAGAGACACCCCTGAGAAAGCCCTGGCGTGTATGGGTCTCGCAATACATCAGGTAAATTTAGCCAACATTTTAAATGGAGATACCATAGTGTCAGTACCTTTTAAAAGGTACTTAGCTTTTACTAACAGAAGTTGGTTAGAATTTAAGGATTGCAGACTTCCCCTAGGAGATAACAAATTCAGCCTATATATAATTTCCTTGAATCAGCTTCATTTTACTAAAGATATAGAAGTTATGTTTTCTTTTTGAGGAGATACCTGATTTAATATGAAATATAAAACAAGCATGGTGTCAGGAATTTGGAGCACAAGGACTGGCCTCAAATGTAAGTTCCTTTAGTATCAGGTAAATCGCTTCTCCGAGGGTCCCTTGTGTAGCCTGAAAGTGACAGTTGTTCTGTGCTTGTATCAGTTGTCCTCAGGGACAGATGACACAGCACCTGAAAGCACCCACCCAAGTGCTTCCAGGTAAAAGGAAGCAGATCCTAGGAAGGGCACAGACTAGTGCTGGGTGCCTTCAGAGGTGGGGTAGAATGGGAAAAGCTCAAGGGAAGAAGTGGGCTTAGGATAGGTCTTAAATGAATACGTAGAATCTGGACACAGCAGGGGAGGCCAGGACATCCAGGTGCACTGATGAACACCCTGCACTGGGAACCTTGCCGCTTGCCTTCAGACCCATCCAGGCAACTGTGTCGTCTCCTCACTCATCTAACATGCTCTTAAGCACAATTCCTTTCTATCCTTCCTGCTGTGGCTCAGGCTGAGGCATGCCCTACAGGATGTTTTTTAGTGCAACCCAGTGGGTAATGGCTTTGAGGACTGTTATCTTATGTGTATGAGTGCTTTGCCTACATGTATGTGTAACTAGTGCCCAAGGACGTCAGAAAAGGGCATGGGTCCTCTAGAACTGGACTTGAGCCACCATGCAGGTGTTGGGAACTGAACCTCAGTCCTTTGCAAGAATAGCGAGTGTTTTTAACTGCTGAACCATCTTGCCAGCCCCCAATGTAAGAACTTTTAATGTTTTATTTGGACAAAAGGTAGGGGTGCTGAAGTTTTCTGGTACAGATACAAGAAGATCCCAAATAAAACAATCTACTGCAAAATAGTCATAATCAGTTATCAGTCTTTTAGCTGACTATCACAATACTCTTTTTTTTTTCCTGAGCTCTTCATGAACTTTCGGTTCTCTCTGAGAGTTCTGCTTAAAGAGAGTTCTGCTTAAAGAGTATTACTTTTCAATTTTTGACTTAGGTATTAACCAAGGACCTTGAACGGCATGCAGCTGAATTACAAGCTCAAGAGGGATTGTCTAATGATGGGGAAACAATGGTAAATGTGCCACATATTTTTGCAAGGTAAGAAACCTGATGCTATTTTTTCTCAATAACTTTTTGATTGTTGTACAAACAAATGGATTTCATTGTGAAACATTTATGCACACATATATCATGACTGTTTTTATTTTCCTCCCATCCCCCACTGGCCTCACTTATTTCCCCTCTCAGCCTTTGACTGGATCCCTTCCTCCCCTTTAAATAGTCCCTGTTTCTGTTTTCATGGCACAGAAATTCCGTTACCCTGTTTACCCCTCATGTCTCCCTTCAGACTTGTTCCCCCACTTCGATGACCCTTTCTACATTCATGTGTGTGTCTATAAATCTATATTTCATGTATGAGAACAAGTGAGCAGTGTATATTTCTGAGTCTTGCATATTTCACTTAATGTAATAATCTCCAATTCTATCCATTTTTATGAGTGTCATAATATCATTCTTCTTTACAATTTAATAAAATTCCATTATGTACCACATTTTCCCTATGTATTTATCTATTACAGATATGTAGACTAGTTCTTATCTTGACTCTTGTGAGTAGTACAGCAGTAAACGTGAGTATGCAGGCATCTGTAGTGTGCTCACTCAGAATCCTTGAGGTTTATACCCAGTAGTGGTATAGCCGAGTCATGTAATAATCCTGTTTCCATTTCTTAGGGCTACTGATGTGTCAGTTTACATTTCCCCAGCAGAGTGTGAAAGATCCTCACAGTGTTTGTTAACATTTTTTTTTCTTATTGATAATAGTTTTTACTGACTGAGATGAAATCTCAAAGCAGTTTTATCTTGCTTTTCCATGGTGCCTAATTGACAGTGAAATTCTCCAAATATGTTTTGGTCATTTGTATTTTTCCCTTGTGAACTATATTCAGTGTATTCTTTCTTGCTCACATGTTTTTGTGTGGTGAAAAGTATTAAGACAAGAACCTTGGGTTGGTGAGATGGCTCAGTGCGTAAGAGATGCTGCCACTGAGTCTGATGACCCGAGCTCAGTCCCTGGAACCTATATAGTGGAAGGACAGAGCCAACTCCACAGGTTGTCCTCTGAGCGCCACATGTACCCCATAGCACACTCATGTGTGCCCTTGTACACACTAATCAGTAAATGCTGAAAGAAAAGGAAAAAAAGCCAAAAACAGAACGAGAACCTCTGTTTATATAAACAAGGAAACCAATGTTCCTTGCTTATTTAGTACCATAACCAAATTACCTACTGAGGATTATTCTAACACATCATGATAAAAGTTAATATTTTTCTACCCCAGTAAGCTGATTTCCTTACCTGAAAACTTTTATAAAGGTTGTTTTTGAACCTGTTAAGACTACTATATAAATGTGATTATTTGTGGAGTGTACTTAACTAAATTCTTAGAGTTATATTAGATACAGGGGAATAAATATTCTCTACTTCATTATTTCCAGAGTTTTTAAATTCTTCAGGGTTTTATTTTTCTCTTCCAAAAATTTATAGGAGATATTTTGTAGCGGCTCTTTAAAAAGAAGTTAGGCAGGTGTGGTGGTATACACCTTTAATCCTGGCACCTGAGAAGTTAGGCCAGGTGTGGTGGTGCACACCTTTAAGCACCCAAGAAGCAGAGACAGGCAGATATCTGAGTTCAAGGCCTGTCTCTGTAGGGAATCTTTCTCTGTCCCTCCAGCCTGCTCCCAAATAACCACATAGAGACTTCTTAGTAAATTATAAAAGTTTGGCTGATAGCTTAGAACTAGTTTCTAGCTAGCTCTTATAACTTAAATTAACCCATTTTTATTAATCTGTGTGCTGCCCCGAGACTTGTTTACCTCTTTACATATTGTCCATCCTGTTTTCGTATTTCTTCTGTGTCTCCTGGCGTCTTCACCTTCTTCCTAGCATCCTCTGTGCCTAGAAATTAGCTATTGACCATTCAGCTTTTTATTAAACCAACCAGAGTGACACTCCTTCACAGTGTACAAATTGTCTCAAAACAACAACAAAACTAAGCATAAACCAGAGAGAGAGGGAGAGAGAGAGAGAGACAGAGAGAGGGAGAGAGAGAGAGAGAGAAATGAAAAACATGAAAAATGTTAGAAACTCTAGAGTCACTTTATAGAATTTTCCTTTTGAAATTATTTTTCCTTTCTTCTTCTTTTGTTTGTTTTGTTTTGTTGGTTTTGTTTTTTTGTTTTTCAAAACAGGGTTTCTCTCTTAGCCCTGGCTGTCCTGTAACTCACTTTGTAGACCAGGCTGGCCTCGAACTCAGAGATCTGTCCACCTCTGACTCCTGGGTTCTGGTATTAAAGGCGTACACTCCACAGTGGCTTCCTTTTTCTTCATTAATTCTTTCCCTCCCACTTTTTCCCTAGATGGCAACATATGAGATTTAGCATTTTTTATTTTTAATAAAACTTAGCTCATGTGAAATTTCTGGAATAAATTCTACAGCTGCTCCCAAAGGAACCTGTGAAAATACAACTCTTTCTTTTCATCATAAGTTTATAGATAGGCACATTCTTGCTTTATTTTTAGAGTGTACAACTATGAGCCCTTAACACACCTCAAGAGCGTCCGAGCAAACTGCTATGGGAAGTACATCTCTGTAAGAGGGACTGTGGTTCGTGTCGGTAACATCAAGCCTCTCTGCACCAAGATGGCTTTCCGTTGTGCTGCATGTGGAGAGATCCAGAGCTTCCCTCTTCCCGATGGGAAGTACAATCTTCCTACAAAGGTGATATGTTCCTTAACCAACTTTCCCTTCTATCTTCTTTCAGAATGCATATCCATTTACAGAAAACCTTTCCCAGAGTCTTTGATCAGAGCTGTTGCAGAGCAAATGGCCTTATACTTAGAGCTCAAAACCACAAGACTATTATTTCTCATGATTTCTTGGTTTAGAAGGCTGGAAGAACTCCCACCTGGGTAATTCTGCCTCTGTGTCCCTGTGGTGTTCCAGCCCATGATGGCTGGAGCTGGTAGAGGTGTCCTAAATGGACACCTTCCTTATTGGGCTGCTTTTGGCTTTTCACACACATGATGGCAGTTCAGAGCTTGTAGTCTGCTCTTGGCTGCTGACTGCTGCTGTGGAAAGAGAGCAATTGGTAGGCAGAATTTCAGAATATATGAGAATATGCCAGCCTTGGAAATCATGTACCATGACTTCTGTCACAGACTGCCAGATTCCAGGAGGGAAAATTGACTCCCGCTCCTGATCAGAAGTTACCCTGTTACTATCTGCTCCAGTGCCTTAAGTTTATAAATGCACCTGGAGCTTCAGACACCCAACAAGTGACCTAGGAAAACTTGAACACATCCTGCATGTACAGTGAGAATCACTTGTCAAGTGAGTATACCACACAGTGCAAAGGGAGCTAGGGGAGATCTGAGGGTTCTTGATAAAGACTTTCCAAAAGAAGAAGATTGGGTCAAAGCATGTAGACTGAAGGAGAAGGAGCAGGCAAGGAGCCTAAGACTGGGAGAGTTCCTAGGCTTAGAGAAAGGAGTAAGTATATGACAGGGAGGTAAGGTGGGAGCTTTGGCTACTCACAGCAAAAAGGAAGTACAGGCAGTGAGAAAGGTCAGCTAGAAAAGGGCCAAGAATGACTTCTGAAAATTATAACAGGGTGGGTAAGATTGTAACTTAGTTACTGTAAGATGTGATTATGGCTTACCAGAGTCCATGTAAATCTCGTGTTGCAGTGTCCTGTGCCTGCATGTCGAGGGAAGTCGTTTGCTCCTCTGCGCAGCTCTCCTCTCACAGTTACAGTGGACTGGCAGTTGATCAAGTAAGCACTCAGAACACTGAGTAAAAGAGTTCTTGTTCTGCCGAGTAAGTCTATGGTTTTATTACATGTATCATGGCATCTGATCTACAAACAGTGCTTATTTGATAAGTCTGTGTTTTAAAATGCCAATTATCTCTTTGACATTGATTGGTTACTGGAGTCTAGAAAGGATACAGCTATTACATCCCATTGCTACTGAGAAGTGGTTCATTTTGCACTTAAAAGTCGTGACTCATTTCATATTCCATGATCGGCTGTGATAATATTGAAGTTTTAGATAATCATTTAAAAGTGGGCTATTTTATGATAGGTTCTCATTTTCTGTTCAGCATTTTATGCCATTTACTATTGGCTTATTTTACTTTTATTTGTTTTGCAAGTAAGGCATTGGTTTTTTGTTTTGCAAAGAAGGTTTATTTTTATTTATGTGTAGTATGTCTACATGAATGTTTGCCATGAGTGTGTTACTGCCCGTAGAGGTCAGAAGAGGGACATCAGAGGCCAGAAGATTGGCGTGGGATTGAACCCCCGAGCTGTAGTTACAGGCAGTTCATGAGTGTTGGGAACTGAATGTGGGTGCTTTAGTAGAGCAGTAAATGCTCTTAACCGTGGAGCCCTCTCTCCAGCCTCCTCATTTACGTAGTTTTCATCTACTCATTCCAGCTTTGAGTTTATGTCCATGACAGCTCCTCGAGTCTACTTAGTTTTTGTCTTCCCTGCTGATAGTGGGACACCTGATGCTGTCGGACTCTCATTCTCTTTAGGGTGCTGAACTCCCCCTCTTTGTAATCTCTTTATTTGTGCACTTAGGAAATGGCAAAGGAATATTTAGTTATCTTCATGCCCTTGACCCTTTTGTCCCTGAGTTATCTTCTCTTTGGACTTCAGTCATATGCACCCCTTATGTCACCCATTGCCTTGTGTCTGCCCCACCTTTTCATTTCTCGCTTGCTTTCCAAATTAAGTTGGCGTTGTTGTACCATTTCTAGAAACCTTTGCTTTTTGTGTGCGTTGTTGTCATTGTATCGAGACAACTTTGTAGCCCATGTGTAACCTGTACCCACAATTCTCTTAGCCTCTTGAGCACTGGAGTTACAGACATGCACCACCCTGACTTACCCTGGTGATTTTAATTTTCTGATTTCCCTCTGTTCCCATCTCAAAACACTTTTAATTTTGTTTTTTGGACATACTCTTAGACTCCTGTTTTTTATTTTCTCTTCCTTGAACCTCTACCATTTCAGAGATGAGGTGAGAAATTGTTTGGAGAGGTGGGATCTTCTTTTCTGCTTTCTATGGGTTGGAGTTCTTCCTCCTCGGGTCTTCTTCCCAAGTAAAACATTTCTGAGTGTTCTTGAATTGGTTTGAGCTTCTAAAATGCTGAACTGAGGAGGTTTTATTCTGGAGCTGAGGTAGCTGTGTGGACATCTTAGCGCCCTCTTAGAAGGGATTTGCCCATCCCTATAGGATAGTGCTCCTGCTCCTGATGGTGAATTCTCATTCTTTCCCTACTTGATTGTCCACTCCTTCCAAAGGAATTCTAAAAACTTATTTTTGTACTGTCTGTTGCTGCCTGTCCCCAACTTTGAGAACCTCTTGGGGCTCTCCTGAGAACCTGGGTTGCTGCTTCTCTATCATCTTAGGAGTTTTGTCTGTGCATTCTGGACTGCATTGTGCTTAATCCGTCACTATTTCACTGTTTGCTCTTTTCAGAAGTTTCACCAATACCTCATTTGTTACTGTCACATTTGCATACTCCAAACTTGCCTTCACTTCCTTGGTGACTCTTATTTGTTGAATTCTTGAGGGATGCTAGGTGAAATGAATACATATGTTCATTCTGCCATCCTCAATTGGGAACTGTTAAAATGATTTTTGAAATACCATTGAACTCCTTAAAAACCAGTTTGCCTTCTTCTAGAGCAGCAGTGTACAGATCCTGAACAGTCACTGTATTGAAGAAACAGCTGAAGGGAAGATGTATTCTAACTGGAAACTGTTGAATGCCTTAGGATACAGGAGCTGATGTCTGATGCACAGAGAGAAGCAGGACGGATTCCTCGAACAATCGAATGTGAACTTGTTCATGATCTTGTAGATAGCTGTGTCCCAGGAGATACAGTGACTATCACTGGAATTGTCAAAGTCTCAAATACCGAAGAAGGTAGGTTGTAACTTTCTTCATGACTGTCTCTCAACAGTGATATATTAGCTTTTTTTAAAATCTGTGTAAAATACTTCTGCATCTCAAATAATTTAGGAATTCCTTTTTTTTCTATGTAAGATGAAGTGCTCTAGTCCTCAGGAAGCTGAGGTAGAAGGATTGTTACAGTTTGAGGTTCCTCTTGAGGCCTTGTCTCTAAGAAGCCTCAAGTGAATGAGTAAATAAAGTTACCCAGTCATAAATCTTGTGGAACACTCAGTCAAGTTCTTGTATGGAAAATGAAAACAGTACATTTAATATCTTGAATTTACAGGTTCTCGGAATAAGAACGATAAGTGCATGTTCCTTTTGTACATTGAGGCAAATTCTGTCAGCAACAGCAAAGGACAGAAGTCTCAGACTGCAGAGGACGGGTGTCAGCACGGGACATTGATGGAGTTCTCACTTAAAGACCTGTATGCCATCCAGGAGATCCAGGCCGAAGAGAACCTGCTGAAGCTCATTGTCAAGTATGTCTTAGTGACCCGAGGCTTTCCACAGATGTGCATGGCACATGCTCTTGGTTACTTGTCAGAGAAACTAGTCAGAATGTGCAACAAACTTGAGTCCGTAGAGCACACGTAGCCCGCTATTTGTTATTTCATGGTAGGGTGTTTATACTTATGCCTTTTTAGGAAAAATAATGCCTAGCTTAAATGATGATTGTCTCACACAGAAGGTTGCCATGTAGTTATTACTTGTAGTAATGTACTTGTCTTACTTGGTATGGTATACTTTTGGCGTTCTGACAATTTGGGGGTAATTTTGAAGAAATGAGGAAAATCAAGAAGGAAGAAGACTCGGAGTGCATTCTGTGAAAAATTGATCAAGGTTTCTGGCTCTAGAATTGAATCTTTTCTTTCTGTTTTTCATATGTCAGTTTGCCAACTGAGGAAAGTCTTGAGTTACTTAAGTTCTTGTCCTTAAATCCGTGAGTTTCCCACCACATAGCCACCCAGGCCTACTCTGGGAGAGCTAGCGCTGTGATAGGGTCAGCGTGTGTGAGCTACAGAGGAGTCGTCTGGGCAGGCAGGCGCCAGGAACAGCCAGCTGTCACTCCTCTTATGGCTGTAAGTGAAGCAGCCTCTTAGTGGCCCGTCTTCGGCACTGCTCACCAGTTTGCCTCTTTCTTGTCTTTGTGTTTGTGATTTCATCATCCAAACTGAAGTTTTTTTAAAAAAATTGTCTTTCACTCTGTGAAACCTAGCAGATTAGTGATGTAGGCACACTGTTTCTCAGGAAGTTTTTAGTGAACATACTACACCTGATTGATTGGCATGTTGTTAGTGGTTGCTCTCCACTGCTAGTTGAATGCTAGAGACTGAGTCAGTATAGTCTAGAGGGCTGAAATTATCCCCACCCTGACCTTCAGTTCATTGACCAACACTAGATAAGAAATGGAGGACAGAGAAGACAGAGTTAGAACTGTCAGTGCACAGCGGTTATGGAGGACAGAGAAGACAGAGTTAGAACTGTCAGTGCACAGCGGTTATGGAGGACAGAGAAGACAGAATTAGAACTGTCAGTGCACAGCGGTTATGCTTCAGTTTGGAGCCTTTGGAGGCAGCGGTTTGCTTAAATGTCATTTATTTGGGAGAAGAGCTCAGGAGTAGCAGGAAGGCAGGGGTAGTACAGAGAAGGGATGGCAGCCGGGCATGGTGCCCCAATAAGAGTGCCTCCTGGGGACCTAGATTTGAGGAACAGCCCAGCACTTCCGTTCTGCTCTTGTTTCTACTGATGATGCTTCTCTGGACGTAGAAAAGTCACAGGCACAAGTGCTTGGTAGGAAGCTGGTGGCAGATAAACTGGGACATGGTAAATATTAGTTTCAAGGGACACCAGGTTCTGTTTATTAAAACAGGAGGAAGATTCACACTTTATTCCTGGCTACTACTACCCTGTCCATTTTTATTTGTTCCTTACTTACAAAATGGACACATGCAAATACTGTGTGTGTGTGCGCGCGCGTGCGCATGAGTGCGTGCGTGCGTGCGTGCGTGCGTGCGCTTGCATTATGTTGACATCAGGTATGTTCCTTGTGTTTATTGCTAAGCATCTTATATTTTGAGCCAGTCTCTCAGTGAATCTGTAGCTTAGAGGTTGGCTAAGCTGGGCAGTGAGCACCAGAGATCTGTCTATCTCTACCTCCCCAGTGCTAGGATTACAGCTTCCCACTATACCTGTGGTTTTTTTTTGGAGGGTGGGGGTTGTTGCTGTTGTTGTTGTTTTTTTACAGGACTTCTCTGTGTAACCTTGACTGTTCTGCAACTCACTCTGTAGATCATGCTGACCTTAAACTCAAGAGATGTTCCTGCCTCTGCCTCCAGGGTGCTGGGATTAAAGGCATGTGCCCCACCATCTGGCTTATACTTGCTTTTTTTTTTTTTTTGGTACATGGTTCTGGAAGTCTGAAATTTTTATACTTTTGCAGCAAGAACTCTGTAGGTTGAATCACTCTCCAGCCCTTGTAGGTCTGTTTCCTTATATTCACATTTTAATCTGAATTGAACTGAAAAGAAATGAAATTCTATACTATCTTCAAATACTAATATTTGTACTGAGCTTAGTCATTGGTGTCCTCTTTTCAGTGACTTAACTACACAGATTAATGATGTCTGTTCAAATAAAACAAGAAACCTGGAATGTGGAAAACCTGATAATAGTTCATTTTAAGTGTTAATTCTGTAAGATCAGCTGTGTTAAGATGTTTTTCAAGTACTCCCTCAGAGAGGCATGGGTTTTAAAGCATCCTTCTCTTTATAGATTAAATAAAGTTTACTGTAAAAGTAAAATTTGTGGGATTGAGGAGATGTAAAATTTACTCCCTTTTGGATACTAAGTAAAGAAAATTAAGCAAATTGTAAAGTAGACCTTCTAATGGACCTATGAAATTTAAGTTAGAATTTATAAATTGTCTTCTATTTTTCAGTTCACTTTGTCCTGTCATATTTGGTCATGAAGTAAGTATATTACTTTACCTTCATTCAAAAAGTACATCAAGTTGTCAATATTAATACTAAAAAGTAATTAGATTCTCTTACCAGTTATTAATATTTTAATTTGAGTCATCATTCTGTATAAATTGGTTACGTTGGAGGCAAATAATAGCCAACAGCTACTGGGAATGCACCTCTGTGACACACAGACAAAGTAATTAGACACGAGGTTAAAGTCGGCACCATAGGTGCTTCTTACTTGGGAATGGATTGTTGACATACAAAGTTGTTCTTAGCAGTGTCTAAGATACCACTGATGTATAGACTTTCAGTCTTTGTTTTTAATCATTGTGTTATAGAAGTTTATTTGTAGATGTTTTTACTTTTGAGACAGGCTTTTGCTATGTTGCCCCACATAGCCTTGAAATTAGAACCTTCCTGTGTCTGTATCTAAGTTCTGCAATTGTTGACATGCCTGGCTTTGTTTCTTGACTTCACTGTAAAAAAATGAAGTTCAGTCACATTTAAAAGTATCCTGGCTGGTGGTATAGCTCAGGGATAGAGCATCTGACTAATTAGGCACCAAGCCTTGCCCTCCATCAGCACTGTGAAGAGAAAATAATCTCCAGACAGACAAGTCATGCTGTAACCATGCAGGAATACCTCCTGCTAGTCATCTTGATGTTTTTCTTTTTTGTTCCCTCCTTCTACACGAGCTTGTTAAAGCAGGTTTGACGTTAGCACTCTTTGGCGGTAGCCAGAAGTACGCAGATGACAAAAACAGGATTCCTATTCGAGGAGACCCACACATCCTGATCGTTGGAGATCCAGGCTTGGGGAAGAGTCAGATGCTGCAGGTATTAATTATTTAGTATTTTGCCTTCTGCTTATATAATGTATGAATAATTGACAGGTGATATTTCTCAACAAACGGCATTTTGGGTTGCAGAAGATCTAGTTTGTCTAGGGGTATAGAGGAACTGGAGTTTGTATGAGTAATATGTATTATGTATGTGGCTCTATTTTCACATCAGGCTAGTCTCCTGCCACACAGACCACATAGGCATCCTGGTCTCTGGTGATATTAACTATGATGAAATGCTATTTTTCTTAGACCATTATTGCACTTAGTAATGCTTTGCTAATCTCTTGTGATGTGACTACAGCAATGAACAGAACAGAGAAGGAAGTAAAGCTGGGCCATGTGTTCTCTCCTTACAAGTATTTAGGCATCTTGCTAGGGCTTCAGAATATTCTAGTAAAGGTAAGGGATCTATATCTGTGTACATTGCCACCGTTTCTCTGAATCCAAAGCAAAGCAGCTTTTCTGACCAGTCAGTTGTTAGCCACCGAAGAAGATTCTGTCTCTGTCAGCCGGAGCCTGATGGTGTGTTCCTCTTGGGTTTGTGATGGCTCTAGAAGATATTTTGTTGGAAGCTTGTGGTTTTCCAAGAATGATGCCCAGCAGTGTCCTTAAGGATATTCACAAACCCCCTCCTTGCAGTCATTCCTGTGCTGATGAATCTTTGTCTAGCAGTTGAGCGCTGGTTGTATATCACAGTTGTCTTTGAAACTCTTTGAGGATGGTATAGGCAGCCTGAAGCTTGTCCACATGTAGTGCCCAAGGTGATCCTGGTGTGCAGACAGGGTTACTTTGATCTTGCCATTGCATCTTCATCCCACCACTCTTCACAGTGTCATCTTTATTCCCTGTGGTTGAATAGTAAGCCTGTCTTTTTCATTCCTTTAAAACATTGCATCCTTGTTTGGGTCTCTGGCCAGAAGAACATACTTTAATCTGTTCTGAACCCTTGCAACAGCCTGATAGCGAGGCAAGGGTTACCTAGTTATAGTAAAAGTGAAAGCAGAGGCTGAAGAGATGGTTAGCTGATTAAAAGCAAGTGGTACTCTTGTAGAGGACCTGGATTTGGTTCCCAGTACCCACATAGCAGATCACAGCTGTTTCCAGTTCCAGTGGATATGACTCCCTCTTCTGGCCTCCCCAGGCACTGCACACATGTGGTACACTTAATACATTCATGTAATACACCAATACACACACACACACACACACACACACACACACACACACACACCAAAACAATAAAAACAATTTTAAAAAGCTATAATTAGAGGCCATGTTTTAGACCAGCACTACTGGGAAGCACTTAGCATTTATATTCCTACTTTCTTCTGACTACTTAGTGACCCGCCCCACTCTCAGATCACGGTGAGACTTCTCAGAATAGACTAACAAAGAGGTCTGCTAGTGTAGCCCAGTTGATAGAATGCTTGTCACACAAAGGACAGCTGTGGTTTTGTATCCTTGTAAAACCAGCACTCCAGGGTCATCCTCTGTACCACATAGTGACTCTGAGGAGGACAGCCTCAGCTATGTGAGACCCTGTCTTGGGGAGAAATAAGTGGCTCAGCAGTTGAGAACATTTGCTGCTATTCCAGAGGACCCAAGTTTGGTTCCCAGGACCCTTGTCAGGTGACTCAGAATCACCTGTAATTCCATCTCCAGGAAACCAGTACCCTCTTCTGGCTTCTATGGGCACCAGTGCATTTGTGGTGCATACACAGAAATATCCATCAGGGCTGCAGAGATGGCTCAGCTATTAAAGAGTAGACTCACAGCCAAAAATATAAGAAATATCCATCAAAAAAAGTCAGGAATAGAGCCCTTACTTAGTATGTGCAATATTACCAGGGTTTGAACCAGTGACTGTGGTCAGTGATTCTTTGCACGCACGCACCTGCCTGCCTGTGTGTTACTGTGTGGAGGCAGCCAGGTGTCATCTACCACTCTGACGTTACTCTTTGAGATGGGGTCTCTCACTGAACTTTGGAGCTTGTCATTTTGAGTAGAATGTCTGGCCAGAAAGTCCCTAGGATCTGCGTGTTCCCACTCCTGAAGCTCTGGGATTCTGAATGTTACACCACTTCTTCTGGCTTTTACAAGGGAGCTGGGGATCTGGACTTAGGTTCTCATGCTGCATGGCAGCAAAGATGAGCCATCTTTTCCATCCCTCTGAATGATTCTTTTAAACCTTTTGTTTTTAATAGGCAGCATGCAATGTGGCGCCCCGTGGTGTGTATGTCTGTGGAAATACCACCACCAGCTCTGGGCTGACTGTAACTCTTTCAAAAGACAGTTCCTCCGGAGATTTTGCTTTGGAAGCTGGTGCTCTGGTACTTGGTGACCAAGGTGAGAGACAAAAGGGATTAATAGTTCTGGGCTTAAAAACTTTCTTCAGATGAGCAATGGTGGTGCGCGCCTTTAACCCCAGCACTCAGGAGGCAGAGGCAGCCGGATCTCTGTGAGCTTGTGACCAGTCTGGTCTACAAAGTGAGTTCCAGGATAGCCAGGACTGTTAAACAGAGAAACCCTGTCTCAAAAAATGCTAAAAAAACAAAAACAAAAACAAAAAACAAACCAAACAAACAAACAAAAAGCCAACAAAACAAAAACTTTACTTCTTGGAACATTGGGCTTGCTATGTTAATCGGATTACCTCCAACCTCTACCACCTAAGTCCTGGAATTAGAGGCACATCACCACCTCTGGCGTACTTTCTTCATTTCGATGAATTTACTTTAGTATGAGAGCCATTTAGACAGCACTGTCGCAACCAGTAGATTGACAATGAATGTCAAATAATTGAACATACAGTACTATCATTTTTATTTCTGTTACACAATTGAAACTGATTTGTTTTCAGAATCTTAAAGCAAATATATGTTGAAATTAAATAATCAGATAAAACGTGGATGGTTTCTACACCTCCCACCTGATATCCCTGTCACATCTGTGATCATTTCTTTTGAAGTTCTTTGGTAAGTTCCTTATGGAACTATCCTATAGACTAACTTGTTCCCATTGCTTAGTGTGTATGTGCACAGTGAGTACCCAGTGAGAACCTTACTGTTACTTAGCTCATAATTGTTCTAATTACCTTGAATCAGGAAAGAAGATGGATGCCACCTTGTGTTCTAGAAGAACTGCCCTGTGAACTTAGAGCTGTGACTTAAATAGTTTCACTGTATTGATCTCCGTCTCGGCCTTCTTCTGTGGCAGAATCTGTTCTCATTGACATGACTGCCTTTACTCTGCAGAGCGGTTATCACCACGTTTTCAGTTGTCTGCCTCTTACTGGCCAGATAAATTCACAAGGGGAGGGCGATTTTATCTTCTGTGCTGTTCTGCATGCGTGGAGCATGCCACTGGTGTGCAGCTAATAATCAGCAAGTATCTGCTGGAGCAGGTGTTCGTCTGGTGCTTGTCAGAAGTCGCAGTGCTTTCCCTGAGTTCTCAGCTGAAGGAAAAGTCATGTAAGGGTAGTTAGCTGTCAGACTACCAGGCTACTCCTTAGAAGGCGGGGTGATTAGAGGGTTAGGTATACAACCACTAATGAAATGTAAGATGTGAAATATTAGTTCCATGTTTTGCATATATTTAGATTAACTAAACACCGAGGCTAACTAGCACAGTTAGATAGGTAGAAAGGAATTTTACAAATACCAACAGGACTGAGTTCTGGCAACAAACAGGGTCCTGCTAAAATCTTTACAAAGGTGAGGTTAAAAGGAAATATAAAGCTTTTAAAAAATAGTCTTTTCTAGTTAGATGGTGGTGGTGCGCACCTTTAATCCCAGCACTCAGGAGGTATAGGCAGGCAGATCTCTCTGAGTTTGAGGCCAACGTTGTCTACAGGACAAGTTCCAGGACAGGCTCCAAAACCACACAGAGAAACCTTGTCTTGAAAAACTCAAAAGGAAAGAAAGAAAGAAAGACAGAAAGAAAGACAGAAAGAAAGAGGGTATTTTCCTTCAGCATCTGATGAAATGACCAGAAGAGGTTTACGTATTAAATTTTGTGACTTAACGTTTGTACTTACACAAGCAGAAGAGTTGAGGGTGGTTCTAGTTCATGGTTTTCACCATGGGCTGGGACTGGAGAGATGGCTCAGCAATTAAGAACACTTGTTCTTTCAGAGGAGGACCTGGGCTCATTTCCCAGCCTCATGACTGTCTGTAACTCCAGTTCCAGGGGATTTGACACCCTCTTAGCTCCTTCAGTGCCAAGCACACTTGTGGTACACTTAATATATATACAGGCAACATACTCATACACATAAAATAAGAAAAAACTAATGAAAAAAAATCCCAGGAATGAGAACGTGCTTGTGATCCCAACCTTCAGGAGACTGAGGAAGGAACCACGATTCTGAGGCTTTATAGATCATCCAGGCTATCTGATGAGACCTTTTAAACCAACCGACACCAGGGCACAGCAGACTTCAGTCCATAGGTAGAGCCTGTGTTGGGCTTGTAAAAGCTAAAACTTTTTTTTTTTCTCATGGTTTATTTTTTTTTTATATTTAAAAATTTCCATCTCCTTCCCTCCTCCTCCCCCCCCCTCCGCTCCTCCTCCCCCTTCCCTCCCCTCCTTCTCCCCCTTCCCTCCCCTTCCCTCCACCCATACCTCCCCTCCCTCCCTCTCAAGGCCAAGGAGCCATCAGGTTCCCCACTCTATGCTAAGTCCAAGGTCCTCCCAACTCCCCCCAGGTCCAGGAAGGTGATTGACCAAGCTGAGAAGGCTCCAAAACTTTTTAATATATAGTTTTAAAGAATTGTACAGACAAACCAACCAACCAAACAAACAAACAAAACCAACTATACGTGTATGTAAACTATGGCCTCCTGAACCTAAGATACTTACTTATGGACCCTTTCAGAAAAATTTGGCTGCCTCGCATTATACTTTGTGAAGTAGGAGCCAACAGAGGGAGTTGCTTGATTTTGTTCCCATCTCATCCCCACTTGGGAGGAAATGTGCAAACAACTAAGAATTTCCAGTAACATCGTTGTCAGAGGCATAGACAGGACAGTGGGGCAGCACAGGAAGCGTGATGTGCGCACAGTCAGCCCCGGAGGGAGGTTCACTGTCCTAGCATTCTGTTGAGCAGCCTCGTGCCTTCCTCATGGATGGGTGAGCCCTCTCAGCAGAGGAAGAGAGGGGGAAGAGTCCAGTCACTCTTGCTTCCCCTTCCTGAGTCAACAACCTAGTTCATAAACTAACAGACAAGGGGATAGGGTGGATCACAACTATAGAAGGAAAAGTACAGTAGGAACGACAGTATAAACAGGCTTGACCAGAACAGCCAGTAAACATGAACAGGATAAACAAGCAAGGTAGCAAAGTTCCCTGTCTGCACAAAACTAAAATCCAAGTACCAATGAAAATTTCCCATTAACGACAACATGAATTTAATGAAATAAAATGAGACAAAGATATGAAATAAAATGAGATAAAGATACTAGATTAAGAAATTGCTGGATGGTGGTGACACATGCTTGTAATTCCAGCACTCAATAGGCAGAGGCAGGCAGATCTCTATGAGTTCCAGGCCAGCCTGGTCTACAAAGCAAGTTGCAGGACAGCTAGGACACAGAGAAACTTTGTCTTGAAAAAACCAAAGACATAAAAATAAAAATTGATAATCAATATAGGAAACTGACCCTGCCAAATAAGGAAAGGCTTACAGTAGCGTCAATGAATATGGAAGAAAAGAGCAAAGGTCTAAATAACTAGATGTGGGCATCTGTAGAGATGACAAGAGAGGAAATGCTGCACAAAGGGAAATTGGTTCCATGAAGTAGGAACCCAGAAGTGGCTCTGGATTGAACTGAAGGATGTGAGAGAGCTCTGACCCTAATGTGCCTTAGGTTCAAGCCCCAGCACCACAAACTAGATGTATAGGTCTTGAAACGTGAACAAGCTAAAAAGCAGTTATTTCTCATATGTGCTTAGCTGGCAAGGATTAGGTAGCCACAGAGTATAAATGAGTCTAACCACGGGTAAGCCCTCCAGAGAATCCCCCAAATGGTGTTCACAAGTGGGAGAAAGCGCACTACCAGATGTGCTAATGGTCCCAGTAACTTGTGCTTCAGGGGTAACATCTCTGGTACTCAAAAAACCTTCAGTGGTGGTACTATGTGTTAAGAGTCCCTGCAAGTGCCATCAATCAATACCTCCCTTTACTGAGCCATGTTTGAGCCTTCTGACTGGAGCTATGTTCTTCCACCTGAATCATGTTGCCTACAGTCCCCCAAGGACTCAGCTCAAGGAGTACCCTTTCCTTCAGCCCGTTTCATTCCCCTAGTTTAGCTAGACTGTGCTCCAGAAAGCAGGCACATAATCCTGCATATCTCTAGTGGTTTGGGAACTACATTTCTTAGATGTCTGTGTCTTGCCTGACTGATTAGGTCTTGATGCATTTTAAGACTTGCGTATCTTCATATATGGAGCCACCACATAGTGTGTTACCCACAGAGAATGGTGAATAATGCACAAGCTTTAGTAATAAGATAGATGTATCATGTGCTATAAAGCAAATGGCAGTTCTCATTAACTCTTGATATTTTAAGTTCTGGAAATAAATGGAAGTAATCTTTGTGTAGTAACCTCTGCCTTACAGATTTGAAACCTGACCAGAGAAAGATGTTTTTGTCTATTTTCCTACTGTGCTTGTAGGCATTTGTGGAATAGACGAATTTGATAAAATGGGGAACCAACATCAAGCCTTGTTAGAAGCCATGGAACAGCAGAGCATTAGCCTTGCTAAAGCTGGTGTGGTTTGCAGCCTCCCTGCGAGGACTTCCATTATTGCTGCTGCAAATCCAGTAGGAGGACACTACAATAAAGCCAAAACAGTTTCTGAGAATTTGAAGTAAGTCTCTTCAAGTGTGTGCTGTGATCACTAAGGAAAAGATAGCTGAGCATATCAGTGGATAGCTCAGAAGTTACAGGTCTCCAGTAAATGTCCAGAATGCGTTAAAGTCCTGAAAAAACAGTGAGGTGCCACGGATAGCCTACCAGACAGGCCAAGGTTTTAGATGCAGTTATCTATGTTAAAGGAGTGGGAAAGAATCCTCATGTCCTCCATATGTTGAAAACTACCTTGTATGATTCTGTAATTCTCTTTATTCTAACTACTCTATGCTTAGGAAATCCTGATCATAGTTAGCAACTCCATAGACATGTGTGGAATGCGCACTGCAGTGTTAACACCATCAAAAATCAGAAATTGTTTAAACCTCAGTAAGACCGAATAATGGGAAGCAGCAGTGAGAAGCTAGTGGCTTTGCACACCCTGATAAAGGATCCCTGTCTGCTTAGCTAAGAAGGCCATGTTGTGTACTTAAGGGCTGTGCTCTCACTCTTTCAAGAACAAAGTTTACTTTGTACTTCCTCTTTTTTTGGTCTTGTTTTTTGTTTGAGACAGGGTTTGTCTGTGTATACTTGACCTGGAACTTTCTCTGGCTCAGGCTGGCCTTCAACTCACAGAGATCTACCTGCCTCTATCCCATGAATGCTGTGATTAAAGGTGTGTGCCACACCTCCTGGCTTGTGCTTCCACTTCTGATTCATTTTGTACAGGGTGAGTGCAATGTGTATGAAAGAAAAACAGACTTAAATGACATAAAAGTGAGAAGACAATATCTCAGGGAAAACTAGGGCCTTGCTAGAGCAGCTTATTTCTTTCTCTTTTCTTCTTTCAGAAATTTACTTTTTCTTAAAGATTTATTTGTTTTTATTTTATGTGTATTGGTATTTTGTCTGCATGTCAGAAGAGGGTGTTGGATTCCCCTGGAACTGGAGTTACAGCTGGTTGTGAGTGCTGTGGGTACTGAGCCATCTCTCCGTCCTCCCCCATCCCCCTTGTTTTTGAGATGGGAATCTCACTGTGTTACTCATTGCTAGTCCTAAACCCATAGGTTCAAGTGACCCTTGCTGTCTTCTGTCTTCCACTATCTTCTCGTCTATAGAAGCTACAGGCATGTGTGCTGTCCACAGCTAATGTTAAATAATTTATATATCTGAGCAGGGTGTGGTGGCACACGCCCTTAATCCCAGCACTTGGGAGGCAGAGACAGGTGAATCTTCTGTGAGTTTGAGGCCAGCCTAGTCTGCATAGTGAGACCCTGTGTCAAAAAAACATAAATAAATTAATCTAAGATAGATAAGAAATTTTGCCAGGTGGTGGTTATAAGACTCTGTGTCAAGAAAAACAAAAAACATAAAACAACCAAACCCATACATATATACATATAAGCATGCATAAATAAGAAATTTTGCCAGGTGGTGGTTGTGCACACCTTTAATCCCAGCAGGTGGTGGCAGAGGCAGGTGGATTTCTGAGGGGCCAGTATTGTCTACAAAGTGAATTCCAGAACAGCCAGGGTTATATACAGAAACCCTGTTTGAAAAACCAAAAATAATAAATAATTATAATAATAGATTTAAGAAATTTATACATCTAAAATAGAAATTATCAGGTTAGCAAGATCAAGGTAAAGGTTTATTCCAGAACCAATTCCCATGAATTCCACACGTGCTTCATGGTACACACACACACAAATACATCTAAAGAGAAAAAATTTTAAATAAAAAATAGAATGCAATTGCATTGGGAAATTTGCAGTGTTTTTTCATTGCTTCCAACAAAGTCAATCTTCTGTTAAGATTTCCCTTAGTAAAATAATGATAATTCTGTTTTATAAAGTCTGTATAATCCTGGTGAACAAAACCTATATCAGACTTGGTTCTGTTTTTAGCACAAACTTTCTTTGGTGGTTTCATCAAACATTTTAAACAGCCTAGATTGGTTTTTCTTGTTATAAATAGGAAAGCTCCTGGTCAGTGGGCTCAGTGTGATGCCTAAAAGAGTGTAGCATCTTTGCTCTGTGTTTAACTGAACACGAGTACTTGAGAGACAGCATTTGGATGAGATAAGCCATCAAAGCATGGCTGGAAATATGGCTCAGCCGTTAAAGAGCACTTGCTGCTCTTGCAGAGGACCTGGGCTTGGTTCCTAGCACCCATGTAGCAGCTCACAACCATCCTTGATTCTAGGTCCAGGGCATCCAACATCCTCTTCTGACTTGCACAGGCACTAGGCACACCGCTGGCTCATAGACACACATGCAGGCAAAAACCCCATACATGTGAAAGGAAAAAAATGTAGAAAAGAGCTATGAAAGCACTGATAGATAGGCTTTGTGTCCATGAGCATGTAGCTCTCAGTGACTGCTGTGTGAGGAAAGACCACATCCACAGCTGCCAGGCATAGATTCACACAGCAGTCCAGCATGTGTGAGGAGTGGGAACACGTTTTGCGGAAACCTTTTCTTTAACCTGAAGATTGTTCCTTAGAAGTTCTGCATGGAACTAGTAAACAAGTCCACACTTCCTTAGGCTTTTCTGCTTCTTTCTTCCCTTCTTCCTAGGATGGGGAGTGCCCTACTGTCCAGATTCGATTTGGTCTTTATCTTATTAGATACGCCAAATGAGCAGCATGACCACTTACTTTCTGAGCATGTGATTGCAATAAGAGCTGGAAAGCAGAAAACCATTAGCAGTGCCACAGTAGCTCGGACGCTCAGTCAAGATTCAAACACTTCGGTACTTGAAGTAGTTTCTGAGAAACCATTATCAGAAAGATTAAAGGTATTCCTATTTCTTAATCATTTAGTTTCATTGTGCTTAAATGTGCAAATTCTGTGTGTTGTGGGGACTGGAAGTATGTCATAGTGTTATATTATGTGCTTAGCATGTACAGCTCTCTAGATTTAATCCTCGGCATCTACGCCGTTCCCCCCAAAATAAAATCCACCTTCCTCCTCATCCCTAGATATTTACCTGGTACTTTGGAATTTGAGGCAGTGGTTCTCAAACTGGGTCACGACTCTTTTTTGGGGGTTTGCATATCAGATATCATGCATATCACAAATTTACATTACAATTTATAAGAACAAAATAAATTATAAAGTAGCAATGAAATAATTTTATGGTTGGGGGTCACCACAATCTGAGGAATTAAATTAAAGAGTCGCAGCATTAGGAAGGTTGAGAACCACTGATCCAAGGCTGGGATTGGAAGCTGTAACCATAGTGTTTGGTTTATTTGGAGAAGTTTTGGAACTTCTTAATTTACCTAAACATGGTAACTTTTTTTAATTTATTTTTTATTTTTTTATTTTTAAATTCTACTCTAGGTGGCTCCTGGAGAGAAAACAGATCCAATTCCACATCAGCTGTTGAGGAAGTATGTTGGTTATGCACGGCAGTATGTCCACCCAAGGCTATCCGCAGAAGCTGCCCAGGCTCTTCAGGATTTCTACCTGGAGCTCCGCAAGCAGAGTCAACGCATGAGCAGCTCACCCATCACCACCCGGCAGCTGGAATCTTTGATCCGTCTTACAGAGGTTTGCATTTCCCTACATTCACGCTTTTTGTGGCTTGAGGAAGAGGGAAGGAGCTCAGCCTGTAAGTTAAGTTACTTAGGATGCTGAGGCAGGAGGATTGCAAATTGAAGGCATGCCTGGACTACAGAGTGAGTCCAAGGCCAGACTAGGTTACCTACTATGTGATATGTCTCAAAAATCAACCAAGAGATGACAGAGTTCAGTGGTCTTGAGTGCTTTCTCGGCGTGTGTAAGCCTAGGTTCAGTCTCAGGACTGTAGGAGAGGGTGTGTGTGTGTGTGTGTGTGTGTGTGTGTGTGGGGGGGAGAGAGAGGGAGAGAGAGAGAGAGAGAGAGAGAGAGAGAGAGAGAGAGAGAGAGAGAGAGAGATACTATGATTTCTCTTGATCAGTTTTCTTCACTATTGAACTATTGACTAGATCTTCTGTCTGAGAGACATTAAAAAATTAAAAAAATATAAAAGGATGAATAAAAGTTTTTTAGAAAAGATTTTGTTACTTTTGTAGCATATTAAAGCTATAGATTTCTTTCTAGGCACCAGTTATGCCAAGCAATGTCAGTTTTTTTAATGACACTGTAGATTGCTGGAGTGTCTGAAAAGTGCTTAGATTACCTAGGATCCTGGGCTTCCAAGTTGAGCATATGGGAACATGGAATATGTCGAGTGTCTTGACTACATGATTTGATTGTGTGAGAGGTCGGTAGGTATAGGCAGCCTTTCTAAGAGCGCTGTTTGTCACATTGCTTGGTGCTCTGAGTACTGTTGCAGTCAAAATTAGCTTCAGTGAATGTTAAGGTTCTTTTGATTCTAAAATATGATTGACACCTCTGTTATTTGAGTTTAAATAAACTGATTTCCTGAAAATAAAAGGCAAGGACAAAAACACATTTTCATAATCAAAATTCATAAAATGAACACTCAGAAAAAATATTAGTAGGTAAAAGTAAATTTTGGTTATATTTTAAGCTATTTGTACATATTTCTAATTTATTGTTTTTGTTTTTTGAGGCAGGGTTTCTTTGTGTAGCTTTGGTGCCTGTTCTGGAACTTGCGCTGTAGACCAGGCTGGCCTCAAACTCACTGAGATCCGCCTGCCTCTGCCTTCCGAGTGCTGGGATTAAAGGCGTGTGCCACCACTGCCTGGCTACTTTTCTAATTTTTATTCTTTGAGAATTGCACACATGCATACAATGTATTTTGAGCATATTCACTCCCAGCCCTCCCCATACCGTGAAATACAGCTAATAATGAAGCTTAGGTACAATGTACCGGCACAATCAATGGTTACAATATTTATCATTTATTTTAAAATAGTTGTTTTCTTTCATAGGCACGAGCAAGGTTAGAATTGAGAGAGGAAGCAACTAAAGAAGATGCTGAAGATATAATTGAAATTATGAAACATAGGTAAGATTAACACTAATTTTACATTTGTCTGGGAGCAGTGCATACACGTGTGGTCATCAGAGGACAACTGGAATCAGTTTTTGTTCTTCATCCATGTGTGTCCCATGGATTGAACCAATGCTGTCAGACCTGTCAAATGCCTTTACCTGCTCAGTCATCTTGCTGGCCCCTTAAATTTTGTATTTTTACCTTTCTCTTTTTCTTTCTCAACTTTCTCCCCCCATCCTCACTCCCTCCTTCCCTCCCTCCTTTCTCCCTATCTCCTCTTTCTGTCCTTCCTTTTTTCCTTTATTCCTTTTGGTGTTCTTGATAGGTAATTTCTATCTCTTCAAAGGTAAATTGTATAGAATTGTAAATTGTATTGAATTTGCTTTATGTTAGGGTGCTTTGCCAGTTCCTCTCTGACCCTGAACCACAGTTCTGTATAATTGAAGAACAGGGTTTTACAGTCCAACTTGAGGCTGCCATGGCAAGTTATACCAAAGGGACTGCAAGGTGTGCAGTAAAAGTTCATGGCATACAAATCGGATGATTTGATTCCTGGAAACAACATAAATGTGGAAGGAGAGACCCAACTCCACAAAGTTGACTTCCACTCTTGTGCTGTGGCATGGACACACAATAATAGTAGTGTTCTGTCAGTGCTAATGGAGTGCATGTTGGCGGGCACTGCTGTCCTCTATTAAAGGCTGCATAGATCCCCTTCCTCTGACTCATGCCATAAGCTGAGATCAGATCTTTTGTGAACAGCCAATAACTAGGCGGGGGGAAGGGGTATAGACAGGATTTCTGGGGAAAGAGAGGAAGAGGAGGAGGAGTGTAAGCAGGAAGATTCCACCAGAGAGACCCCAGGGACACACACTAAAGCGGTAGGACATACGGTACAAAGAAGAGGTAGCTGAGCCGTGGAGAACACAGATTAATAAAGCACATCAGTTTAAGTTATAAGAGCTAGTGGGACAAGCCTAAGCTAATGGCCAAGCCTTCATAATTAATAAGTTTCTGAGTTGCTATATGTGAGCTGGCGGCCCGATGAGAAAGTACTACTGCACAGGCGAGAAATCATGGCAATGTTGTGGGGTCTGGCTCTTGTGCTGTCCTTGTGGTTGTTCAGGAGTGTGGCGTTGATGACTGCTCTCCCCCCTTTCCCAGGCTTCATCTTGCTTTGCTGTGCTCATGATGGCTCTGGCCTTACCTGTGCCTTCTTCCCACAGGTACATAAGCAGACTTACGTAGAAGGGTACCCTGCTGTCCACTAGAGCTTGAGAAGTAACTGTGCTTGTTCCCTGCTTTTATAACCAGTCTGTGGAAGCACAGCCTTCTTTCATTCAGCGTGTCAGCAGCAAGGGGAGAGAATAGTTTGATCAGTGCTTAGGATTGCCTAGCAATATCAGAGATTGAGACCGGCTAACACATCAAGTTCAGATCTGTTCAACTAACACGCTTTCTTAGTGTATGAGAGAGAGGAACTTAACCATGTATACCATTGTCTTTCCAGGGCCCACAGTCACAGCTAGCATGTGTTATTAAACATACTTCGTTAATTCAACAATTGAAGAATTAAAGTACTCTTTAAAAAATTTGCCCTTTTTAGTTCCTATCTCTTCTGTGTCATTGAAACCACCATTAACATGTTATTCTGTGAAATTGTACTTTTAACTAGGAAGCAGAAACCTGAACAAGAAAAATATGAACCATGACATCGTTCATCTGAGTTAGCATAATATATACTTGGATTTTTTTTTTTTTTTTTTTTTTTTTGGTTTTTCGAGACAGGGTTTTTCTGTAGCTTTTTTAGAGCCTGTCCTGGAACTAGCTCTTGTAGACCAGGCTGGCCTCAAACTCACAGAGATCCGCCTGCCTCTGCCTCCCGAGTGCTGGGATTAAAGGCGTGCGCCACCACCGCCCGGCTTGGACATTTTTTGAAAAGTAAATGTTTTTATTTAATAAACAGCTTATATGAGTATTCTTTTTTATTTTTATTTTTTTTCTAACCCTAACCCTAACCCTAATTATATGAGTATTCTTACACAATTGGAAATATTCTAGAAGGAGTAGTACTGCCTACTGAGATTAGGTTTCTGTGAGCTTTTCCAATTCGGGAGAGTATGTCAAATATTTTATGTATCTTTTGTTCAAATGGAATCAAGGGAGCATGGATCAAAATCCCAGGTGTCACTCATTAGTAATGTTAACATTTGGAAAGTCATTTGTCTTTCTGCCAAAACTGTCCTCATCTGTAAAAGGAGTAAGGATAATTCCCAGAGCGCAGGGTGACTAGGAGGATGCCTGTGGTCAACAAGAAGAATTGCATGTCGGTACTCAAAGCATTTCCATTAGTTTGTTACGATTCAGGTGGGCTAAGCCTGAAGGTCGTGAATAACATGGACTGTTCTGTCATGTGCTTCTGTCTTCCTGAATGATGCACATTTCTGTGTGTACAGTTTCTTCTCTAGTAGAGGAACAGACCATGACCTTTGAAGGTCATTCCTAAGGACTCCTTAAGAAGGAACAGTGATTAGATTTGTTTACCACCCGGAGCCCACTTCCTAACAGGTGACCAATACATATTTGATAATTCCTGAGTAAAAACCTCCACTTGTTAAGCTGGCAATGCATTTTATGTGTCCCATTGTACAGATGGACTCATCAGTAGAGCTGGATTACATCGTGGTTAATTCCGTCTGTAATGGGTGTTTACAGACTCCAGCCAACTCTCTGTCAGATGTATTTCCCTTTTTTAGTGATACTGTAAAAATCAAACAGAAGAAAAGTGGGGATAGTGTCTGTCATCACTGCAAGCCAGCATGAGCTTAAGCTTATTCCTAGAGAATTTAAGATTTTTTTCTTATGGGTATGTAGAGGCAGACTTTCTAGCCAGTTCCCAAAGAATCACAGAAACTTATTGTTAATTATAATAAATGTTTGGCCGACAGCTCAGGTTTGTTACTAACTAGTTCTTATAACTTAAATTAACCCATATTTATCTACACTCTGTCACGTGATGGCACCTTCTTTTAACACAACAATTTCACCTTGTTTCTCTCTATGTCTCCTTGCAACTCCTAAGACTTCTCTTTCTTTTTTGTGCTCTTTTGTTGTCTGCAAGTCCCTCCTAACCTCTACCTGTCTAGCTACTGGCCAGTCAGCTCTTTTATTAACCAGTGGGAGCAGTGCATATGTACAGTGTGCAAAGATTGCTCCACAGCAGGTGTGGGTGTTTTGCCGGCACACATCTCGGCACCATGTGCACAGTGCCTTCCGAGGCCAGAAGTGAGAATGGAATTTCATGGAATTTCAGGTGCTTGTGAGCTGCCGTGTAGGTCCTCTTAAACCTGGGTCCTCTGCAAGAGCAGCCTGTGATCTTACCCATTTCTCCAGCCCCTCTAGAGTAGTTTGAAACATCTTTTCTTTGCAGATGCTGTGGAAGTTAATAACACATGTTTACCTGGGAAAGCCGAAAATGCTGTGGTCAGAAATTTTAGTTTTATTAATCAGAAAGAATGTTTTTGTTATTTGTAATATTGTTTTTCAACTCTACACTTTTGCATTTCATGTTTGCAAATTTGTTTTGGTGTTTTGAGATAGGATCTCCTTCCTTAGCCCTACTTGACCTGGTACTTGTTATGTTGAGTCTGTCTTTAAACTCAAGGAAGTTCTATGCCTTAGCTCCTGAGCACTGGGATTGTAGGCATGTACTGCCACTCCTGGCTGAAATGCTTCCTTTATAGCTGTAATTGTGTTCAAAATATGTTTCTGTCAATGTACATCAAATTGAATTCAAAGTAACTAACTAAGTCTCATAGCCATTCCCAAACTTCTGTTATGACTTGGAAGCCCAGTCCAAAAATGTCTGTAGCCATGCCATGTGAGATAATTCTTTTTTCTCCATCTTTAAGCATGCTAGGAACTTACTCAGATGAATTTGGGAACCTGGATTTTGAGCGATCCCAGCACGGCTCTGGAATGAGCAACAGGTCAACAGCAAAAAGATTTATTTCTGCTCTCAACAGCATTGCTGAAAGAACTTACAATAATATATTTCAATATCATCAACTTCGTCAGATTGCCAAAGAACTAAACATTCAGGTACCTGAATATTTAACAGATCGTTTTTGTACTAATTTCAGAGGGTCCTCATTACTAGAGGTCTACATTAGTTATAAACTGATTGGCCCATTAGCTCAGGCTTCTTATTAACTCTTATAACTTATATTAGTCCATTATTTTTATCTGTGTTGGCCATGTGGCTCGGTACCTTATTAGGCAGGGAAGTCACATCTTGCTTCTTCTGTGGCTGGGCCAGGACTATGGAAAGGACTTCCTTCTTCCCAGAATTCTCCTGTTCTCATTGACCTGCCTCTGCTTCCTGTCTGGTTGTCCTACCTATACTTTCTGCCTGGCTACTGGCCAGTCAGTGTTTATTTAAAATGTAATTGACAGAATACAGACCATTGTCCCACATCACTAGTCTAAGTTGGGTTTTTGGTTAAGACAAAGTATTCTTTGCTTTTTTGGAGTGCTGTAGAAAGCACATACTATTTTATTTGCCTGGGATACTTGTTGGGTGTCTGTCTGGAGACTGATGTGAAAATCATGTTTGGTGTGTTCCTAAATGGGCTGACTCTGGATGTTTGCTTCTAGGTTGCCGTTTTTGAAAACTTCATTGGATCACTGAATGACCAGGGTTATCTCTTAAAAAAAGGCCCAAAGATTTACCAACTTCAAACTATGTGACAAACTTACCAAGTCAGAGCCACCTGTGGTTTATTATAGCTCAAAACCGTCTTAATTACAAAAACTGAAAAGAAAAGGTCTGAAAAATGTCATATAACTCATAATGAAAAAATGTTAGTTATGGTCAGCTGAGAAGTGGTGAGATTGTATATTAGTAATCCATAATTTATCCAGAAGGCTAAAAGTAAAATGTTTGTATTATTTTATCTAAATAACACGAATATTATTTATACTTTTTCTTGTCATTTTTTATTAGTGTTTCATAGTCTTGTATATGAGGTGTCTCTCAAGCATCCAGGTAATATATAAACAAATGAGTATGTATTTTGGTGAAACTTTATTTATATTAAACTTTGAATTTCATAAAATGTTTACGTCAAAAAACCTCTTTATTTGTTTCTAACCCTTATGGTTATGGTGGGTCTGACTTGGCTTTTCATTTGGAAGTAGTAGAAATCTTTTGACTTAAGCAAAAGTTCTTTCTGGAAAATAATTGTTTACAAAATTGTATGAAGACTGGTAAAAGAAATGTAAAACTAGCTTACTGCCATGGTGTCTCAAGCACACCCACCTTTGTGCCTCACGGATGGTATTCCTATACCAGGAAATGCCTCTGTGGAAGGTGGCAGCAGCAAGGAACATCTTCATCTGGCCTCTTTCTGTTGTGAGTTCAGAAGAAAAAGCACAACAAGAAACATTGGTTTGAAAAGCTGGATTAACTGGGGAGTTTTCTGAGGTCTGCTTCAAGGAGGCAGAGCCCATAAAGTCAAAATTGATGAAAATAGATTGTGAGAAGCTTCAAGTGAAACTGGACCTCTAGCCAAGACACCCTTTGTATCTGTAACCATCAAACACTTCCACATATAAGCACTCAGGTATTGTGAGCCACTGGTTGGAAATATACTAAACTTCCAGGAAACCGGATGAATGAAAAATTGAAGAAACAAAATGAAGGGGGATTTTTCTGTCCTGCTAGCTAGTTCCCAAATAAATGACAAGGAGACTTCTTATTAATGATGAAAGCTCAGCCAGTAGCTTAGTCTTGTTTCTAACTAGCTCTTATAACTTAACTCATTTCTATTCATTTACTTTCTGCCTTGTGGCCTTATTAACTCATCTCTGTAGTATCCATCCTGCTTGTTCTGCATCTCTTTGAGACTCTGCCTTCTTCCCAGCATTCTCTCTACCCTGAAAATCCTGCCTAGCTATTGGCTGTTCAACTTTTTATTAAACCAATCTCAGTTACATATCTTCACATAGTGTAAAGGAATATTCCACATTTCACACTTTTTTGTCTAAAAAGGAAAGGTTTTAACTCTAACATAATAAAACTATAAACAATAAGTATCAGGTAAGAATTACATTTACAATGTCCTGTCCATTTGTGTTTGGCATATTTGGAGAAAATACTCCATTATTAATCTATCTTGAAAGTCCAAAGCTCTGTATCTAATTTATCTTTTATCATAACTAAGGAAAACTATAACTATAACTGTCCAGTCTTGAACTCCATCAAAGACCTTAGACATAATGTTACTTGAGTAAACAGGAACTGTAGAGCAAACAACTTCTAAAACTATAGAAATGTCAGGAACAGTTGACTGTTCAGTCACTCAAGGACCCTCTGCAATGCTAGGGCATCCATCTTCAGCCTGCAGAGCTAGAATATCTGACAGACTTCTGTGAAGGAGGAATTGTGAAGGACTGTCCTACCGAGTCTTGGCAGGTGCTTTCGTGTCCAATTTGGACAGTATACTGTCAGCAATTGAGGCAAGGGCAGTTTCTTGCCCAAATGGTTAGCTTTTACCACAAAGAAAGCAAAGTTCATATGGAGGTTCTTTGTCCATCTTTTCTTTTTTTCTTTCTTTCTTTCTTTCTTTCCTTCTTTCTTTCTTTCTTTCTTTCTTCCTTTCTTTCTTTCTTCCTCTTTTTTTTGAAGTAGATCGGTGCTGTCAGGAGCAGTCATGAAGAGCCTTGTCATAACATTTTAAATGCCATATTCTGTAGGTCTTCGAAGTTTTTGAAGATCACCTATCTAAACTATATCTCTGTGTGGTCTTGAAAACATATCTAACATGACTATAAGTTTGATTATTATAGATGAGTAACTATTAACCTGTATTTATTTATTATTTTAAATAGCTTTTAAGGCTAAAACTTTACATTTTACAGTTGCATGGGTACAATACCTTAAACAAGAAACAATATACAGAAAGTTTTAAGTCAACACACCACCATCCAGATCCAGACTCCCTGTGCATTTCCGTCTCCACATGACTTATTGCTTTTCTGTTATTCATAAATAATTTACTCTTTTCTATGACTGTGTACACCCATTTTCTTTTCTTTCTTAAGTCTAGGCACATTTTTAAACATACCATACCCTGTTTAGAGTTTTTCCCCCAGTCTAGATTTGTTTTTTTGTTTTGTTTTGTTTTGTTTTGCATATTTGTCACCTTTTCTGTCTGCATGAGCAAAATCTTAAACCACTGCGCAACTTAACTCATGGTATGCTGGCAGCTCAAGCCCTCAGGCAATGTCTGGAAGACTGCATCTGTGTAACATGGCCCCTAGGAGAGAATGGGACTAGGAAGCCACATTTGTCTCCACTTTTGTGTGTTTTAAAGAGGGAAGTCTGGGAATTGTGTTATCTTTTATTGATAACAAAATCCACGCACAATGATTACACGACAGAATGAGGGAGCCAGGCTGTGTCGCCAGCTGCTCTGCTGTTCCCACGGGGGAACCAGCTCACTGCTGCTGCTCTACAACCCCGTTCCCAAAAGGCAATGGAAGCTCCAAGCTGTGGCTTGCTGTCAACTCATCCACCATCCAAGAGAGCATGTGACCCCTTGCCCCTGGTTCTTATTGGGTCACTCATCCCTAGAGATGACCACACCCATTGGGCCGAGCTGCTCCAATACAATAGACTGTCAGACTGAATTCTCACAAGAGTATTTGGAACCTTTTTTTTTTAAAGCTTTCTCAGATCTTACCTGAAAATATATGCCCCCCCCCCTGCATTGGATGCCACACGTAGGAGATTTTTCTGTCTCACCAACCAGCTCCCAAATAAATGATAAGAAGACTTGTTAATTATGAAAGCTCGGCAAATAGCTTAGTCTTGTTTCTAACTAGCTTTTATATTAAGTCAACCCATTTCTATTAATTTACTTTCTGCCTCATAGCTTTATTATCTCCATAGAGCCTATCCTGCTCACTCTGCCTCTCCTTGAGACTCCATCTTCTTCCCAGCATCCTCTCTGCCCCTCAAATCCTGCCTAGTTATCAGCCATTTAGCTTTTTATTAAACTAGTCACAGTGACATATCTTCACACAGTGAAAAGGAATATTCACAACAAAATACACCCCAAACAGGATTGGAGAAATGGCTTCCTTAGTTGGTGAGACTTGACATGTAGACATGAGGACCTGAGTTCAGATCGTCTTACAAAGCCGAGAGGGTTTGCAACCCTAACATGGGCCGGGGTAGGAGAGAGGCAGATCCCTGAAACTCACTGGCCAGCCTGAACTAGTGAGCCCCAATTCATAGACCCAGTCTCAAAAAGTAAGGTGAAGTCACTCAACATCAACCTCTTTCCCTGACCCCTGAACACCTACACCACACACACACACAATGGCACTGTACATTAAATAACCAAAATAAAACAAATACTCATATTTTACAATGGGCTTTTAACTGATAATACATCCAAAATGAAATGTGGGATAAAATGCCACAAAATACCATAAAAATATTAAGGCCTGACTTGAAGCAAATGGTAGTTGTTAGTCTAAATATAATGATGTAGTGAATTGAACCTAGGGACACCGAACTGTATCTATAGCTCAATGTGGTGATGTCTACTTTTAAAAGATGTTTTTCTCTATTTTGGGGGTAGGGTGGCAGCGGGTGTCATAGTGTTCTTGTGTAGTCAGAGAATTGAAGTCAGTTGATCACAGTTATCTGCAAGCACCTTGATCAATTGAGTCATCTCATCAGTTGGGGATTAGTTTGTTTGGTTTTTAAAGGCAGGGTTTCTCTGTGTCACAGCTCTGGCTGTCCTGGAAACTTGCTTTTTAAGCCAGGTTGGCCTGGACCTCAGAGAGCTGCCTGCCTCTGCCTCCTGAGTGCTGGAATTAAAGGCGAGCACCTGACCTTGCCTTGTGTTGAAGGGCAAGAAGAGCTGATAATTTGTTAATAGAACGAAAAGCCTATTTCAGAAAAGTCAATGCATAGTAGCTTTTCATGAAAGAGGAAGATGAAATGCACAATCATTCAAAGAAAGATGGGCCTATCAGATTGTTGTCTAAGGTTAAGACTGCTACTTATAAGCCGGGCGGTGGTGGCGCACGCCTTTAATCCGAGCACTCGGGAGGCAGAGGCAGGCGGATCTCTGTGAGTTTGAGGCCAGCCTGGTCTACAAGAGCTAGCTCCAGGACAGGCTCTAAAAAAAAAAGCTGCAGAGAAACCCTGTCTCGAAAAAACCAAAAAAAAAAAAAAAAAAAAAAAAGAAAAAAGACTGCTACTTATAGAGACTATATGCCTAATTATGAGAAACCGCTGAATGTTTTCTTATATTCTATATTTGTTTATTTGGTATCTGTTGTCATAGTACCAAACTAACAGCTAAAAGTGGGGTGGCTGTGGTACACACCTTTAGTCCCAGCACTTAGGAGGCAGAGGCAGGTGAGGTATCTTGAATTTGAGGCCAGCCTGGTCTATATAGTGAGTTCCAGGACAGCCAAGACTACACAGAGAAACCCTGTCTCGAAAACCCAAATAAATAAACAAATAGCTAAAGCGGTTTACATCTTCCAGCCAGGCAGCTTTTGTAACTCCAAAGAAACCATCAGGTGTAGATGGAACAGCGGGGCTGTGTCCCGCCACCCGGCTAGCTTTACCCAAAATAATTACACGGAAAACTGTATTCTTTTAAACACTGCCTGGCCCATTAGGTTCAGCTGCTTATTGGTTAACTTCTCACATCTTGCTTTAACCCATATTTAGTAATCTGTGTAGCACCACAAGATGGTCGCTTACCAGGAGAGATCTTAACCTGTGTCCATCTTGGAGAGGAGAGGCATGGTGACTGCATATGGCGACTGCCTGAAGCGTCTCCCCAACTCTGCTTCCTTTCTCCCACAATTCTGTTCTGTCTACTCTGCCTACCTAATTTTCTGTCTCTTAAAGGGCCAAGGCAGTTTCTTTATTAATAATGAAAGTAACACATAGACACTCCTCCATCAATCAGGTACCCTTTAGCCCAAACCCCACGGGTTTCATCTCTTGCTGGCTGCCACCCACCCCATCTCACTTACAAAGGCTCTGGTCTCTGCTTCCTCTTCCCTCTGCCTACTTCTCACCAGAATTATCCCGAGTTTTTGAGAAACAGATGAAACCGTTCCAGTGGTAGTTTAAAAATAAAGTCTTAATATTGTTAAAATAACATTCTTAGATTTTTATGTGTAATGTGGATTTTTTCCTATTTAACATGTTTGGAATTTTAAAGATTTTCTTAATTTTTAACGTTTTGCCTGAATATATGTCTGTGGCATCTGTGTGCCTGGTTCCATGGAAGGCAGAAGAGGAAATCAGATCTCCTGGGACTAGCGTTAGGTTGAGAACCACCATGTGGGTGCTAAGATCTAACCTGGGTCTTCTGAAGAGCTGCCAGTGCTCTCAACCACGGAGCCATTTCTGTAGTCCCTAGCATTTCTCTTAATCAGTGTTCCAATAGGTGCACAAGAAATTAAAGATAGCGGGGCACGGTAGTAGATGCCTTTAATCCTGGCCCTTGGGAGACAGAGTCAGGCATATCTTTGAGTGGAAGCCCAACCTGGTCTACAAAGCAAGTCCAGGCCAGTCAGGGCTACACGAGGAGATCTCGTCTCCAAAAACAAAACAAAGTCAAAAATGATTTTGATAAAATGCTCCTTAAATCTATAATCGTCAAATTTAATTCGAGCTTTAAGAACAATCTTAAGATGATTGTGTGCTTCAGACTGGACTGAAGGAGGGTAGTGGAAAGACTGCAAAAGCTGTTGATTGCCATTTGACAGGGACTCGGGGCCTTCCACTGGTACTAGCCCTTGCTGGAGGCCCTGGGTTCAAGTCCAACACTGAAACAAAAGGTAGAAATATGTTTGTAAGGTTAGGAAGCCAATGTACTAGTAAGGTGTAACTTGTAACAACAGGTTCATTGTTCTCTCTCTCTCTCATCTCTCTCTCATCTCTCTCCTCTCTCTCTCTCTCTCTCTCTCTCTCTCCTCTCTCTCCCTCTCCCTCTCCCCCTCTCCCCCTCTCCCTCTCCCCCTCTTCCCTCCCCCCCCCCTCTCTCTCCTCATCTCTGTAGCTTTTGGGGGCCTGTCCTATAGCACTGACTGCTCTTCCAAAGGACCCAGATAACCCAGATACGATTTCCAGCACCCACACAGCTTTCTGTAACTCCAGTTCCAGGGGATCTGACACCTTCACGCAGACATACATGCAGGCAAAACACCAATGCACATAAAATAAAAATAAACTTAATAAAAATACTTAATAAAGAAGAATAAGCAAGTTTTTTTGTACAACTATTTCCATACCTATAAAAGTAAAGGAAATAAGAAAACTTATGTTAGAGTTGTTAGTAGGGTTAAATGCACAATAGCTTATACATTAGACACTTTTGCCAAGTAAATAGTGGTGCTGTGGTTGACATTTTTCATTGATTCTTTGGTCCTATTCATAATGTTATTTAGTGCTCCAAAAACAGGGTAGGTACTGTAATACTTTTAATCTAACACAAATATTTCTAAATTCCTTCAGTGGTCAGAGAGTGCCACGCACACCAGCGGGCCACTTGGCACCAGAGGCTTTCTTGCCGAGGCCTGATATGACTGGCTTCCTATGGCCACGTGGCACTCGCTCCTGGTCTTCCCTGCCTGTCATTCTTCTTAGCCCGAAGGCGAATGAGCTGCACCGGCGCACGAGCCCGCCGACCTTAGCTGCACATGCTTGCCGCTGCCGCCCGGGGGCGCTGGGGAGCCGAGCTGCTGCGTGTCGTGAAAGTGTCGTGAAAGCAACCTTCCTTGACGGCTCCGAGCCACCTGTAATAAGCGGGTCGTGCTGGAGTGTGGAAATTAGTATGGAGACATCCTTGCGGCTTGGGCATTGCCGGGTTCCCGTGGAGAAGCAGGCGGCCGGCGCCTGGGACTGCTGAGTTCTCGACTGTGACTGCACGGCGGCCGCAAGGCCATGCTGGCTTGGCGCGTGGCGCGAGGCGCGTGGGGGCCCCTTCGCGTGGCCGTCCGGCCGCCGGGGGCGCGGCTCGGCAGGGGCGGCTCCCGCAGGGCCCTGCTGCCGCCCGCGGCCTGCTGCCTAGGCTGCCTGGCCGAGCGCTGGCGCCTGCGTCCGGCCGCCTTCGCCTTGCGGCTGCCCGGCGCCGGCCCGCGGAACCACTGCTCCGGCGCTGGGAAGGCGGCGACCCCGGGGCCCGCGGCCGGAGGAGGCGCCACCGCGCAGGCTCCGGGCGCCCCTTGGGGCCCGGCGAGCGCCGCCAGCCCGGTACGTATGGCCGAGCAGGTGACGGGCTCGGCGCTCTGTCGCGACACTCGATGTTCTGGGAAGTTACGGGCAGGCGGCGCGTTCGGTCGCCGTGAGCTTCGGGGGAGGGGGGCAGCTGGGTACAGTCTCTGGCCAAATTAGAACCCACTTTAATCCCCGTCTGTCTACACCCGTTGCTGGGAGGTGTGTCTGCACGTTGCATTGGTAAAACATAGCTCTCGCTCGTCTACTTAAAAATCTATTTTTAATTTTTTGAAGCGAATCTTTGAGTGTAGAGGGTAAATTCGGAAGCGTCTAAGAACGGCCCGCCTGTTCGCTTGTGCAGGTTTGGTTCATCAACCTTTGGCCTTTGGTCATCATATACAGTAACACGGAGGATAATTTAGCGTGGGTTGTAATGACAAGAGCCTTCAACTTTGTATTATAACTTAAGACTATTCTTGCGGTGACAAAAGGAGGTATTTGTCCACCTTACCTGCTAACTTCTCGTCCCAGGCAGGAGACCCCCTAGCACGAGCATGGCACACCTTTTGTTGTCATGTTAGCAAAGCTCGTGCAATTATTACATCTTCAATTGTTAGGTCTTCAGAGGCCCCTGTCCTGCTGTGCTTTCATCAGTTACACAGCATGGGCTGAGGTGGCCACACCCCGGCAGGGGTCTCAACGTCAGGAATAGCTTTAAAGCCCTTCGGAGCTTGAACGCTGGATGCCTTGAAGCGGCCCTCAACCTGGCTGAAGCCCTACCCAGCACAGTTGGCCGAGTATGCCGCAGGTTATCTGGTTGGGTAATCTGAGATTAAGCTTTCCCAGTGTTGGCCTGTACAGATGTATGTAATAACTAGCTCTCGGTGAGCGTTTCTTGTAGGGCTCGAGCCCCTTCACTGGCCCGCTAGCGACCCATCTAGTTGTAGTGTGTTTGCCGCGTGAAGTGATAACTACTGCTGGCAGCAGCTCTGACCCAGTCTTGCCCCGTGGGCAGGTCAGACTAACTTTGGAGCTCTTCATTCCTGGCTTTTGCTTTGGATCACATCTTCTCCACCACGGGCTCTCTTCCCCTCTTCCCAGCCTTTGTGAGTTGCTGTGATATTGGATCAGTGTTTGACTGACCTTGTACCACAGTGTGCTCCGCAGGCTTGTCCTTCTCCTTACCCGTACAAAGGTCAGGAGAGCGTCCCTGATCCATCTCACCAGCCTGACACTTTTCCTAAGTTTCAGGAATGTTCTGATGTGTTGAACGTGTGTGTAAATGAGCATGTTTTCATACAACTTTATATGTGATCTGACTTTGAATAGAACATTCCAGAGTAGAGGGCTGTATTGCTTCTGATTTGGTGTAGTAGGATTTGAAGTTCTACAATTTTCTCTTTTTTTAAATTTACTTTTATTTCATTTCCATTGATATTTTACTTGCACGTATGAGGGTGTCAGATCTGGCAGTTAGAGACAGTTGTGAGCTGTCATGTGGGTGCTGGGAATTGAATATAGGTCCTCTGGAAGAGCAGTCAGTGCTCTTAACCTCTGACCCATCTCTCCGGCCCTGAAGTTCTATAGTTTTCAGTGACAGTATTTTGTCATCGGATTCCAACAGCCACCCCATTATCCCTCTGTACCAGTATGCTTTCTTTTGGATTCTTTTTGTAAAATAAATGCCTTTTCTTAGGAGGTAGGTGGCTCATGAGATTTTAAGATCTTGAGAAATGAACATCAGCGCTTTTTCCCTTTGGCGAGTGCACACATACTTGCTATGAACACATGCAGAGATGAGGACAACTTTCTGCCATGTGTCCTGGGAACTCAGGTTGTCAGAGTTGGCAGCAGGTACCCACACCTGCTGAGCACACCAGCTCAGCACCTTTTTTTTCTCTAAGAAGGTTAAGGTTCAGGCAAATTGGTTACTAATTTATTGATTTAAAAAGATGTTAGAATGGTTCTTTGAAGACAAAGTCCAGCGGACGAATCAGCTTTCAGGCTCCAGGGACAGACATTTTCTTGCTGTTTCTGTCCCATGTGGCGCAGGGCATGTCAGCTCTGCTGGGCTGGAGTTCTAAAGTTGAAGTGCTCTTGTGAATCTCCTGTTTGGCACAGGAGGGCTGTTCTTCAGGGCAGCTGCCAAGGGGCCCTTTTGTCAGTGCCAGTTTCTACAGCTTGGCTCCAAATGAACTTTCAAGAAGTCACAACTCCAAGTGGGAGCTGGGAACGCCCTCAGTTTTTATTTGAGGGAGGAGAAAGTGTCTCAGCATCTCCATGGCCACTTTAGAAATGGAGAGATTTACAGGACTCTCCATTTCCGTGGGCTTGGTTTGGGTTTGGTTTGTTTTTTGTTTTTTGTTTTTGAGACAGGGTTTTTCTGTAGCTTTGGAACCTGTCTTGGAGCTAGCTCTCGTAGATCAGGCTGGTCTTTAACTCACAGAGATCCGCCTGCCTCTGCCTCCAGAGTGTTGGGATTAAAGGCGTGTGCCACCACCGCCCAGCTCATTTCCATGTGTTTTAAAGTATGAATTTGTATTTTATAAAAACTGTGCTTTGTCTTTCAGTATGAAAATCCATGGACAATCCCAAATATGTTGTCAATGACGAGAATCGGCTTGGCCCCAGTGTTGGGCTATCTCATTCTTGAAGAAGATTTTAATGTTGCACTAGGTGTATTTGCTTTAGCTGGGCTAACGGATTTGGTAAGTTATGAATATGTTTGCTTTTTGCTCCCTTCCAAATCCCACACTATCCATAATTCCCCTGGAGTACTGGAAGGACGACCTCAGCATGAGTGTGATCTAGCACTTTGTGTAAGGACTTATCTTCAGCATCCATGTGGAACTGCTTTTCTGAGATCTAGAGGATCTAGAAAAGATGATAAAGATCTAAGAGATCTACGAGTGTAAAGGTCATGGAGAGCTGTAGGAGAGGATAATCTCTACCCTTAGTTTTTAACTTCTTTAAAAAAAAAACACATGTAGAAATGTTCAAGATCCAAGTACTTACTGTAGTGGTAGAGTAAAGAGAAGTTCTGGCACTCTGTGTCTACTGTGAAGGAAGTAGTCTGATCTGCAGGGAAAGTGGAGAAGGAGTGGCCTGGGTGCTGGTGAAGGTCGTGTTCTGCTTGGAATTGTCATTCAGCAACACACCTACGGCTGCTGTGCAGTGAAGGCCTTAGTACGAGATGGGAATTGGGCATCCTTTTTCCTACTTCCTCAGCACATGGACAAGGAGAGGCATTCTTTGGTATCACTGTCGGTTTGGGGAGTGTGATATCAAATTAGAATTGGGAATACAATGCCATGATAGAAGACTCTGTTGCTTTTGCTGACCAGCACTGCCATTGTAGATGACTGTGTTTATTACCTACCTTTTTACAGAGGGTTTGAAATGGCTCACAAAATTTTATGTCCACAAACACAGTTGAGAGAAGTGCAGAAGGATAGAGGAAAAACTTGAGGTCAGGGCAGTATGAGCATGCGGAAATAGAACCAATATTTTCTCAGACAGGAAAACTGGGAGATCTGTTTGTACCTGGATAGGAGATAAATTATGTTTTCAAACCTATTTGTTTTTGAACAGTTTTGCTCAACATTTATTTAATGAGAGTAGAAAACTGATTTCCCAAAAGTAAAGGTTGTATGGAAGTTTAAAAATGTTTGTTCTGGGCGGTGGTGGCGCACGCCTTTCATCCTAACAGGAGGCAGAGACAGGCAGATCTCTGAGTTTGAGGCCAGCCTGGACTACAGAATGAGTTCCAGGACAGGTTCTAAAGCTACAGAGAAACCCTGTCACAAAAGACCAAAAAGTAAAATAAAAAAAAAAAAGTTTGCTTTTCTGTCTGTGGTTTATAGAGACACCTAGTAACAGTAGTGTTAGTAATGAATGAAGTTAACGGAAGGCTTTGAAGATGGACAGACATGAACATTTGCTTTGTCTTAGTGTTTCTGAATATGCAGCAGATACAGCCTTTCACACGAGCCTTGCATTCTCATTTGTCAGCATCTGTTCGCTTTCTCATCATTTCTTCTTCTTTCAGGGCCTGTTTGTCCCTCTCCTGAAGCTCTCTCCACTCATTATTGGTGTGGTCTGAAAATCTGTCTTAGACTGATAATAAAATATTTTAGATAGTAAAGTTGTTTTTTTTCCCCCAGATATTGAATTTACCTTTTATATTTGTTAATTTGTGAGGGCTTTGTGGGGTAGGGGTTCAGCTGCCACATAAAATGGCCTTATTGAATGAGAGAGGCACCCCATTAACAAGCATGGCATGATGTGTATGGAAACCAGAATTAACTGATACCATATTGTGCACTTTCCCATGGAGATTTGGATGCCTCCGCACCTGCTGGTTTTAAGCAGGGGAATGGCAGGATCTGATTGTGTGGGAAGTAGGCTCTCGGCCAGCAAGAGTTGGGAGCCAAAGAGCTGGTGAGGAAGTAGCTTAGACTGAGTTGGAGTTTGGAGTTAGAAGTGGATGAGCTTGGATAATGTTCTGAATAAAGTATTGATATGTTGATATACTGGGCAGATTGACTGGAAATAAAACAGGATCACCAAGGCATTCCACCCCCACCCACACCCATCTTCAAAATCAGGTTCTTGGTGGTAACACTGGGGGATGGGGAACCCTTGAGAACAGGACAGGGTTTAGGGGAAACCACCAAGCTCCTGATAGCTGTTGCTTTAAGTTGAATGTGGTAGTGTAGACCAGAAGATGGCAGATTGGGAGCTGCCTGATCAGAGGAAATATCTAAGTGTGGTAAATTAGTCAGTGAGAGGGAGAAGTGGGCCATGAGTTACAGGGACAGAAGCCCGGCAGGGACGTTAGGGATGGTGAGAAAGGAAGGTGAGACAGAATGTCTCAGAGAGTAAGCCACAAAAGTGCTGCTAGTGTGAGGTCACATGATCTGAAAATGCAGAGCACATTGGTCATCTGCATGAGAACTTTCTAGAGGTGTGAGGATGATTGGCCTAAGTTGGTAAGCAAATGAGGGATGGTGGTGGTTGGCACTGCTTTTAGGGTAGTTTGTTTGTTTTGTAGGGGAATAGGGAAGGAGGGCCAAAGGAAGGTTGTTTTAAAGATGGGTGTGCTGAGGAAGATTTTGGATTAGCTGAGTAATAAAATGAGGAATGGAATTGCATTAGGGAAGACAGAAGATGAGTGCAGCTGGCTGTGTATTAGGAGCAGCGCAGGGAATACTGCTGGTGTCTTGTTACTGTTCCTTCTAGGAAAGTAGAGACATGGCTGTAGGGTAGAATGAGAGTGTTTAATACGCATGAAGTAGGTCGGGGTAAAGCATAAGATAATGTTAGTAGATAACAGCTAGCGTTGAGTGGCACACAAAAAGAAGGCTATGGTCATGAATTCGTGAGATCAGTCAGCCCACTTATGTATTTTTTGGAGCACTGTTTAACCACTTGCATGCTGGCCTGACGTGCACGGTGCTGGTGTTGTAGGAGGAATGAAGTGCAATGAGAGCAGTGTGCTTGTTGCGCAGGGAGTGATGTGAGTTAGAGCAGTAGTACAGACGGGGGTAATGCCAAAAAGTGGGAAAGAACAGAAACTGTACCAAAAGCTGGGTCTTCAAGGCCTTAATTCCCCATTATTGACACTTTGTTAATCAACCTTACCTCCAGTCCACTTAAAATAGCAGCACCAAAGGCAAGCTGATGACTGCAAAGTTCTGGACCAGCCAGGTGTAAATAGTAGGCTCCAGGCTGCAGAGGTAAGAGAATCTTGCCTGTGAATGAATGAATGAATGAATAATACAGGGTGGAGGGGAGGAAAGGGCAGGGAAGAAGAAGAAAGCTGATGTTCTAATAGTGATTGGAGTAGTTAGTAACTGCTCTTTTGAGGACTTGCTAAGAGACTGAACAAGTATTAATCATATTATGTGCTGAAGGCAGCCAAGGCTTTGAGATAGGTGGGTGTTACCTGTTTTAAGCAGGAAGAAAAGCCAAGTCTGAGGCCTTGTTCAAGGTCACACAAGAAGGGAGTGCAGAGCAGGACTTGGCAGCAGTCTGTTTCTGCTGTTGTGTGTGGGTGCTGGTGGGTTTTTTTTTTTTTTTTGTTATGAATAGGGATCATCTGGCCTTCTGTGTGTCAGGTGAGAGCTGTGCCCTGAGCCGCATCCTCAGGCCTAAACCAGCGACTTAACCACTCCCGGGACTGTCTTTCTCCTTAACTTATTGGAATACTTGGCAATACATGCTTAATTTTACATAAGTTAGTTTTATATTGTTTTCTTAGAAATAAGAATAAATTTCAAACATTTGTTGAAGTATAAAGTTAAATAAAATGAGTACTATACATTGGAGCTTAGGATAAACAAGGCAGACAAATCTGCCTTGTGTCATGTGACTAGGCAGCACCTGTTTTGATTCTCGTGACCAAGTCTGGCCCCTCTCGAATTAGGCTAGAGATTCAGGTTTTATGGTAAAAGAAAGCATGGCAACCTAGTGTGATCTGGGTTAAAATATCGTTTCTAATAAAAATAAGTAATAAAAGAAGTAATTTGCTAGGTGTGGTGATGTATTTCTTTAATTCCAGCATTCAGGAGGCAAAAGCAGGCAGACCTCTGAGTTTCAGGGCAGTCAGGGCTACGTAGTGAAACCCTATAATTTAAGTATTATCATTTAACTATAGGTATAGAGGAATTACAGTTTTCTTTCAATAGAATATCAAGTTATTGAATTAATAGTGGTACTATATATGTATGTGTGTGGCACATTTATTTCTTTGCGTGTGTGTGTGTGTGTGAGAGAGAGAGAGAGAGAGAGAGAGAGAGAGGGAGGGAGAGGGAGGGGAGGAGGGGGGTTATCAAATCCAAGGCCTCATAGAAGCTAGGCAAGCACTCACTGAAATACACCCCAGCTCTCTAATGAAATACATTTTAATATTGTATTTATAAGATAAGAGGCAGAGAGATGGCTCAACTGTAGAGTGCTTCCTTCTCTTCCAAAGGTCCTGAGTTTGAATCTCGGTACCCCCACATCAGACAGCTCCCAGTTGCTGAGTTCTGGAAGATTTAACAGTTTCCTCTGGCCTCTGTGAACACACATGTACACACACAAACACACAACTTACAGTCACACATATACATAAGTTTTAAAACAGGACCCACAAGAGTCAGCCAATACAGGAAAACAGATAGAGATGTGAAAGCTGAGTGTCTCACGGTTTCAAAGTAGTTCTTCCAGCAACAGCAGCCGTTTGGCTCAAAATAGTAGGCTCTTAGTCCCAGCTCTGTCAGTCACGCTTTCCGTGAGTTGTGTGGGTTTTATCTCTTCATTTATGTTTGCGCTCATTTCACGTGGGCATGCTGTGGAATTAGTAAGAAGTCAGTAGGACCCCTTGGAGAAGAAAGAACAGTACTGTAAACGTGAAATTTGTTTAGATAATTGCTGTTTTAAAAGCTAAAAGACTAAGAATGTTTGGGGGAATAAGAAAACAAGATTTTGCTGGCTTTTTCTGAAAGCATAGTTGTCTCTGTATCTCTTAAGCTACAAATTACCTACTCTGTGTCTATGATGATGTTTATTTAAAAAAAAAACACTTCTATTTTCAGTTGGATGGATTTATTGCTCGAAACTGGGCCAATCAAAAATCAGCTTTGGGAAGTGCTCTTGATCCACTTGCTGATAAAGTTCTTATCAGCATCTTATATGTTAGCTTGACCTATGCAGATCTTATTCAGGTAGAACACTGTGTTACTTTAAAATAACAGTGAGATAACAATGGTAGTGAGCTAGGCCTTCTCTTGAGAAATAGTTTTTCTTTCAAAAATGTTTTCAGCTTTAATAACTGTTTCCTCAATTTAAGCTGTTTTGCTTGCCACACTGTTTATTGTAGAATTGTATTCTTGTTACAACTAGTAGAACAGTTTTCTTTATAACTTATTTAAAATTAATTGAGATAATAGTCCACAGTGCTGATTCATAATACTCTGGAATTTTTTGGTGGTACTTTATGTGTTTCTAGCACACAGATATTTGGAAATAATTTAAAATCCCCATAAGTCTCTGATTTGTGTGTGTGTGTGTATATATATATATATGGTGTGTGTATTTTGCCTGCATTATGTCTGTGCCCACGGAAGGCAGAAGAGGGTATCATATCCACTGGGACTGAAGATACAGTTTTGTAAGCCACCATGTGGGTCCTGGAATCTAACTCAGGTCTTCTAGAAGAGCAGCTGGTGCTCTTACCTACTGAGCAACCTCCCAGCCCCTAGGGTTATCTTTATTTAGTACAGTTTATTCATAATGGGAACTCTGATACTCTAAAGATATCTGTAAGTTTTACCTTATTTTTTTAAAAAAAGATTTATTTATTCATATGAGTGTTCTATTTACATGTGTGCTTGCATGGCAAGAAGAGGGCATCAGATCCCATCACAGATTGGTTGTGAGCCACCATGTGGTTGCTGGGAAATGAACTCAGGACCTCTGGAAGAGCAGCCAGTGCTCTTAACCTCTGAGCCATCTCTCTAGCCCCAGCATTATTCATTATTATTCAGTTTCAAATTATATATACATACATAATGCATGTCTGAATATTGCAAATCTTTATGGTCTCTTGCTTTATGTGTTGTCATGCCTCTATGGTTCTTCATTTTGTGCTTTGGCTGTATTTGTCAAGCAGGTTTTCTTCCTCATCCCCCAAGAGTTGAAGTGAGGTTTGAGAATGGAAGCTGGTTCATTGTTTGTGTCTGGTAAAAGAGTGTAGTGGTATCTTATTGTATTGTCGTTATGTGTCCATTGTTGGCATTTGATAGGTGAAGTGTATTGATGCCTCATTCTGGGTCTCTACGTAGGGTCCTTGAGTGTCCATTGTTGGTATCTGGTAGACACGTGTAGTGATGCTCGTCAGTTTGATGCAGGTTTTCAAGTGCTCAAGACACATTAGTTATAACAATACATTAATTATTAATAACTAAATAACATTATTAGTTATTAGATATTCTTAGCTGTTTCCAGTGTGTCTGATCTTAGAATCAGCTTTTTTCCAAAGGGAAAAATAAAAATCTGTTGGGGATTTGATTGATTTGGGTTACATGGAATTTATAGGTATCTTTTGACAGATTTATTCTCAGGTATCTGATAGTTTGAATGTTCTTGCCATTGGAATCATGTAAGCCTTGTTGTGTGGTGATCATTGTTACTGATGTGACAGCAGTCAGGTCTTTTCCTATGTTAGCCTGTGTCTAGTAAGGCTTACTCCCTCTGACACTGTTAGTCTACTGGCTTGTCTCCAGGCCCAGTATGCACTGTCTGTGGTTGTGGCTGTTTTATCTCTCATTTCCTCACTGTGTGTCTCATGCTGAGCGGGGAGCAGCCTGACTTACCTCAGCTCAGACGCAGCTTTGCATCCATTTTGTGAGGTGATTCCTCTAGGGATTTAATGGATCCTCTTTGCAAATTAAGTAGTAGTTTTTTCTTGGAAATTTCTTCCAAGCGTTCATTCATGACAGAACACTGAGAACTCCTTGGCATTTTATGGTCTAGCAATGTTTTCCCTTTTAGGCTGCTATTGAGGTGAGTTGTAGTACGTTTTTCTAGTGTTAAATCAACCTGTAGTCCTGGTGAAATCAGGTAAAGCTTGGCCATGATACATGGAGATATTGTTGGATTTGGTTTGATCATATTTTATTGAAGATTTTGCATTCAGATTATGAGATTTAGCCTGGCATACTTTTTGTGGTAGGCATTCTTTGTGATTTTGTCCCTACTTTATACTTGCTAGGCATTATCTATCTACCACTGAGTTAAATTCCCAAGAATGTAGCCTGGAATTGTGTTTCTTAAAAAGTCTGTTGGTTTTTAAATTAGCTTTTTAAGTTATAAAGTAATGGTTTCGTCATGGCATCTTCATCAATAGGTGTCGTTACACATTGTTCTCAGTTCATTCCCCTTTGTCTCCAGTGGACCCTTTTCATTCTCTAGTTAGATGCCCTCTGCTTCCTGTTACACTATGATTACCTGCTCTGCAACCACCGTTGCAGATCTTGTTCTTTTAATGATCCCCTTTCTAGCTTTATGACCTACAAAAGTGTAAATATGCATAAATATGCACACATACATGTGTACATTCATACATGTAAAATTTTAAATTTAAGTTCTGCATGAGAGAAAATGTGATTTTGAGTCTGACTTACAGAGCCCAATAATGATTTCCAGCCTATTTGCTGTAAATGTCATAACTTTTTCTTTTAATGGTGTAAAATTTTTGTTCATCCAATCATTTATGAACATCTAAGCTGTTTGAGTTTCCTGACCTTTTTGAATAGTGCAGCAATAAACATGCAGTTCTTGGAGTCCTGCTGTGTACTTAAGTGGCATAGCTGGGTTATATGGTGGCTCTGTTCTGTCTCTCTCTTGAGGAAGCTCCATACAGATCCCTCTAATAACCGCATTCTCATCATCAGTGAACAAGGCTCCTCTTCCCCACAATCTCCTCAGCATTTGTTGTTGGTCCCTGTTTTTAATACCAGTGTTGTTACTTATCAAACAGGTTAGTGACTTTTTTTCTTAAGTTTTTGAGTAGTAGTTATGTGACATTACAGTTTTTCCATCTTGAATGTTTGATAGAATTTGTTGAAACCATTGAGAAGAATTTTGAAAGGTGATTAATTTTTAAAATAGTTTAATTGTTCCAGGGTAATTCAGTTTAATAATTCATCCTTTGTACCTTTGCAAGGGGTGATTTTTTTTCCCTAAGAACTTACCCATTTTATTTATATTAAGAAATTATTATTTATCACTCTTTGTTGGTACCTTAAGATTTATGGTATATAACATGTCCACATTGAGTCTTACTCCTTTGCTTTTCTCTTGATTAGTTTTGTCACATGCTTGCCAGTCCTGTGAGTCCTAATGAACCAAATAAGGCTTTGCAAAGACTCAGATTATTTATGTTATTAAATATTGCTCTTCTCCCCTTCTGGGAGAAGATATTGTCTTTCTCCTTATCTGGGTTTTCCTTGATCCTTTTTTGTATATCAGTTCCTTTAGTAGAAATAAAAAAGACACTATCTATAATGAAACATTTTTAATAACTATATTAAAAAATAAGAAATAGATTAAAATTTTGATGAAGCATTTTATTTTATGCACTGGATTAATGACATTCTTCTGGGTCATTGACGAGCTAGTAAGGTGCCTCCAAACCTGAGGATCTGCTTGATCCTCTGGACCCACATAGAAGAGAGAGAGAACTGATTCTGAAAGTCACTTCTGACTTCTGTGCCAGCACACGTGTACCCTGCCCACGTGCTCACACACTAAATAAGTCTTTAGGTTTAATTCAGAAGTGATTCTAGCATATACTCAATAAGAAATTATCAAATTGAAGTATAAAACTTCAAAATCAACTGTTTATCTCCATTTACTGCACCTTCCTATTTTGGTGAGCTTGTGGCTGTGGTATTGACAACACAGTCTGTCGATGAGCACATTTCCCTGAGGCTGCATTTTCTGCTTATGTACCATTTCACTGCAAAATGTGTGTCTTATGTTAGTGGCTTTGTCATTGTCCAATACAGAATATTTTCTTCATAATCTTTTGTCTGTCTGGCTAATAATTATTTTTTAGGGTGAGTGTGGCCCAGGGTCAGAACATTTCCCTAATAATACATAAGGCCCTATGTTCAATCCCCGGTACAACTAAAACAATATTTTTTAGTTGTCAATTTGTATGGATGTTGTAGGTGTCTTTTTAATGATTTCAAGCTTAACTGCATCTTCAGAGACTGCTCCGTGACTTTAGTCTCGCAGCTTGTATACAAACAGATTTTACAAATGTGTGCTTCAGTGAATGGATACTCTGTAGAACTATGCTGTGATGTTCTCTGTATAAGCTCAGTAAGTGTAATTTTCAGTCTTGTTGAAATCTTTCACATCTTGACTCCCCGTTCCTTCCCCCCTTTTTGGTTTGCCTGAAAGTTACTGAGAGGTGAGGGTAAAGTTACTGAGAGATGAGGGTAAAGTTTTTTCTTTGTGTCTTGTTTTACTCATCTCCCTTCCACCCCCGCAATTCTAATTTTGCTTTGTTATTTCTTTTTAAAATCGTGATATTAAAAGCACATAAGTTGGAATTGTATATTTATGACAAATAGAGTATTTTATTTGGAAGTGACTCACCAGATGGTTGCAGGGAGTAAAGTGACTCCAGAGACACTGCCAGGTCCTGTGCTGTATTGGCCCCAAGAGTACTGCCCAAGTCTGCGTTCCCTAGACCTCCATCCCCGCAGATTCCTCACAGCTAATGGTTTGACTTGCAGAGAGAGGTTCGCTGCTTTTAAACTATGGTTATTGTTAATTTATCTGCTAATGCTTACTGTAGAAATGCTTGCTTAATGATTAAGGAAGTGCATCTAAAAATCAATGTCCACATGGTTCATTGTAGCCTGGCTACTAGAGTCACATGCTCTGCTAGACACATTTTCTCTTTGAAACAGCACTGTCGTGGAGGGTGAGACAAGGCACATCCAGTTTGCTCAGCAGTTGCAGGTACAGAGTCAGTAGTAGTCAGGACTGGAGAGGGCCCTAAACACTGCTTCAGATTACCTCTGAGCTGTTTGAAAGTACCACGGAAAGGATATCGGTAAACTATGATTTGAATTCAGGATTTTTCCTATCAAATTTATCTTATGAAAGATATAGGATTGTGTGTTAAACTTTGTACGGTACAGAAGGCTCTAAAGTGAAGTAAGTTCTCTGGCTTCCCATCTAACATATCTATCCTGGGACCATGCTGGAAAATCTGAGGAATATGAGTTGAGTATCCCCAGTGGCAAGCAGCTTGGGGTTTTGGGTTGTTTGGGGGTTAGTGATGTTCAGCTGGCAATGTGCAAATATTCCAAAATCCAAGAAACTGAAATCTGAAACATCTCTTGTCCAAGCACATTGGATAAGGGAGACTCAGCCTGTGATAAGAATTGATTGACAGTCGAGGTAGGGAGAAGAATAATAGTTGTGTGGGTAGGAACTAGCTCAACAAGAGTGAATGTATTTTGTATTTCTGTACGCTGTATGTAAATGCTCTTTAGAGAGTAGACTACAATTCAGATACAAGGAATACTGAGACCTCAGGATGTTTTAACTTCCCTTATATCCCCATTCACCTCCCTGTCATTCACATTCAGTTCCAGTGACCAGGACCACAAAGCTGAGGAGAGTGAGGACTGGGAATGAACTGGAGTCTGCAGTTCATTCTGATCACAAGAAGGAATAAAAAGAGCAGAGCTTCACTGTAGGGGCCTGAACCATCAATAAGTATTTATTACAAAGATTTTACTTTCGGAAAACATCAAATAATGTGAGGCTGATTGAGGTTTTTCTGCAGTCAAAATATCTATTTGTAATTTTCAGACTCCTCATTTCTGGTTTTTATATTTGATTTTCAGTCCCACTCACTTACATGATAATTTCAAGAGATGTAATGTTGATCGCTGCAGTGTTTTATGTCAGATACCGAACTCTGCCAACACCGGTAAGTTTCACAAAATACTCTTTTAGCATTACTTACAAATATTTACTCTACTGAATGTAATTTCGCTTTATGAGAATAATTTATAGTAATTATTTTTTAATGGGAATTTGAAAAAAATTATCCCGCAATTTGAACACACTCATCGTCTGTTTTAAAAGATGGATTTCTTTCTGGGTGTGATGACACACGCTTTTTATCTCAGCATTCCAGAGGCAGAAGTAGGTGAATCTCTATGAGATTGAGACTAGTCTGGGGTTTACAGGGCTACAGTGAGATCCTAATCTCAAAGAGAACAAAAACTAATTCCAGTTGGATGGTATATATGAAACCCAGGGCAGCTTGTACAGGCACCAAACAGCTCATTCTTAGAGGTGTTTCATAGCTCCAAGCTATATATTGTTTCATTTAGCCTCACCATGAATGGTCCAGACATTATTTTTAATATGTCATTGAAGAATGGAATGGTTTGCTTACATCCTAGTTCATTAGTTCTGTAAGTATTTGAGTGCATACGTATAGCATTATCTTCTTTGGTTCTTAGGAAAAATAGAGCTATAGTTTATTTATTTTGTTTTTTTTTTAACCTGTAAAAGAGAATAATATGTTTCTTTTGGGAACATATGTGATGAAGCAAAGTTTGTGAGAACAATTGTATATAATTTTGTAGGACTTTACAAATCTACAGTTTGAAGAATCTTATTTTCAATAGCCTAGAATGATTAGGAAGGTATGTAAATAGTGTAGTACGTTGGGGCTAGGCATAGGGTAAGTAAGCACTGATAACTTTTGTTTAAAACCTGAACAGTAAATTGAAACTTTTTTTTTCTTTTGGCAGCGAACACTAGCTAAGTATTTCAATCCTTGCTATGCTACTGCTAGGTTGAAGCCCACATTCATCAGCAAGGTAAGAGACTCACAGCAGCCTTGTAAAGAACCCTGTCCTTTATGAACTTTTATTATAATAGAATGCATATAAGTCTCAGTCAGGAGCAGCTTAGAACGAAAGCATTCTTAAACATTTGTGTGCGAGTGTGTGCATGCTCATGTCCAGAGGGCAGAGGCATCTTGTGGGAGTCAGTGTAACATGATTAGTAAAAACCCAGAGACAGATATTGGGGTTCAACTTGAAGGTCAGAAAAGCAAAGCAGCCAGCCACTAGCTCTTACCTCTACCTCAGTCTGAAATGATGATCCTGCCTTCAGGAATCTCAGAATGGGACTGTGTTTGAGAACTGTCTCCTCCCGTTCTATATTCTTTAGGGCTGGGATTAAAAATGTATACCACTACTGCCTGGTTTCTGTGGCAAACTAGTGTGGCTGCTGGGATTAAAGGTGTGTGTCACCATTGCCTGGTCTGTAAGACTGACCAGGATGGTTGTTTTACTCTCTGATCTTCAGGCAAGCTTTATTTATTAAAATACAAATGAAATATCACTATAGGTCAGTTTTCATTTGTAGGTCTTGGGAATTGAACTCAGATTGTCAGTCTTGGCTACAGGCACTTTTGATTGCTAGCTGTCTTAATCAATTTGAGAATGAGACATTTAAATGCATTGATTAGAGGGGCTAGAAGAGGGGTCAGGCAGACAGTCTGAAGTTAATTCTTCTGTCTTCTAAATTTTTTTAGATCTTTGGTATATGCAGTTTGTCTTTGTTGATGGGATAAGAAATATATCTTGAATGAGATCATAGGGCAGATAAAATGTGACATTTAAGTGCTTCTTGAGATGCAAGATTATAGTCTTTTGTGTTTTTCCTGGCTCCATATGATCAGAACACCATGTCTGAGACCCTTTCCTTCATTCATTTTAATTGCAGATGCCTGTGTGTAGTATTGTGAGTGTGTGTGTGTGTGAGTGTGTGAGTGAGTGTGTGTGTGTAGGGTGATGTTGGTAGTCTTCCTCTCACTTTACACAGTTACTGATTGAGGCAAGGTCTCAGCTAAACCTGGAGCTTGCCTTAGCTCTAGGGATCTCCTGTCTCTTTACCCTGCTGAGCTATTTCTCTAGACCCAACCCTTTCAAGTGTTAGATGAGAAGGGAATAGACAAGGCCGGGCGGTGGTGGCGCATGCCTTTAATCCCAGCACTTGGGAGGCAGAGGCAGGTGGATCTCTGTGAGTTCGAGACCAGCCTGGTCTACAAGAGCTAGCTCCAGGACAGGCTCTAAAGCTGCAGAGAAACCCTGTCTCGAAAAACCAAAAAAAAAAAAAAAAAAAAAAAAAAGAAGAATAGACAGTTTTACTCACTAATAAACATTACTCTTTAGTTGCCTATATGTTTTGTTAAGTTTTTTCAGGATCATAAATCCACATCAACTTTTGCATAGAAAAAGATAAGTCATCCTTCTGTTTCTTGTGACAGATATAATAGATTAGATATCCTTGGTACAGAGGGACCATTGTGTTTGTACAGGACCATTGTCCTTGTACAGGTACAGAGTATTACCAGTTAGAGGGAGCTTTTAACTTCATGTGACTCTTACTTGTGTCAAATGCAACAATTTGCATGTAGCACTCCATAGAAAATCACTTGAAGTGCTGGGACAGATGCACCAATAAACCCTCTCTTTTTATTGATTTTTATTGAGCTATATATTTTTCTCGAGTCCTCTCCCTTCCACTCCCTTCCCCTTTTACCCTTTCCCTTGGTCTCCATGCTCCCAGTTTACTCAGAAGACCTTGTCTTTTTCTACTTCCCCTGTAGATTAGAACCATGTATGTCTTTCTTAGGGTCCTCATTGTTGTCTAGGTTCTCTGGGATTGTGAATTGTAGGCTGGTTTTTCTTTGCTTTATGTCTAAAAGTCACCTATGAGTGAGTACATATGATTCTTGTCTTTCTGGGTCTGGGTTACCTCACTCAGTATGATGTTTTCTAGATTCATCCATTTGCCCACAAATTTCAAGATGCCATTATTTTTTCTGCTGTGTAGTACTCCATTGTGTAAATGTACCACATTTTTCTTACCCATTCTTCAGTGGAGGGGTATTTAGGTTGCTTTCAGGTTCTGGCTATGACAAACAATGCTACTATGAACATAGTCCTTGTGGTACACTTGAGCATCCTTTGAGTATATGCCCAAAAGTGGTATTGTTGGGTCTTGAGGAAGGTTGTTTCCTAATTTTCTGAGAAATCGCTGTATTGATACCCAAAGGGGCTGTACCAGTTTGCACTCCCACCAGCAATGCAGAAGTATTCTCTTTAACCCACATCTTCTCCAGCATAAGTTGTCATCAGTGTTTTTGATCTTGGCCATTTTTACAGGTGTAAGATGGAATCTCAGAGTTGTTTTAATTTGCATTTCTCTGATGGCTAAGGATGTTGAGCATTTCTTTGTCTTTCAGCCATTTTAGATTCATCTGTTGAGAATTCTCTGTTTAGGTCTGTACCCCATTTTTTTGGATTATTTGTTCTTTTGATGATCTATTTTTTTGAGTTCTTTGTTTATTTTAGAGATCAGCCCTCTGTCTGATGTGGGGTTGGTGAAGCCCTTTTCCCATTCTGTATGCTGCTGTTTTGTCTTATTGACCGTGTCCTTTGCTTTACAGAAGCTTTTCAGTTTCAGGAGGTCCCATTTATTGTTTCTCGTAGTGTCTGTGCTACTGGGGTTATATTTAGGAAGTCATCTCCTGTGCCAGTGCGTTCAAGTGTACTTCCCACTTTCTCTTCTATAAGGTTCAGTGTGGCTGGCTTTATGTTGAGGTCTTTGATTCATTTGGACTTGAGTTTTGTGTATGGTGATAGATGTGGATCTATTTTCATTCTTCTGCATGTTGATATCCAGTTATGCCAACACCATTTGCTGAATATGCTTTCTTTTTTCCATTTTATATTTTTTGCTTTTTTGTCGAAAATCAGGTGTTCGTAGGTGTGTGGATTGATATCTATGTCTTCAATTCTGTTCCATTGGTCCTCCTGTCTGTTTTTATGCCAATATGAGGCTATTTTCAGTATTTAGCTCTGTAGTAGAGTTTGAAGTCAGGGATTGTGATGCTTCCAGAAGTTCTTTTATTGTACAGGATTGTTTTGGCTACCTGGGTTTTTTGCTTTTCCATATGCAGTGACTATTCTTTCGAGGTCTGTAAAGAATTTTGCTGGGATTTTGATGGGCATGCATTGAATCTGTAGATTGCTTTTGGTAAGACTGCCATTTTTACTATGTTAATTCTATCTACCCAAGAATATGGGAGATCTTTTTGTTTTCTGGTGTCTTCTTCAATTTCTTTCTTCAAAGATTTAAAGTTCTTGTCATACAGGTCTTCCACTTGTTTGGTTAAAGTTACTCCGAAATATTTTATGCTATTTGTGGCTATTGTGAAGGGTGATGTTTCTCTGATTTCTTTTTGTTGTTGTTGTTGTTCTTTTGTTTTGTTTTAAAGGAGAACAAACTATTTTTTTATTATACATACCAATCCAAGTTCCCACTCCTTCCATTCCTGATTTCTTTCTCAGCCCATTTATCATCTGTGTAAAGGAGGGCTACTGATTTTTTTTTTTGAGTTAATCTTGTATCCTGCTACATTACTGAAGGTGTTTATGAGTTGTAGAAGTGTTCCTTGATAGAATTTTTGGGGTCACATATGTAACTATTATATCATCAACAAATAGTGAGAGTTGACTTCTTTTCTGATTTGTATCCCCTTGTTCTTATTTTGTTATCTTATTGCTCTAGCTAGAACCTCAAGTACTATATTAAATAGGTATTGAGAGAGTGGACAACCTTGTCTTATTCCTGCTTTTAGTGGATTTGCTTTGAGTTTCTCTCCATTTAGTTTGTTGGTTGTTGGTTTGCTGTATGTTGCCTTCATTATGTTTAGGTATGTTCCTTATATTCCTGCTCTCTCTAAGACCTTTATTATGAAGGGATATTGTATTTTATCGAAGGCTTTTAAGCATCTAATCAGATGATCATGTGGTGTTTTTCCCCCCCAAGTTTGTTTATATGGTTGATTACATTGACAGATTTTCATTTGTAGAACCATCCCTAAATCTCTGGGATGAAGCCGACTTGATCATGGTGGATGATTTTTCTGATGTATTTTTGGATTCATTTTGCCAGTATTTTATTGACCAGTTTTCACCAATGTCCATGAATGCGATTGGTCTGTAATTCCCATTCTTTGTGTGGTTTGGCTATCAGGGTAATTGCAGCCTCATAAAAAGAGTTTGGCAATGTTCCTTCTGTTTCTGTTGATATTAGTTCTTTGAAAATCTTGTAGAATTCTGCGCTGAAACCATGTGGTCCTGGGCTTTTTTTGGTTGGGAGACTTTTGATGACTGTTTCTATTTCTTTAGCAGTTAGAGGTCTATTTAATTTGCTTATCTGGTCTTGATTTTTGGTAAGTGATATTTATCCAGAAAATTGTCCATTTCCATTAAGTTTTTCAATTTTGTGGAGTACAGGTTTTTGAAATACGACCTAATGATTTTCTGGGTTTTCTCCATGTCTATTGTTATGTCCCCCTTTTCGTTTCTGATTTTGTTAATTTGCATAGTCTCTCTGCCTTTTGGTTAGTTTGGATAAAGAATAAACACTGTTCTTATAGAAGGTTTCTCAGGCAGAATTTATTGTTTATTTAAAAAAAAAAACCCAGCTCACTGTCCTTTGACTGCAGGATAAATAACAGGACCAAGATGTGTCTCTGTGCACCTTCCTTAGCTGCATCGTGCTCCGATTGCTTCACAGAGTGTCGTCTTCAGACTATTTTTGGCTCTGTTTTGTGCTGTTGAGGATAGACAGTGCTTATTTCCCCAGAGGATTTCATGGCAATGAATGCATTTCAGTTTCTGACCTCACAGGGTGTGGCAGGCAGTAATAAAAGCAGCCTTGGAAGTCTGGGTTCTGGGTTTGGCTCTGTTGCTTGCTGTGATTCTTTCACCCAGGGAGAAGCCACTTCGTTATTTCATATTTACAGAGTTGTTTGAATGGGTAACAAGGAAAAAAGGCAAAAAGTGTTCTAGCACCCTTGAATTGCTGCAGGGGTCAAGATGTACCTTCTGATAGTTGTCAGCACCCTCATTGTAAATAATGCTATGTAGGCAGATAGGTTAGTTGTTGACTCTGACCTGGTAGGTATTCTCACCTGGGAATGCCAGCTTTGGCATGGGTAACACTGTTCGATCCAGAATGCTTAGAGTGTGTCATGATGAGTATACCTTTGCCTTGAAAGCTTAAAACACGACCCATTTGGCACTTCTTTTATAATAATTCATTTATTATTTTTTAAGGTAAATACAGCAGTCCAGTTAATTTTGGTGGCAGCTTCTTTGGCAGCTCCAGTTTTCAATTATGCTGACAGCATTTATCTTCAGATCCTGTGGTAAGCTACATTTAGAATTACTCTGAGAACATCAGTACAGTGGCTTATTGTGATGATCCTAGAGTGACTTTGTTCTTGAAGTGTTAGATGACAAAACTCTGGCCACCCCCTTTTCTCTTCCTTTCAATTCTTTTCCTCTACTACTTTTCCTGGTTTTGTTTGCTGTCTTTTTTTCTTTCTAAATGCTCAGTGAGTCCACTTAATGCTACTTGTATGTGCACAGGTGTATAGTACCCTCTACTAGAACATGGTAACCTCTAAGGAACCTTTGGGGATAGGGAAAGTGATATGACTCTTCTGTTTGCAGCCGGGTACTGAACAGACTCTCATAACCAACAGTTTGCCCAGCTTTGAACCCTGAAATCTATAATAGCAAATGTTTGCAGTAGTGGTACAAATATTATGGGAATAACCAACTACTTTCTGATTGGATTTAAAACCTTCTCCACATGATGGCACTAAAGCCTGGTTCTGTTAGCAGGACTCCAAAACTATTGACTGGCTAAGTCATAGACTCAAGGAGAGAACTTAGTACTATCATTCTGCTAAATGGACATAGTGATTAGTTGTCCTTAAGTTCCTGTCTTTATACCCATGTGTTAGTGCATCTCCCAACCCTACAGAGAAGCTGCTTCTTACAGTAGATGGTAACCGTGTGTTCTTTTAAAAATGCTACGGAGTCCCAGATGGCAGCTGTAGGCAAGCAGCAAATGCTATAAAGAAAGTCCCAAATGGTGGTAGCAGGCCATGTGGTGGCAGACAGTGGGCCCTGCGAGCCAGTCCCAGGCAGAGAAGGCTGCCGGTCTTAGAGCGGTGGCCTGAGCAGTGGTGGTGGCCTGAGCAGTGGTGGCGGCCCATGTGGTGGCAGGCAGCGGGCTCTGGGAGCAGCCAGTCCCAGGCAGAGAAGGCTGCCGGTCCCCGAGCAGTGGCTGGTCCCAGGCAGGGAGACACATGGTGGATGGGCAGAAGACAGAGACATGGGTAGACGTAGACATGACTTACAGAGTGTGGTTGAAGATTTATTCAGGGGGGTTATGAAGGGGGAAGGGAGGGAGGAGAGAGAGACAGAGAGAGAGGGGGGAGGAAGGGAGGGAGGGAGGGAGAGATAGGGAAGTAGGGGAGAGGAGGAGGGAGAGCAGGGAGAGGAAGGGAGAGAGGGAGAGAGAGGGGGGGGGAGCAGAGAAGTGGGGAGAGAGGCAGAAGCGAAGCTGCCTCTCCGAGAGGAAGATGGAAAAGAGAGTGAGCTCAGGCTGGAAGCTGAAGATCAGCCTGCCTCAGCAGAAGGGGGAGGGAGTGGGCGTGGCTTGTCTCTTAAAGGGACAGGGACCAAAACCATAACAGTAACTAACACAACTGGCCAGTGTGCCCTGTCATTCTTTTTGTTTGTTTGTTTTTTCAAGATAGAGCTTCTCTGTATAACAGCTCTGTCTGTCCAGGAACTCTCTTTGTAGACCAGGCTGGCCTCAAACTCACAGAGATCCACCTGCTTCTGCCTGAGTGCGAGGATTACAGGCGTGCGCCACCACCGTCCGGCTTGCGCTATCATTCTTAACCTTACTCTCAGGCATGGAGCATAGAAGTTAGCAGTCAAACTTGGAGGAATGAGGAGTATTGCCAGTGTGTTAAGAATTTTAGAGGAAGAAAAAGTAATAATAGGGATAACTACAGGAAGGAAGTGGCATTTGAGCCATAACTTCAGGTGAGCTGGATCCTCTGCAGACATTTTGGACAGTGGTGCTGAGGATCCATCTTAGTAGAAGGTGTGGTGGGAGGACACCCCGTGGAAGCACTTTGAATCTTATTTGAATGTGCTAATTACTGTTGTGGGGTAATCTTTTTGTGCATTGTGAAGATATGTCATTGTGATTGTTTTAGTAAGGAACGGAATGGCCAATAGGTAGGAAAGGATAGGTGGGACTTTTGAGGAGACAGAGGAACTCTTGGAAGAGGAGGAGGGTAGGATTCACCAGCCAGACACAGAGGGAGTCTGACATACAGAATAGAGTGTAGAAGGAGCGGCGGGCTGCGTTCCCACCCGGCTCCCGCACAGCTAGCTTTACACCAGAAATAATTACATGGAAACTGTATTTATTTAAACACTGCTTGGCCCATTAGCTCTAGCCTCTTACTGGCTAACTCTCACATCTTGCTTAATCCATTTCTAATAATCTGTGTAACACCACAAGGTGGTGGCTTACCGGGAAAGATTCAGCATGTCTGACCCGGTGGCTGGCTTCATGGCGACTGTCTCACTGCCATCTTCCTCCCGTCATTCTGTTCTGTCTTCCCCGCCTACCTATGTTCTGACCTATCAGGCCAAGCAGTTTTCTTTATTAATTAACCAATGAAAGCAACAGATAGATAGATAGAAAACCCTCCCACATCAATAGAGGAAAGGTAAAGAGCCATGTGGCGGAGCGTAGATGAACAGAAATGGGTTAATTTCAGTTGTGAGAACTAGGTGGGAACAGGCTAAGCCAAGGTCAAGCTTTCACAATTAATAAGTCACTGTCATTTAGGGGCTGGTGGTCTAAAGAAAGTCCAACAAGAAAGCTTATTTATGGTTATTTGTAAATGTCTTGAAATGTGTCAACTTAAACTTTAAGCATTCCATATAGACTATCATTATTGATTTTGAACTATATTTTGGTAAACTTTTAATTATAATTAAAACATGCTTTAGCAGTCTGAAACAAAGGTGGTTGGTTAACCAAAGTAAATTATGCTAAAGACTTTTAAAAATGATACAATCTGAACTTTATTTTCTTACATAAAATGAAAGGTTTTTTTTCCTTTGTGTTTTTATTCATTAATGGAGGTTTTCTCTCTCTCAAACTGCATCCATGTATAACTTGGTTCTCCTGTTTTTGCTTCAAGGTAATGCAAGGTAGTTTAGATATGTGCCAAGCCGTCTAAGTAGGAGCTGTGTAGATTTGCACCATATTTCTCCAGTCTTTCTACAGTTGTCTCCATTCTGTCTGTAGGAACACGTTTTTGTGGGAGAAAAAGAGAACATAGAGCACCTATGGTTGTAGTCAGAAAGGACAGTTGCTAGGACTGCTAGTCTGTAGGCCTTGATAATTAGATGACTTTTATTTGGCATCACCAATTCAGGTGTCTTAAAGGAAGTCATGGATTTAGATTTTTGTAGCTAGACAACTCTGTCACACAGTTCCATTTTCTTAGTCCATCTTTTACATGTGTACTTTATGATTTTTGCCATTAGTGTTTTTAGATTTGACAGCTGAGCCCCATTTCTCCCCTCCCAAGGTGTTGTACAGCCTTCACTACAGCTGCGTCAGCATACAGTTATTATCACTATGGTCGGAAAACTGTTCAGGTGATAAAGGGCAAATGAGAGACACCCAGCTCCAGCAGCAAGGAAGCGACTTGCATCATCGATAGCAGCGCCAGTGAAAGCTACAGGACTTTCCCCATCTTGGTGTTCAGCTGAGAAAGGACTTGTCAGACAAACCATGTCTTCAAACCGAAGTAATGTACGTCGAAAATAAGCTCTATCATGGGCCTATGCAGAATTTCCAGTGTATTTTTAAATACAAATAAAACTATAATGTAGAATTTTTAATCTTAAGTTTTCGATTAATTTGTGAGATGAATTATTCTAGTTACTGTTTTTTTAAAAATGTTTTTCAAAAACATTGCTGATAGCATTGAAACAGAAAAGCAGGAATGATTTCCTGAGATTAGGTATATACCTTACACAGCGTGGCCACGCATTTTTATGTTTGAATTTTAAGTCTGTATACACATTAACAGTTTATGTGGTTAATACTTGACTGTTTGAAAAGATGAGAATAAATTTAGCTGTGGGTAGGGTAAAGTTGTACAGATACTTAAAATGTACAGAGTTTTGAAAATAAAAAGATCAAATAAGATAGATGGTATTGGAGTTCATCAGTAGTCTTCCAGCCTCTCAGGTACCAAATAGTTTATGTTTTAGGATAACAGGTAACACAGGAGTCAGAAAGGAGAACATGTAATAGGCTTTGCGTCTAAAAGGCAGAGAATTACATCATGCCTCCCCACTACTTCAGATGTGATGTTTGTATGATATTGTAACCTGTACTCATATGTCATGTAAATAATATAAAACTTTATATTTTTTGGAGTCTTTTTTTTTAAAGCTTTGGAGAATCTTCTATTGTTAACTCAATAAAAGAATAAAAGAGCTGGGGAAAACGTGCCTTCCACTTGGGTTGTTCCGTGGTGTGTTTTATGCAGTTTGTAGAAGTTTCCCAATCTATGAAATGCACTAAGATGCAGCAGTTCCCCTTACGTGGTAAAAATAACTGGTTCAGGACCATTTGACTTTAAAGACTTGCCACACCTTGTGTTTAGGATAGTGGGGTACAGGTAGGGTCAGAAAGCTGGGGGTTCCTCTACATACTGGAAGCCTTTGGTTGACCTTTCTCCCAAGTTTTAACCTAAGTGTAATGTGAAACCATACAGTAAGACTCTGCTAGTTCATTTCTCGGCCGCCCAGACCCAAAATAATCACCCAGAAACTATATTAATTACGATACCGCTTGGCCAATAGCTTAGGCATATTTCTAGCTAACTCTTATTTGAATTAATCCATTTCTGTTAATCTGTGTATTACTACAAGGCTGTGGCTTACCAGTAAGGTTCTGGCTAGCGGTTGACCTTTCTCCTTTGGTTGACCTTTCTCCTTCGGCAGCTAACTAGTATCTCTCTGACTCCACCTTCTTTGCTTCTCTTTCTCTGCTTGGAATTCCTGCCTTGCTCTATTCTGCCCTGCCATGGGCCTGAAGCAGCTTCTTTATTAACCAATGGTAAAAAAAAACATATTCACAGCATACAGAGGGGAATCCCCATCAACTCTCCAGTCAGTTTGTTGAGCTGTGTTAAAGCAGAAGTTAGAGATAACTCAAGCTTCCTTGCATTTTTTTATTGGTGCAGCTCTGTTGCTGGTCCTGGCTTCTCACATCGTCAGGTACCAGATTATCTACTGTGGTGGTTTGAATGAGAATGTCCCAAAGTTTTGGGTGTTTGGATGTTTTGTCCCCAGTTGGTGTCACCATTTGGGAGAGATTTAGAGGGTGTGGCCTGGCTGGAAGAAGTGTGTCATATTCCTGAGGTTTCAAAGCCATGTGCTATTTATTCCCAGTTCACTAACAGCCCCAGGCCTCTGACACAGAAAACCATAACAAATAGCTCTGCTCAACCAGGAGCCGCCTGGGGACTCTAGCCCTTGGCTGCAAAAGCAACGGCTCTGTGCCATGCTTGGTTGGTAGGTCTCCATGAAGCACTGCCCGAGGCCCTGCGCCCTAACCCCTGCCCGCATGCGCCGTGCCATGCCGCTGGCTGGTGGTGGAGGACTCAACTAGGAGCCACCCGGATTCTAGCTACGGGCTGGGACTCAGCGACAGTGGATCCAAGCCATGCCATATGGCTGGTAGGAACACTAGGACACCATTATGGTGAGCAAATACAGTGTGGGGAAGTGAAAGAATAAGGTGGAGAGGCCCATGGGCTGGAGAGAGCCAGATCTGAGGAGGGGAGGATGGTGAGAAACAGGCCAATGTAAAAGGCCTTGTTGCCATCTGAGTCCGAGGCCTTGAAGCAGCTGGATTGATGTCTAGCTCCTGTTGACGCTGAGGGCCATGCAGAGGCCTGTGGTCTGGACCACAACTTGGGGTTAGATTGGTGTTGGGGTGCAACTGCTGTTTGGGGCTATGGTTCTGCCACAGCCAGGATCAGTATTGATGTCTGTGGCCCACGTTGCCACCAATGGCCACACTGATGCCTGGGGTCTGTGAATGTCTGAGGGCCTTGCTGCTGCCAGGGCCATGCTGATCTGAGTGGTATCATCTAGGCCAGGGCTGCTGCTTGGGCCATGTCTGGGTCCATGGCTCTACAGCAGCCAGGGTCTGAGTTGATGTCCATGGCCCATGGTACAACCAAAGGCCACACAGATGCATAGGATCTGGTCAGCCAGGAGACTGCTGGTGTCCCAGGGCCATGGTGATGCCTGTGCCAGGGCTGCTGCCCGAGGGTCATGTCTGGGTTCGTGGTCCTGCTGCAGCCTGGGTCTGTTGATGTCCATGGCTTGTGCTACCACAGGGGTCGTAGGAGCCAAGCATGTTGAAATCTGAGGATAGTGCTGAGCTGTCCCTGGAATAGCTAACTGTTGCTCACTGGAGACTGTAGCAGGAGAGCTGGCCCCTCTCCTCACCATGTGCCTGCATCTCTCCTGGGCAACACACTAGAGCTGACCCTGTTGTCAGTACATGGGTGAACCAGCTCTGAGGGTGTGAGAACAGCAGAGCTGACCCTGCCACTCACTGGTCTGCCATGTGGTGGCCTGGGTGAAGAAAAGGTGCCCTCCCCCTCCACCCCTTGCTACCTGTGTTTGCAAAGAGCGAGGGAGATGGTCTCCCTCCCTGATCACGCAAGTTGGAGAAGGAGCCTTTTCCCTCACTTTTCCCTCATCTCCTGAAGCACACAAGTGGGCCCTGCAGCCATGGGAGAGCCAGCCCTGCACACCACCTGGACAGTACACTAGGGCTGACGTGGCGGTGGTGTAGGTGAGCCAGCCCTGAGAGTATGAAGACTGGAGAAATGACCCCTCCCCCACTAGTCAGTCCTGTGGTGGTGCGAGCGCCTGCACTACGGGACGGGACAGTACGCGAGCTGGTACGCGAGCTGGGAACTAAGCTGGAGACTTAAAACACACACACACACACACACACACACACACACACACAGGCAGAGACACAGGGACACGGATCATTCTTGATACAAGAATGCCAAGTTTGGGGCTGGAGAGATGGCTCAGAGGTTAAGAGCATTGCCTGCTCTTCCAAAGGTCCTGAGTTCAATTCCCAGCAACCACATGGTGGCTCACAACCATCTGTAATGGGGTCTGATGCCCTCTTCTGGCCTGCAGGCATACACACAGACAGAATACTGTATACATAATAAATTTAAAAAAAATGCCAAGTTTGTTGTGCTCCACATAGAAGCTTATATAGAGATCCTTAACTGATAGCCACGCCCCAGCTCTGGGCCTCACCAGAACCCGCTCCCTCCGCCACCTCGCCATCAGGGTCTTGCGCTCTATGAGCAGCTGCAGGCACAGGTAAACACGTTGTTTTGTCTGTTCACTCCAGCAGGCAAAGGGTCTGAGGCAGGCAAAGAAAGTCAAAGGGCCAGGGGTCTGCAGCCTGCAACGGTGGTGGTATAGGTGAGGAAAAGCTGCCTGAGGTCACGCGAGAGTGGGAGAACTAGCCTGGCACCTCACTGCTGTGGCACACAGGAGAGCAGACCCTTCACCCTGCCAAGGCAACACACTAGAGCTAACCTTGTTTGGGATGCAGGTGAGCCAACCCTAAGGGCTTGAGAGCAGGAGAGTTGGCCTCACTGCCCCATGCTCCTCTCCCCCAGTACAGCAATCGGGAGAGAGGGCCCTGCACCTTTGCCTGGGCCAGACAGTGGAGCTGGCTCTGGTGGTGTCTGTGGGGGAGCCAGACCCATGGAGCTGAGAGACAGAGAACTGGCCCTGCTCCTTGTTGCAAGCTGGGTGGACTGGAGAGCTCCCCCTGCTGGTGACAATGGAGGAGAGCTGGTGGGCTGGCCAGCCCAGCTACCACCCAGGCCCAGAGCCAGGGCCACCGCGTACATCCACCATATCTGTGAACTGTTGGAACAGGTGAAGGGGACAAACTTATGGATCCAAAACGGCAGAATCCCCAGGACACAGGACAAACAACAGGATATCCGAGGGGAGAGAGCCCGTTATCAATAACCTTGAGCCAGACCCAGTGGCTCATGGCAAGAACACTTGAAGATGGAAGGACCTTGGGTGAAGTGGGTGACTCAACAGGCCACACTACAGCTTCCACAACAAGATTCTTCTTTTTGTTGTTGCTTATTTTGTTTTGTTGGTTTTGCTTTGTTTGGTTGGTTGGTTTTGGGGGGAGGGGGATGGGGATGGGGTGAGGTCGGGAAAGAAATCTGCAAAGAATCAATAAAAGTAAACAATGACAAAGTTTACTAAGACCAAAAAAAATAAAAAATAAAAAAATTAAAAAAAAATGAACTCTCAACATCTAGTTCCACCTGCCATGATTACCTGCTCGCAACCTCTGAGCCGTGACAGATTCTTGGCCCCTCTGGAAACACAAGCTAAATAAACCTTTCTTTCTGTAAGTTGCCTTGGTCGTGATGTTTTGTCGTAGTAGACAAGTGACAAATGCAGCTACTCTGGCCTTGGAGCGTAGAAGACCCTACCCATGATTCTCAGGGAAGAGGGATGGGTGGGCAAGCCTGGGGGCTGCCCCGCCTCAGCTCTCCCTACAGTTTCTAACTTTGAGCCACTGAGACTGGAGACACAGGGACTTCTGGAGCATCCAGGATGGTGAGCCCACAAAAATGTCAAATAAAAAGATGGCAAAGTGCTTAGGGAGGAAATTAGATGTTTAATCTCTTTATTATATTTGCTTATTGTGGTTATTGCTGTTTCATAGTATCCTTTGTATGAGGGGTTTTGCTCTAGCTCTGTTCAACACTTTTTCCATATCTTCTTTTACAAAATAGTTCAAACGTCCTCACGATTTTTTTATACCGAATTGTTAAAAAAATACATTGTCTTTTTTCTTTTCTTTTCTTTTAAGACAGGGTTTCTTTGTGTAGGCTTGGCTGTCCTAGAACTAGCTCTGTAGATGACGTCAGTCTTGAACTCAAAGAGACCCAACTGCCTCTGCCTCCCAAGTGCTGGGATTAAAGGTGTGCGCCACTATTGGCCAGCATTCGTTCATCTTTAAAAATATACTAGAGCTGTATTTGAATGAGAATACTAGGGTATTCATTTGTGTATGCTGATTGACAAACTTACCTCAGTGTCTGCATAGGATAGACTCATCCTTAAGTGTAGGCTAAGAACAACTGGGGCCGTTTAATTACTTAGGACAATACTCATTCACATGTTTGACTCTTGTAGCTTTAAAGCAGGATCTAGGGAAGATCTTTCAAATGCCTACTCCAATTCTCTTGGGCATATATTTGGTGAAACTAGGGCTATATGTTAGCATGTTGAAAACATGCTTGAATAACTTAGTCACTCCCAAGTATATAGCGTGTTTCATATTCGGGTCCAGCTAGGATCGCTTGCTATTTCTGCAAATGATGTTTTGGTGCTGCAACCTGTTCTGGAGACAGAGATGGATTCAAACAATTTTTTATTACAATAGAAATAAGCACTGTTTGTGGGTTCAATTTTGCTTCCTCTCCAAACTCTTGTAACCCCAGCATTTGGAGAGAGAGGCAGAAGGGTCCTGAGTTTGAGACCAGTATGGGCTGCACAGAAAGACCACGTCTAGGCTTTGGGGAATGTAGAACTTGTGGTTGTTTTAGGCATTAGATCATAATTTCTGCATGCAGATGTTTGATTGGAAAAAAGAAGCTGGGATAATTGCAGGTCTGGAGCCTCAGCAGGTGGTCAGAGGCTGGTCTGTTGTTTCATTTGGCTGCTAGAGATTAATCCAAGGCCTCAAATGTGTCTGATTTTGATGTTGGGGATAAACCCAAGACCTTGCGCATGGGTAAGTCACTACCACTGAGTTACTTCCTCAGCCCTGGCCGGGTTTTTGAAGGCCACCAGGTCAGTGTCACAGAACTGCCTGTGTGGCCTCCAGCGCTGTCTCCAGAGACACACAGACAGCACGAGGGTGCTAACCAGTAACAGGGCCGCTGGAGGTGGAGTACACAGTGCCCAGAAGATGACCACAGAGCTGGGCTTGGTTGTGAAGGTGGTAGCACATGACCTCTTCCAGCTGAAGTCTGTGGCTGGCTCAGGCAGCCCTGTTGGCTGCCTGTACGCAAAATGGTAGGTCGGTGCTTGGTGATAGCTTGTACAAAGGGGTGTTGTCCTGGCTGTAGCGTAGATGTCTGCTACTGACTGGTTCCCAGATCCTCCTTCTGCCAAGTAGCTGATCTGGTACCAGTGCACCACTGAGTTGGGGGCACACCAGTGGACGAGCATCGATGTGTCAGTCATCTCTGAAACCCCCTGCAGCTTGGGAGGGTCTGGGATGCTGTCTTCCCCGCTGAGGCCAGGGCAGCGGCATCTGAAGTGCCTCTGCAACTCTGCACATGGGGTCTGCAGATGCTTGCAGGGGTGGTAATCGCAAGATACATCCTGGTGAGGGGCTGCCACCTGATGCTGAGTCCCCTCCTCTTCCTCACTGTCGTCATCTAACAGCAAGACTGGAATCTCGTCCTGTGGAGGACGTGTGCGGAGAACCCTGGTGGTGGCTTGTGTCCTCTGGTTGGTCTGAGAGACGCTCCTGGGGTTTGGTGAAGTAGGCCAGGGTCCGAGGTGTTTGCCGGGCAGTGTGGTGGAGGCAGGTGAGATACTGGGCTCAGGGATACGTGTGGCTATCTGTTCTGCCCCGGTGCTGGCAGCACCAGGCAGAGCCCTGGAGGGGCTGTGAACAGCATCAGCAGTGGCCTGGGTAGCTTCCTCTGAAGTATCGCTATGCATCCGTGACCCTTGTGTAAGAGAAGCCACAGTGTGGGAAGAGACCTTAGTGATATTTTGTTGGCTTCCTCCAGGCTGAGCAGACAGGGCCGTGCTCTGTCCAGTGGAAGGCCCCTGTGTCCGTGGTGTAGAAACTGGATGATCAAAGTGGGGCGGGTTCAAAGCCAGGAGGGTGGTGCTTTGGTCTGACCTGCACACCGTAGACAGCTGGGAGAGGGAGAGAGGGCCAGAGAAGGGGCCCTCGGATCCTGGAGCCGGCTTACACATGGTATCTAGTGCCCTGGAGGGAAAATTAATCATTAGGAGATACTTGGTTTCGGGGTCTTAACCCCTCAATGTGGGGATCTCCTTTGCCGACACGTATCTACCAGGCATCACCTAGTAACATTTTATTGACCCAGGAAACCTTTGAAGGAAGTTTCTGTCACCCCTTCTTCTGGGCAGAGAAGGAAACTGGAGGGAGGTGCTAACTGCCCAAGACACCATAGCTAGCCAATGGCAGAGCATAAATCTGGGAAGCACTGTGCAGTAGGAACTGTCATCCCCACAGAGTGTGACAGTCATACCTATAGTAAGAAGTGGAATAAGCCAGACTCAGCATGTGCTCACAACATCATTTTTACCGACATAGGGCAACCCTGATTGTCAAGGGATTTGGTGCATCTTAGAAAAAAAAGCTTTTCTAAGCCAAGAGATACCATTAGAATTTCCTGCCCTTGAGAAAGCTCTGTAAGCATACTGGGCTTAGGCTGAATGGCCAAAGCAGAAAGCTAGGCCATCTTGGGGAGGAGGGGTCAAGGGACCTAGCGGGTAAGAGCCCAGATGTAGATGAAGACTGATACCGCCTCCTTCAATAGCCACATGAATTTATCAAGTACCTCACTTGCTTTGGGCTCCATTCCTTTGTCTGTAAAAGGGAGAAATGGTACAGCTGGTTTTCCTTTCCCTACAGGGCATGCAGACTACATTTCCCAGCCTCCTTTGCAGTTAGCTGTGCCCTGTCCACTAACTGTTGGCCAATGAATATGAGTGGAACTGGGAGCACCATCTGGCGACTTCATCCATTTAAAAACTCCCAAGTCATTTTTTTCCATGTTCTTTGCTTTTTTTGGCTGGCCGGAATAGGAGTAGAGCCCTCATCTCCCCTGTCTGACTACACTGGGGTGAATGCCCATGTGGTTGTATGGGTAAGACATGAGCTGGGACAACTCCAGCTCTGGAAGGCTGAGCTCACCTCACAACCATCGGTTTGGTAAATGTGTTACCTGTATAAGGCTGTCTTGTTTGCATCCTCGAGAAGCCAAGCCAGTTCACAGCTGCAAGTGAGAGGGTTGCCAAAGAGGCCAACAGATAAGATCTGGGAGGAATTCACAATCCAAGGACCAAAGGAACTCAAGTTGCAGCTGAAATGACACACACACACACACACACACACACACACCACACACACACCACCCAGTTAAGTCCATGCTTTAGGTTCAATTTGAACAATTAGGTTCACAATGTTCCCACAAGAGCTGGAGAGATGACCAGGGGTTAAGAGCACTGGCTGCTCTTCTACGGGATCTGGGTTTCAGTTCTCAGCACCCCACATGGTGGCATCACAACAAGCTATAACTCACATCTGGCTTCCATGGGCACTGTACACACGGTACACAGACATATACAGGCAAAGCAAGCATACATGTAAAATAAAATAATTAAATGTGTATCCATGGATGTGCCTGTGGATGTCAGAGATTGTCAGAATGTCATCCTCAATTGCTGTCCACCTTATTTTTTGAGGCACAGTCTCTGCACTGAACCTGAAGCTTGCTATTTGGCTGAGGCTGGCCAGCACATTGTGGGGGACACCTGTCTCTGCATCCCGGTCTGCTGCTGTTACAGATGTGCACCGCCATGTCTGGAGCACTAGAGATTGGAACTCGGGTCTTTATGCTCGCATAGCAAGCACCTTTCTCCCTAAGCCACCTCTCTATCCCCATTCTATTCTATAGACCCCTTCACCAATTCTATAGACACCTCCTATACTCCAGAAATGAATTTAAGAGCTCCCATTTGCTTTTCCCATGTGAAAATCCCCAAGGGAGGACCATTGTTATATTTATGTATTGCTTTATCATTTCCAGTGTTTTCATTCTTTTTAGTTGAATTGTGTATTTTTATCAAGCTCAAAGATGTCATAGCCACAAAATGTTTTCCCTCCACACCAAGTGTGCATAGTGTCTGGTTATTTAATGAAGGACAAGTGTTCACTCTTAAGGAAAAGCATTCCATCTTTGGCACCTGCACTGGGCAAAAGAGAACTAAACGGACACACTCTTAGGCTACCCTGGAATTGCTAGCCACAGCACCACCTTTTCCATGAATTGGCAAAGCCCTTGTAGCACCCTCTAAAACACCATCTTCATGCAGGTCTTCGTTCTTCCTGGAAAGTGCCAGCCAGGTGGGTCAGGGAACACAGACCCTCATGTAGAACTAAGGTGCAATGCTGCTACTTTTAATCTTTGTACCAATGGCCAATGATACAGAACAGACTGTTAAATAACTAGATATTGCCAACAGGGCTGTTTTAGGCTTAGGGTCAACAGAAACCATAAAAGCACCGAGACAGGAGCTGGCTGAGGTGCTCAGATCCCAAGAGACTTGTTCTACACCCTGTTCAAGACAAGGGATGACAAGGGGGTTACTGGCTCACTGTCCATCTGTAAACTTGGTCAAAGAGGGGAGAAGAGACTGGACACCACTGTGGAAGCTCCTCTAACCCTATCTCTACCAAAAGGGAGAAAAGAGGATGCTTCTAGGACAAATGACAAGTCCCAGATGTGGGCCCCACTGCCTAGAGGTGGCCTGGGGTCATCTTAAGTGTTCTGCTACTCTGAGAAGTCAAGCCATTGGCTGCTACTAGAAGAAGAGGGCCAAGCCCAGATCCTACGGCATGGTAAACCTTCCTACTCTGCCTCCTTCTCTCCCAGCCCCACTCATACCCTGGGATGGACTGAAATGGCATCGCTGGGGCAACGGAGGGTCTTCCAGTGGAGAGAAGACCCAACATCCTCGTGTCCTCACTGCTGGTTATTATGCTGGGGAAACGCCTGCTTAAAATACCACGGGAAGGAAAATGGGGGAGAACAGAAGCCCAGAGGGGATTTGGAAAAGCGCGGGTGACAGAAACAGTAAAGACTGGTATGTCATATAAAATTCAATGCAGTATAAGGGGCAAAATCAGTCCTACGACTGAGTTGGGCTTAGAATCACTTACTTCTGCAACAGAAGGACTTGTAGACAAGGTGTGTCTTGAAAGATCTCTGTGTTGACAGAAGTAAGCGCTGGGGATTCTTGACAATCCAGGTGTTGCAGGTTGGGAGTCTTCTTGAAAATGTCTCCCTCTAGTGTCTTCAGCCTGGGCCATCTTTCTCAGGTAGAGGGACTTGAGCTGTGGCAGGTCTCTGAATCCACCCAGACTCAAACTGAAATCAAGGGAATTATCCTTACGCAAGGCGCCAAAACCCCAGGGGACAAAAACATGAGTGACAGGAGAAGGCCACAGGTATAACTAACACTGGAAAGGCCCTTTCTCAGCTAGGCCTAATCCTTTCTTACAAGTCAGCCAAAAACATAGAGAAGCATGGCTGACACAAGCTGTAAGCAGGTACCTGGGACATCATCTCCAAGCCTGGTGCTGTCACAGCCTCAGGTTAAACTCCACACACAAACAGCTAGACTTAGCTCTCATGCCTCCTAAGAGTGGAGAGCCCTTCGAGGAACATAAGAAAGGAGAGGAGCACATGGCTGGAGGAGACCCCCAGGAACTCAATTTTGTTGTCTCCCAATATATGTAGAATAGTCCCTTTTTTGAATTTTCTTGTTTCTCTAGCCCCTTGCCACCCTTCCTCACACCACTGTGGGTGAACAAGGGGTTATAGACACGTAAAGTGTTTGGGTCTTTTGTTGTTGTGTTGTTTCAAGACAGGGTTTCTCTGTAGCTTTGATGCCTGTCCGGGAACTAGCTCTTGTATAGGACCAGGCTGGCCGTCGAACTCACCGAGGTCTGCCTGCCTCTGCCTCCTGAGGGCTGGGATTAAAGGTGTGCGCCACCACCGCCCAGCACAGTAAGTGTTTTCAAAGAACAATCAAAGAAAGCATGCCTGTGACTCTAAGGCACCTCCCTCCTTACACCCCCCGTTGGAAGCCAATCCCACAACACACACCTTAGAAACAATTGAGGGGAAAAAAAATCAGTGGATTTCTCTTTGGCACGCTTGGGGCAAAGCTCATATATATGTTCATGAGCTCCAATGCCACCTCACCATCCCACAGCTTCCATCCAGCTGGATGGAAATAGTGGCTATGGCGTCGAGATCTGCTGGTCGGAATGCTGGGTTTGGATTTAGGGACATTAGCCGCTAGACCCTGTGAGACCTTTGGCCAAGTCATTCCGCCATTCTGTGCCTTAGTTTCTTCATATGTAACCAGGAGATTTTCAACAGTTCTGAGACTGTGTGGCACTTCGGGGTCACACGGTTGGTTTCTGGGGCCACCTCTGGAGGAATGCAGCCCTGACTTCCAGCTGTCCCCATTCCCCTAGAGGCGCCTACGTAGTCTTCACAACGCACTCACCTCGCTCGAGGCGCGTGCCGCTCAGGTCCAAGACCTCCAGCGCCGCCAGGGGCCCCGCAGTCCTCCCGGGCGAAATGCCTGGTGGGCAATGTGCCCCAGCTCGCTGCAGGAGAGGTTGAGCAGCCGCAGCTCCGGGAAGCATGCGAAGGTCCGTGACCTGTAAACGCCCCGCAGTGGGTTCCCCGGCCAGCATCAGCGGAGCGCAGGTTGCTCACCGGGAGCCCGGCGCAGGGGGGCAGCGCGGCCAGTAGGTTGTGGCTGAGGTCGAGCTCGACTGAGCCCGGCCGGCATGCCGTGGCCCCAGTGCAGCGTGGAAAATGCGGGTTATGGTTCAGGGTGAGCACGCGCAGCTCGGGCAGGCGACTGAACTCAGGCCCGCCGAAGGCTCGCAGCAGGTTGTGACTGCCGTCGAGGCTGCGCAGCGTGTGTGGCAGGCAGCCGGGCAAGCGCTCCAAGCTCCGGTTTGCCAGGGTCAGGCTCGTGGCTCCCGCGGAGGGGAGCCCCTGGCAGGGCGAGTCAGTGGTGTGGCTGTTTGTGGTTGTCCCAGGGTCCACAGATGAGTGAGTCGGAAGAGGGGGATCGTTTCTACTGGGAAAGTCCCCGCCAGGCTCTGGCTCCGCACCATCAGCAGCAGCAACAGCGTTCCACTGCAGTCGAGTCTCTAGGGAAAGACCGCCCATGACTTCAGAGAAAGCCCCCGCACCGAACGGAAGGCCTAAGTGTGTCCCTGGATGTTCCTGTAGAGTGGTGTGTGTGTGTGGTGGGTGTTGTTCTTGTGTGTGTGTGAGAGAGAGAGAGAGAGAGAGGAGAGAGAGAGGAGAGAGAGATGAGAGAGAGAGAGAGAGAGAGAGAGACCCTCCCCTCCCCCTCTTCACCCCAACACTGTACTTGTCAGGGAAGCAGGTGGAACCAGCTTTTCCCTCCATCTCTGGTGCAGGACCCATGCACACTTGCTTGCCCTGCAAGGCCTTTCCAATGCCTGCCCTGACTTTTCCAGGATCCCCCATGCTTCCTTGTCCCTCTTCTATGAATTTTTTTAGCTCTTCGAATGAATTTTTTAGAGAAGGCTGTTTGCTCTCTTTTCCTCTGTAAAACCCCAGGTTAAGCAGATGCACCCTAATTGTGAATGCCCCTGGGTTAAACTTCAGCCGAGATTAAATGGGAGTCAAGACAGATTTAGTCATATCTAGACTGGGCCAATTTTTCTCATTAGAAGTGCCCAGCTACTTCCTACTTTGCCCAAAGTGAGTTCTGGGGTTCCTCTCTTGGGAGGGAGCTCAGGGCTGCCTGCAGAAGAAGACAGGAGTCCTAGACAGTTACAAGGCTTGGACCCTTGAATCAAATGTTTCCTGGTCCTGCTACCTGTGCTTTCCATGGCCACCGTAGCCCGAAGCAGCTCTGGTGGCTATGGGCTGACTTGGGAATGGCAAAGTGGCTTTTAAGCTGGCCCTGGGCAAAAAGTCACTGCCTGATAGCCCATGTTACTGCAGATTCCTGCCATGGCTTCCCGCTGAACACCCATCTCTGAGTCACTATCAAGGCTCCAAGGGAAAGAGGCCTTCCTGTTGGTAGGAATTTGAAGTGATGAGAAAATTGCTGAGACGTGAGGCCAGCAGCGGATGCCTGCAGTATGTCTTACTTACCCGGAAGCTGTCCCTGTGGTATGGGGTACCCCTTCACGATCCTCAACTTTTGAATTTTGCAGGAACCAGTGCCTTCTGACTGTGACTCTGAATGTCAGAGGGAAAACGTCTGGTTCCCTGCTGCTCCTCCTCCAGCTCCATCCAGGAGGAGCCTGAGATATTCCAGCCCCAAAGCCCCTCCTTCTCCACCAAGACTTTTCTTGTTTTTAGCCCACTTCTTCCCACCTCAGGCTTTTCCCTCCACAGACCAGCCCCCCCCCCCACCTACAGTCCTCCCATCCTCCATCCTTCCCGCCCCTGTCTTACTTACTTCACTCTTTCCAAGCTTGAGAAAAGGAGCCAGCAGCAAGGGCTGGTGCCCAGCGAGGCAGCACTGTCTCCTCCCAGGAATCTTATAATCTCTTCCAGGTGATTCCTACCACCCTTCAACCCCCACCCCCAGGATGGTTGGAGACTGAATGGTGAGCTGGGAGAGAAAGAAGCTGTCTTTCCTCAGCCAGCGGTAGTTTCCCAGAGTGGCTTGCAGAGACTCACAGAGAAGTGACCACAGCCCTGCAGAGGAATCTTCAAGCTGTACCTAGCTCAAGCCGTGTGCAAAAAGCCAGCAAGCCCAGTGATTGCTCTGAGACCCAGTTCACTGACAACCGTGTTTGATCCTGAGACTGTTGACGATAAATACAGAGCCCCCGAAATGCAGAAAGGACATTCCTGCCCATGCTGAATCCACACTTGTCAAAACCTGCAGGTGCCCTCAGAGGACAAGGTGACACAGCTTGTTTGGGGGGCACCTGTTTGGAGCAGACAGTGCTGTCTCCCCATCGAGCTCCTGCACCCCTTCCCTGATCTCTCAGGGCCTATCAGGAAGTGGGTGAGAGCAGGCTGGGCTGTTAGCCCCAATTCTCTGTCTGCAGACCCTGGGACCAGAGCTTCCTGTTTTTTTCTCCTGTCACTGCTTATCTGGGCAGCTCTGAGCAGTCCCAAGGCACCTCACAAACTGGTCCGATGGATTGCTAGTCCCTGCGGTTTCCTTTGAAGGTCGTCTTCAAGCAATGCCTCAAAGAGGTGTGTTGTAGTATAGGGCCAGCTGAGGCCTTGCTGATTTGAAGCATTCCTCCTCTGCCTAAGGCAGGTCCTGGGAGGTCTGCTTCTGGGGAACTGTCCAAGAGTCTGGGTCCTGGCCCTGGTGATGGGAGAATTACACGGTGGGAGGGAGAAGTGGAAGCAGAGGGAAAGATGGGAAAGAGAAGTGAGAGGAGGTTGGACTCCTGGGACCCAGCCCTGAAATCCTTAACCTTTAACTTGAACAGAGTTGCATACCCAAGAATCAAAGCCTCAAAAATCTAACATGCTTCTGTCCACCCTGGTCAGCCATGAGCTCCTTGAAGACAGCAGGGGAGTTATGAATTCAGTTGGAGACACCAGATAAGAAGGAGGAGAACCCACTTAAACGTAAGTTCAAGCAGACCACAAGGAGGATAGGGCATTTATTGACCTGGAAGGACTATAAAATATGTTGAGAAACCATGTTGGGGACCTCCCCTGTGCACTAGTGGGGCGGGGAGCCCCTGGCCCTGGGATCATTACCATGTGCTTCCTGGAGCTTGGACCCAGACCCTCTTAACCAACCTAACCCGATGGCCCTCTTAACCTGCTGTGTTGCTTGCTGCCTGCTGGGTCAGCTGGCCAGAGCTGGCCTGCCTAGGCATGATTTGCTGTTTAAGTGGGGTCCTCTGGGCGGCTCTGTGCTTCAGCAGTAGATCCTGGTGCTATCCATCCAACTGGGTCTCTGTGCCGGGGATGTCAGTCCCTGTACGGGTTTGTTTAGGATTTTTATGGATTGCCCTAGCCTTGCCCTTGTATAGTGCTTTCTACCTCTTGTCACCGTCTACCACTTCTCACTAGGTACTTCCCATCGCTAGACCCAGGTCCACAAAGCGTTCTCCTACTGACTCTTCTCACTAAGTACTTCCCATCGCTCTAGACCCAGGTCCACAAGCGTTCTTCCACTGACTCTTCTCACTAGGTACTTCCATCGCTCGACCCAGGTCCACAAGCGTTCTCCCACTCAATCTTCTCACTAGGTACTTCCCATTGCTAGACCCAGGTCCACAAGTGTTCTCCCACTGAATCTTCTCACGGTGCTGACTACTATCCCATGATAACGAAACCGCAGTTCCCGAGGTATGTATGTATCACTATTTAGATATTCAGCTGATCTGGTATTTGATGCTGTTGCTATATTCCTTTTTCTTTCTTTCTCTTTCTTTTCTTTTCTTTTTTTCTTTCTTTTTTGTTTTGTTTGTTTTGAGACAGGGTTTCTCTGTGTAACACTTCTAGCTGTCCTGGAACTAGCTCTGTAGACAAGACTGGCCTCGAACTCACAGAGATCTGCCTGCCTCTGTCTCCTGAGTGCTGGGATTAAAGGTGTGCTCTACACCACCCAGCTGTTATATTCCTTTAAAGATAACCTTTCATTTAGCTAATCCTATCACTTAAGATGCTAAACCATGTTGAAAATTTTCTTTGTCAATGAACTTGACTGGAGCATTGTAGGCTTGAAGGTGACTATACCATGGAACCCATGGGCATCTCTCAGAATACTGAAGACCCTTTGGCAGTCCTTTCTCCTCTCCTAGCATTTTGAAGTCATAGGAAAAGATGGCATGAATGTTTTACTCTACCAGAAAGGATGCTTAGAACTCTGTGACAAAGTCTTGGGACAAAAGAAGTCCATGATTTTCAAATCCCTACCACATCCTTCCCCCGACATGGCAACCTCCTGAAACTATTCCCCCTACTGGGGTGTCTCTCCTTTGGCCGACTCAGTCTCTTAACAACCTTCTCTATACCTGGAGTTTCCCTCAGGAGGCCTTTAACTCGGGACTCGGGTACAGGGAACTTATTTGGGAGACGATCTGAGGAAGCAGAGAGAGTCTGACGGTAACGGGCTGCCTCTGTGGAGAGAACTGGAGGCTTAGTTGTGCAGCTCTCGGCGGATTGTGTCTATCACTGTTGAGGAGGTACAGCATTCATTCCCACCTTCTGTATCCTGCTGGCCCCAGGGTCTGACTGCTGCTGCAGCTCCCAGCCATACCTGGCTTTCCCTGAGCATGGATGGAGTCACTCCAAGGAGCCCTACTTGCTATGGGTGAGTGCCAAGAGCATTACTCTAGCTCCTTGCTCTAAGTTGTATTAAATTCCCTTCCTGGGTGCTCATTCCCAGGTGGTACAGCCTGCATGCCACAGATGACTGATAGAGTACCTCTATCTGTAAGACTGAATGTCCTGAGAACTAGTCACGTTGGCAGCTCCAGAGTGCAGGGCAGAATCTGGCACCTGGGGAAAATGCTTGACGAATGAACAGGCAAAGGCATGCCGGGATCATAGTGGGTCCCTGTGTTGAGATTGCTAAAGAGAGGTAGAGACTGAGGGAGGGAAACTGAAGCAGAAATAGAAATTGAATCACCATGGGGTTGGAGAGCTTGCTCAGTGGTTAGGAGCACGTACTGTTCTTGCAGAGGACCTGGGTTTGGCTCTTCACAACTGTATGATGCCTCAAGACCATATCTCCACTTCCAAGGATCTGTTGCCTTCTTCTGACCTTTCTGGGTTCCTGCATGCAAAGGATGCACATACATACACTTAGGCACACACACGTACACACATACATACACTTAGGCACACACACGTACACACATACACACACAGGCACACACATAGAACAAATATTTTTAACGAAACTTAAATCAAGGATTTTGCAAATCCAGGTTCCCAACACATTCTAGGGGTTCAGGGTGGGGGAATTTCTCCTGGAAGATCACGTGATTAGAGGGTTAGAACACATGGGCCCTGGGGAAACAAACAACCAGCAATTATACTTTTTCTCTGGTGGTGTGTAAAAGTCAGGGTCAAAGATCATTGCTTTGAGAGAGGTCTTGCCCATTTGTCTGGCCCTCCCCCGACCCTGCCCATTTTGGAGGTAGAAAACTGAGTTCCAGAGAGGACAAAGGTGTGGCTGAGGTCACAGAAGCGTGAGTTTCTGGTTAGTAAAGAAAAGGGTGATCTCACTCTCATAAATCCTTCCAGGCCATTTGCTCACAGTGATAACCTGACCTGCACAGACGGCTCAGTCACACACCTCGTGAATGCCAAGCAAGGGGGGGGGGAGCTCTGGGGTTTTGACCTGTGCAGTTCTGTCCCATTCCCAGGAGTGTCCGAATATATACCTCAGACAGGTTGCCCCAGAGATCTCCTGAGGGGGTCTTGTCTGGTGGTGTTCACAGGTCTGGCAGCCTGGCTGATAGGGACTGGCCAGGCGACTGCTCAACCCATGGGTCAGCCTGGCTTTCCGGATGTCAGCTGACTCTGTTGCGGACTTCCCCTCAAGTTGCTGGAGTTGGAATGTCCAAGAGCAAAGCTTCATTCTTCTCTGACACCTGAGATAAGCTGTTGGGACGGGAGGGTGAGTGTGGGAGGACGTTGTACCAGGTCGTCAAGTCTCCGGGAAAGGGCCTGCTCTCATGGAATGGTATGTAGCACAAAGGCTTCAAGAGCTCACTGACGACCTGCCAGTGAGGATAGTGGTCTTAAGGAATAGGAGAGTGGCAGTTGAAAGCCAGGCTTAACTACACGGTGTCTGTGAGACTTCAACACAGGGATCTGTGGGAGGCTTGGGAGGGAAAAACACACCACTTAAAAACAAATCCATCATGGAAAAGATTCAGACCAAATCGAGGAGCCAGGCACAAATGTGTCCCGTTCTTTTGTGTGTAGTTATAGGAAGTGAGATGAAGACATAGGCTACATGACAGACTGACTTCTGGAGTTCCCCACAGCTAGGGGTACACTAGAAAGCAAAGAACTTTAAAGTTAGAGCGGCTCCCGCCTTACTGAGGACAATGTGAGGCCCTGGAGGAGATGGAGCTATGTCATGTAGAGGGTCACAAGCGTTGTGTTCAATGGGACGGTGAGAAAGATCCTTCTGTGCCCGAGTCACAGGTCGTTGTGGCTTAGCAGATAGTGAGTGAAGAGAGAAGTGAGCAGGGATGCTATCACAGGAGTGAGATGGACAGGACATGCATCAGGTGTTCAAAGGCCCAAGGTTGCCATGGTGATCGAAGGAAAGAGCAAAGGTAGAGTTATGGTCCATCGGAAACATGTTGTGAGCGTCCTGGGTCAACATGTTGCTGCTGGCCCCGAGAGGGATGACAGCAAAGGTGAACACAAATAATCCTGAAGTCTTTGGCAATTAGAATGAACAAGAGTTGTTAATAGCTTGGAATTGAGTGTAGTGGGCTGAATAATAATAGTCTGAGAGATGTTTTATTGCTTACTTCCAGAAGGGGTAAGTGTTACCTTATTTAGCAAAGAGAGCATGGCACCCTCTCCAGTGGCAAATCTTATAGAGGCATTTTCTCACCTGAGTCCCTCTTCCCAAATGACTCTAGATTATGTTAAGTTGACATAAAACCAACCAACACTACACCTAAAGCACTTTCATCAATCCCAACAAACCCTGCATTCATTAAATAGCTCCCTCTGCCCCTTCTACCCAGCTTCTAATAGCTTCTACTGTATTTTCTTTTCCTTCAATGGCCTATTTAAAGTACTCCATGTAAATGGAATTACATGCATTTGTCCTCTGTTCCTGAATTATTTCATTAAACACAAATTTTCAAGGCCTGCTCACATTAGAGTGTGTATTAAAATTCAGTTTCCTTTGTGTGTGGATAGCATTGCTTGTTATTTTAAGCAACCAAATCAGTGTGATTCTTTACAGTTGCCATGGGAAACCAATTGATGTAATGAGGGGAAAAGAAGGTGTCAAGGTGACTTGGTGTTTGGCGGAGAGTTGGACGGACCTAGACAGGGATCTACAAACACAAACAGATTAGGAGCAGGCTCCGTTCTGGGCCATGTTAAATTTCAAATGGCTGTTCTGCCTTCAAAGGACATGCTGAGGAGGCAATTGGCTGTGTAACTCTGGAATTCTCCCTTGTGCTGGGGAGTTGCATTTGGGAGGGAGGCATCAGCAGATAAATGATTCTTAGGGAAAATTGATGGGTTGTGTTCACCCAAGGAATGTGTGTGTGAAGAGAAGAGGAAAAGGTCAAGCCAGGATTGAAAGCAGAATAAGTCAGAGCGGCTGGGAAGGAGCAGTTAGGGAGGTGGCAGAAAACTCGGGGAAGCCTGGCTCAGGAATGGAGAACACTTTCACCTAGAAAAGCGTGGCCAGTCAGGTTCTGAGCAAACAGAAGGCCAGAAGAGGTTGTTGGATCCCCTGGGACTGGAGTTACAGGTGGTTGTGAGCTGCAATGTAAGTGTTAGGAATTGAACCCAGGTCCTTTGGAAGAACAGCCAGTGCTCTTACCACTGAACCAATTCCCCAGCCCCAATGGGGCAAATTCTGCTATGAGATGTACAAGAAGATGGGAAACATACAGATTTGAAACCATTTGAGGTGGAAGATACTATGGTTAATTCTGGCTAACCAGACCCCAAGCCTTAATATCGTTAGACAAGTCCTTGTGGTCTGTTCCATGATTTTCTGGAGAAGAATTTGGTCAGAGTTTGGCTACGTGGCCGTTTACTTCAGGTAGCGTTGGCTGAAGTCATAGGTAAGATTCGGCTTTGAATGGGCTGCCCTTGAGAACTCAGGTGATTTCACTCAGTGACTGCCTATATTCTGAGGACGGTTAGAAGGTCTGTTCTGTTGGGTCAGTTCACCTGGCTGGGGCTCCTTAGGGGAATCTTCAGCCAATTAGACATGGCACATGGTCTGTTGTCATCTACGTCTGGAAGTTGCCTGATGTTACTTCTGCTGTGTTCTGCAGTCAGTTCAACCACAAGCCCACTGGGATCTCTTAGGAGATGGTATTATCCCACCTCTTAATGGGAACACTATTAAATAATTTACAGTCATGATTAATACCCCTACTGAGGCAGAATACAATTACCAGCTGGATGGGAATGAGCCAAGAAGCTGGGAAAAACCAGTCACACTTAGGAGATAGGAACTTGCAGGAGTGAAGCCCTCCAGAAACCTTAAGGGGACACTCAGAAGGCTGGAGGTGGGTACTCTTCTCACTGAGACAAGAGGGAAGAAAGTCAAAGAGAGGGCAGACACAGTGGCAGGATGATGCCACACCACACTGTTCAACAGACAGACCGTCCAAATGACACTGGCCGAGGTCACCTGATGAGAGCTGAGAAGGGAAGAAGACACAGCCTGGAAACTCAGGGCTGGGGCACCAGATTTTTTTTTTTTTAAAGCAGATTTAAATAGGGATGGCATTCTGTCATTACTGAAAATAACATCAATTAGAAATACGTAATTACTAATCCCCAATAATGTATTGGTAATCCTGCAACTTTATGGCTAATTATTACCTTCCTAAAATCTTTACAGAACCTGTGAGACATAGCCCGTATCCTAGGAGTTGCTGCTGAGTGTTTGTCAGCTCGACACAAACTAGAGTCACCTGGGAAGAGGGACCCTAAACCGAGGAATTGATTCCATCAGATTGACCGGTGGCACACAGACACAAAGACATATACACACACATGAATTTTTTTAAATTGGAAATCATTAAAAATTGCTCATTTCATATGTATGAGAATTTTGCCTGTATATTGTAGGACCCAGCCATGATAAACTCAATAGGAACAGACCACCCAAAGGAAGTTCTTAACTTCCAGCCATTATCACCTGCAGTGTAGGATCAGCCATCGATAAGCTTAATGGAGGCCTGAGTCTCAGTAGTTTACCCTGAAGCAATACCTGGTTGTAGGAAGAACCACAAACTGAGATTCCTCAGGCACCACCCAGGAACAGAGCATCCAAAGGAAATTCCTGAAGTTCCAACCTTTGTAGATAGGATCACCTGCCAGCTCACATTCACCAGGACAGCCCTAGACAAATGTCAGCCTGATCCTGAACCTTAGAAATCCCTCACCCCCCACCTTTACTACTATAAAAACCCAACTCTAACTGAGATTGGGGCTTTCCTATTATTCCAATACACTGGACCCACAGAGAGACCGAGTTTGCAATCTTGTATAAAATAAAGGCTCTTTGCTTTTACATACAGGACTTGGTCTCCTTTTTGGTTTTCAGGGGACTTTGCAGATCTGGGCATTGTGTGTGTGTGTGTGTGTGTGTGTGTGTGTGTGTGTGTACCACAGCTATACATGTGTGACTGATGTTTATGGAGGTTAAAAGAGGATGTCAGATCTCCTGGAACTGGAATTACAGATGGTTGTGAATCAACATGTAGGCGTTAGGAACCAAACCCAGGTCTTCTGAAACAATGTCAAATGTTCTTAACCACTAAGCATCTGTGGCCACAACAAAAATTCTTTTTAAATAAGTCTGGCATTGCTTCTCAGCCCTTTGGCTAAGATCAAGTGTAGTACCCATTCTTATCAGTTTAAAAAAATAAGGCAAGACTTAGTCTTTAGAAATTTACTTTATAGGCAATGTCTTTTTGCAAGTGATGGAAAACCATGCTTATAATTCTTTTTTATTACATGTACTTATTTTTGTGATGTGGGAAGTGGGGCACTATAGTATGTATGTGGAAATCAGAGGACATCTTTTAGTGATCAGTCTCAGGTCATCAGACTTAGTGACAAGCACCCACTGAGCCATCCTGCTGACTATGTACTTGTAATTGTTGCTCTGAAATTTTCTTCAGGAGTCTCCTCTCTCTCTCTCTCTCTCTCTCTCTCTCTCTCTCTCTCTCTCTCTCTCTCTCTCTCTCTCTCTCTCTCTCACACACACACACACAGAGTCTTTTTCAATCACCCATTATCATAATCTCATTTTTCACCTTTGTCTTGGGTATTTCCAAAGACTGGGTCGTCATGGGAATAATGCGATTTTGCTGATGGTGAGGACATTCTAACAGTAGATAAGACATTGCTGAGAATTCTCAAGGGGAATTCCAAGAATGTTTTGGGCAGCACCGGCGTAAAAGTTCACAGGGTCTATAACATTGCGTCATGATTGTCATGAGTGGGTTCTGATCCCCACACCGGCAGCACACTGGGGACCCACTGACTGTGTACGGGACACTTGGTGGCTGTTTACTGGGTTTCCACCTACTCAGCTCACCAAGCAAGAAATTCTAGGTTCAGGCTTGATTCTGTTTTCCTTCATTAAGTAAATTCACGCGGTCAGTGTTAAAACAATCAGGAGTGTGTTGAGTCGTAGGTTCATGAAAACCTACTTAGGGCTGGAGAGATGGCTCAGCTGTTAGGAGCATTGCCTGCTCTTCCAAAGGTCCTGAGTTCAATTCCCAGCAACCATCATGGTGGCTCACAACCATCTGTAATGAGGTCTGGTGCCCTCTTCTGGCCTGCAAGCATACAGACAGAATATTGTATACATAATAAATAAATAAATTTAAAAATTGGATTAAAAAAAGATGAATGAGGATAAAAAAAAGAAAACCTACTTAATAATGGCAGGAATTCATGGCTGTATAACGAAGCCACTAGAAATAGCCTCTCTCCCTTGGCCAGAAACGAATGGCGTCACAAACGTACAAGCAGGTGCTAGCTACTGTTTTCCCTTCAGCTGTTCTGTGTTGCCGCAGGGGTTTTCTGTGTGAGAGGTGTGTTGTTTCAGCGTTTGTCTCATTTTTGTGTTTATTGCTCATCCCTCTGGCAGCAGGTGACTGCAGGGCTTCCAGCATTGCATCCAAATTCCAGACAGGATGAACGAGAAAGGTAAAGTTTAGACAGGTGGTATTGTCTTTTCATCAGGAAAGGAGCCGGTCACAGGCATCTGCACAGCACACTCAAGCCTTGCTGGTCAGAACTAGGTCATATGTGCACCCTTCTCTGCAAAAACAAGATGGGAGGTTGGAAAATAGGATCGTCACGGTTGGTATGGAGCAGTAAACATCCACCACCGGGGCTGGACATGTTGACTCTGCCAAAAACCTAGTTCTGTTACGGAGGAAGAAAGGAAAATGGTTTTTGTTCATAGATAATAGTCTGGGCCACAGCAGCAAAGTCTGTTTGGCTCTGGGATGGCTTGCCAGTGTGCTCCTGCCCCGTGTGCTGGCTTAGCTCTGGCCTGCCCCTGCACCCTCCAGTGTGGCCCGCCTTCCCTTGCTCCACTATCAGCTGCCACACTTGTATCTCTGCACGCCAAGCTGACTGTGGGCCATCGTGGAGATGAGCATTGTCGAGTTTTCTCCACGGACAATGTCTGCCAAGCTTGACTGAATTCCTACCCCTCTTTCTACTTGGCAAACCTCTTGTTGACCTTTAAGGCTGGGTCTAAATATTCGCCCTGAGAAACTTCTTTGACAGGCCCCTGACTCCACTGTCACAAACTATCCTCTCCTTGGTTTCGTGTGTTTTTATTTATTGTGTTAACATGTATTAGACTGTCTTGCTTTGCCCTACCGTCTGTCTCCCACTTGTTTCTGCACTTTGTGTAACCTGAGCAGCTAGCACAGTTCCTGGCACCTCATATGTGCCCGTGGAGAGGCAGTCGCTTGTCTCCCAATATCCATTCTCACCATTTTATCAGTAAAATAACCTTGACTTCTGGTTCAGTTTGTGGTCACTTTGAATAAAGAGCAAATACTCCAAACTCCCTTGAGGACAACTAAAGCCATGTGACGTGCTTGGAGCTGTAGCTGCCTTGTTGGACCAAGGTTTGACTCTGGAGATACAAGCTGAATATGGCAGAGCAAAAGGATACAAGTATGTAGACTCCTGGCTTGTGTCATGATTTGTAGTCCAGCCTTGCCTGCCTGAGGAGGGTTATGAAGAAGAAGGAAGTTTCCCCAAGCAGGGATTTGTTGTGGCATATTAGTTTAAGATGTGTTCCATTTGTTTATGCTGTGGAACATTTGTTTAATGATGCAAAGATGTGTCGCATTCTTTTATGTTGCATGTGTTTAATTCTGTGAAGCTGTGTTACTTTGCCTGCCTAAAGTACCTGATTGGTCTAATAAAAAATTGAACAGCCAATAACTAGGCAGGGGAGCAATAGGCAGGGCTGCCAGGCAGAGAAAAAAATAGGAGGAGAAATCTAGGTTCGAGAGAAGAAGAAAAGGGAGGAATGAGAAAGTGGTGTAGGAGATCCTTCTGTATTTGTGTTGCTTTCATTGGTTAATAAAGAAACTTTGGGCCTGGTGATAGGGCAGAACTTAGGTAGGCAGGGAGACAGAACTGAATTCTGGGAGGAAGAAAGCAGAGTCAGAGAGAGCTGCCATGAAGCTGCCAGGTCAGACATGCTGAATCTTTCCCGGTAAGCCACGACCTCATGGTGAAGACAGATGATTAGAAATGGGTTAAATTAAGATGTGAGAGTTAGCCAATAGGAGGCTAGAGCTAATGGCCAACCAGTGTTTAAATGGATACATTTTCTGTGTAATTATTTCGGGTGTAAGCTAGCTGGGTGGCTGGGACGAAAAGCAGGCCCACTCGTTCCTGTTACAAGAAAGGAGGAGAGGAGGATGCCAGGGCCAGCACCCAGCCACACAGACAGCCACAGAGTAAGAAGGAAAGAAAGATATATAGAATAAAGACAGGTGAAAAACCCATAGGCAATATGTAGCCAAAGAGAAATGGGATAATTTAATTTAGAAAAGCTGGCTAGAAACAAGTCAGACATTCATAAGCAAGAATACATCTCTGGATATTTATTTGGGTGCTGGGTGGCAGGCCCCAAAGAGAAAAAAAAAACCAACTACAGGGATTTAACTGAGAAAATTTTCTGATAGGAAAAAAGTCCATATGTATGCTTTAAAATAAAATGATTTAGACCAGACATGGTGTTGCGTATCAGTTACCCCAGCACTCAAGAGGCTCAGGCAGGAGGATCTTGAGTTTGATGCCAGCTTGGGTGGAATATTAAGAGTTGGAAAATGAAAAAGGGCAGGGGGGCTGAGGCTGGGGGATACATCTTGGTGATGGTTTTCCTCCACAGGTAAAGCCTGGGTTCCACCTTCAGCACTGCTAGAGGAAAAATTGATTTGGTTGAATTATAATAGCCGAGACCTGCCCCAGGTTGAAAATGATTGTTTGCTAGATGCATTAGGTCCTGACATATATTTGTCATGTGGTATTTAAAAAATAAAGATTCAGAAATTTTTTTAATTATGTATTTTTATGTGTCTCTGAAGAACGAGTCTACTTAGTCTTAATAAAAACCCAGAGTCAGATATCGAGGTACGCGCTGAAAGATGAGAGACGCAAAGAGCAGCCACAGTTACTTCTTACCTCCAGGAATCCTCAGACTGAATGAGCCCTTCTGTCTCTATGAATCCTCAGACTGAGTGGAGGTGATACCCTGTCTCTTCCCACCTTATATTCCTGTCTCCACTTCCACTTTGCTTGGTTCAAAGGCTTGAGCCTCCCAAGTATTGGGATCAAAGGCTTGAGATTCCAAGTGCTGGGATCCCCTCCACTACCCAGTTCTGTTTCTCTTTTAGACTGGTTCAATCTCACATAGCCCAGGGTGGCCTTAAACTCCTGATCGTCCTCTTCCTCCTCCCAAGTGCTAGGATTAAAGGTGTGTGCCACCACTGTCTGGCCTTTACTATTAACTAGTGGCTAGCTCTGCCCTCTGATCTCCAGACAGGCTTTATTTGTCAGAACACAAACAAAATTTCACACAGCATGTCTCCGTGTGTGAGGATGTACGCGTGTGCTCAGGTGCCCATGGAGGTGAGAGGCATCCGGTTACCCAGGAGCTGGAGTTACAAACAGTTGTGAGACACAAGTACCTGAGTAGGCGCTGGGACCAGAACTTGGGTCCTCTGCAAGAGCAACATGCACCCTTCACCACTGAGCCATCTGTCCAGCCGTGTCCTGTGTGCACACTGAAATAAAAACACCAGCACTACATGCTACTTGTCACTTGCAGATGCCAGTGACAGATATAGGACTTGAGTCTTTATAGTGGAATTTTGTTCAGAGAGCTGGCCATCTGAGAGGACAGTGGATTAACATGCACAGATCTGTCTTGCATCTCACTGCCAGAAGGCACATTATCTGTAGGGATTGGAAAGAGGGACAAAGGCAGTCAATCACTGTGGTGCTCAGGCTTGACCCTCTGGTCAGGAGGTCAGCCTTGTTTTTGAGAATTATGATGTCTAAACTCTCATCACCATTCCTTGCCCTCTTCCTTCCTCCGGTGGATGTTTGGGCCCAGGCACTTCTCAAGATGCTGAGTCCAATTAATTTAATGTCTGCGGTGACAACTTTGTACTTTTCCAGAGTCATCTGGGCTAGAGGTGGCAGTAACTCAAAACACATAGACCATTAATGGTGGGCACAGGCTAAGCTACTACTAACACGTGCCGATTCTTTTTTTATGATATGCAGTACGAAAGCATCTTTAAAACAGAATACAAGGGGCTGGAGATATGGCTCAGAGGTTAAGAGCACTGACTGCTCTTCCAGAGGTCCTGAGTTCAATTCCCAGCAACCACATGGTGGCTCACAGCCACCTATAATGAGATCTGGTGCCCTCTTCTGGCATGCAAGCATACATGGAAGGAATGTTGTTGTATACATAATAAATAAATAAAATCTTAAAAAAAAAACCAGAATACAAATGTATCTCCCTCAGTCCCCCTTCTCCTCTATAAATAGGAGGCAGGGGATGGCTCACAGATGGCCTCATATCTGACTGACCACACACCTGTTCATTTCCTGCCTCCCAGTGATTTTGTGTCTGCAATTCTATTTTTATGGGTTATAGGAGCGGGTTATTTAGCAGCCCTTTCCCAAGCATTCCACTGGTCATTTGCCTTCCTGATGAGCCCTTGATTTCCAAAGTCAGTTACAGAGGGAGGAAAAGGTTAGAACAACATCATTCCCCAAAGGGGCTTGGTCCCTGAGGGAGAGTTGTTGCTCTCTGGTGTGATTTGGCATCAACTATTTGCAAGCAACGGCAAGGTTTGGGCCAACCAAGTGTTTGTTGCAGGTCTCTGGTTGGGGTTTGGTAGCCCTTCCTTCCCCCATGAGCCCACCCACAAGCCAGGCTTGCAAATGAGTGCCAAGCTGGACAAGTGCAGTGACCCTTGGCATCTGAGGAGTTGTGTGACCCTTGGCATCTGATGAGTTGTTTAGTAGAAAATTTGGCATTTGAAATCTAATATAAAGTAACTGGAGGGGGAAATTCCATGACTTCATGAATTTCATCTCAATGTATGCTGCAAAAAAATCAACTCAAGTATTACCTACTCGTGGTCAGTGTCTGAGTTAGGTGTTTCCAGGTGACTTATGGGTTCCTATTGCTGTGATAAGGAGCGTGACAACCTTAGTTACAGTTGTTGCTGTGATGAGACACCATGACCAAAAGCAACGCGGAGAGGAAAGAGTTTATTGGGCTCATCCACAAAACTGTTCATCACTGAAGGAAGTCAGATCAGGAGCTCAAAGGTGGTAGCAACTTTGAGGCAGGAATTGATGCAGAGGCTATGGAGGGGTGCTGCATTCTTTTTTTTTTTTGGTTTTTCGAGACAGGGTTTCTCTGCAGCTTTTTTAGAGCCTGTCCTGGAACTAGCTCTTGTAGACCAGGCTGGCCTCGAACTCACAGAGATCGGCCTGCCTCTGCCTCCCGAGTGCTGGGATTAAAGGCGTGCGCCACCACCGCCCGGCTTGCATTCTTATAGCATACAGGACTACTAGCCCAGAGATGCCGCCATCTAAAATGGACTGGTTTCTTCCGTATCAATCACTGATTAAGAAAATGATCTACAGCAGATCTTATGGAAGCATTTTCTCAATTGAGACTCCCTCCGCTCCGATGAGTCTAGCTTATGTCAAGTGGACAGGAAGCTAGCCAACACAATGACCATGAGCAACTTGGGAGGAAAGAGTTTATCTTATCTTACAGAATGGAAGACAGGGCAGAAAGGACTCTACTGGATTGACAGCAAATCATGATGAGTGACAATACTCGAGGTCCCTGACTATTTTTTGGGGCTTCCTTTTATGGAGTTAAAGAGGAGAAGGCATTGGTTGCTAAGGGGCATAGAGTGGGCGGTTCTGTTTTAATGAGTAGATTTGGCTTATGGAAGCCTTTGCATTATTTGCATATTGCCCCCTCCATAGTGCATCCGCTATAAACATGTGCTTCCAACTATACTGAGGCATAAGATAATAAAAAAGGGGATTTCCCCCTACAAGTTCACGTGAGGACATAGTTATTGTTCATGTACTCCAAACAGTTCAGCCTGGGCTGGACCCTGCCTCCTGTACCCAGACATAACTGGGAACATATTTGAATAGAACCTGGTCGATAGGGGAGGAGACAGTGCATGCAGCTCAACACAGGTTTGGGGCTGTAGGTTGCTAACAGGCTTCCAAGGGCAGTATTAGAAAAGCGCTCTCTCTCTCTCTCTCTCTCTCTCTCTCTCTCTCTCTCTCTCTCTCTCTCCCTCCCTCCCCCTGTGTGTGTGTGTGTGTTGCCCAAACCAAGTAGAGTCCCAGGTAACAGAACTATCCTCTACTTTTCCCTGCCCCACAAAGATGCTATTATGAATAAATACACCTAGGATTCCTGGCATAGGAGCCTTGAATTCACACTGAAAATCAAGAGCAGTGTTGAGAGTGCACTTCAGTTCAGAAGACAAGGACTCAAAGCCTAGTTTCCTCTATATTAGCTTATAACCAAGACAAGCTGCTTGACTTCTAATCCCATTGTGTACTGGAGCTGGATTATTTTAGCTGGGTCATCTGATGTGCACATCTCCTTCCAAGCACGGGTCCACTATTGTTGCATTAGCTGTGGCATGAGTCTTGACATCAGAGCAATCAGCAAATCAGCATTCCCCCCACCAGAGTTTCTAAGCGTTTACCAGCACACCATTTCTATATTTGTGCAGTGGGGCTTGTAATGCGTCCTTGACTGAGAGGGGATGAATGGAGAGAGCTTGTGGGAGGCATGAAGCACAAATGACAGCCCTTACTACATTGGCATCTCTCTGTCATTCTCTCAAAATCAATCTCTCTCTGTTGTAACTGGAGGTTTCTCTCCCACCCAATAGTTCCTGAATAACCACTCTGAGGCTTAATATTAACTACAAACTGTTTGGCCTATTAGCTCAGGCTTATTATTAGTTGGCTTTTACAGCTTAAATTAACCCATTTCTTTTATTCTATATTTTACCACGAGGCTCATGGATGGTTACCTCACACCTTGCTTCCCTTTTGGCTGCTGGCTTCTCCCAGACTCCACCTTCTTTTTCCCTTTATGTTTGTTTGGATTTCCTGCCTAGCTATATTCTGTCCAGCCATAGGCCAAAGCAGCTTCTTTATGAACCAATGGTCATAAAACATATTCATAGCACAGAGAAGGATATACCACATTACTCTGTGATGACCTGCGAGTTACATTGTTGAGATTACTCTTTGTAGAAGCTGGTTTCATCCACTGTCATGTAGCTTTGCATAGCTACTAATCCTTCTGGTATCTTTTCTGCTCTGGGGCATATCTGGCAACAGAGCCGCCTGTCTCCTTAGTCTAAAATGTAAATTACATAGCCAGACGAGCTGGCCCAGATGAGAAGGCTGTGTTGTTGTTGGCATTTGCACAGCCTCCTTCTTTGTGCCTTCTAGTGCCTTGCTGACTCCATACTGGTTTGGGTCTTGTGTTTCTGACAGATGTGCTGGCCGAGGACTACCTTTTGAGGAGCAAGGCCTCAGCTTGAAATCTTTGGGGGTTTAATACTCGACATCTAGCCTTTAACAGCAGCGAGAAAATCCTCGTTGGAAGTGTGTATCTTTGGGAAAAGAAACACTGGTTTGACTTTTTCAAAACACGTAGCTGTGATTGTCAGAAGTTGGCCCGACTTCCAATCCTGGTTCTTTGAGGGCAGCCAGAAGATTGAGCCACAACAGAGATCGAGTCCCTTTTGTAAAGACCCCAGCCCTCTTCAGTTACAGGAATACCCCACCGTTACAATGCTATGATGCTGGGAGCAGTGCCCTTGCTCTCTCCTGATAGCCATATGGCACACTTGGGATCCAGCCAGGCACTACACTCAAACTGCCTCCCCCACTGCCAGCACAGTGCCTTCCCCACTACAGTTTGTATGGGGGCTACCAAGGCCTCACGATGACCCATTGTTTGGATCATACCCCGTAGGCTTTGGGACCTTTCTCCGAAGTCCTCTGCTTCCTCACAAAGGACCCTGCCTCCTCCTTAGGGCCCAGTTTTTCATGTCATGGGATTGTAAAATGTTGGAGGAACTCCTGGAGGCTGTTCTATACCTTCCAATCTGGTGGCATTAAGACTGGGTTTCATGTGACTCTGAGCTTAGGGATGGTTTCATTATTAGGGTCCCACTCTTCATTGAGCAAGATAGTTTCCTTTGCAAAGAAGTCTGAGAAGTTACCACGTACTCTTAGGTTTAGGTTTATATGGGTGAGCTTTGAAGTTGTGCTTCACGCTCGCTAGACATGAAGCATACTAACCAAGATACATCCTCAGGCCAACGAGATGGCTTTCACATTGCTTCAGGAAATAACTGTTGCAAAACACCCTGGATTCTAAGGCCACTGACTCAAGGACTAGCTTTCAAATGAAAAGACTCATTCCCTTACTTGTTAGGATTTAAAACTCAAATTTTTTTTTTAAAAGGAAACTTTTTAAGTGAGCTATTTGTCTCTCAGACCTCCTTGGTTCACCTCCACCCGCCCGTCTAACTCTGAGACAGCCACTTTCTCGAAGCTGGTGACACTTTCCTACCAGTTTCACTCGGACGTGGGGATGTTGACTTGGTGGCTGGGAGTGGTGGACACTGAGTCACAGTGGCCCCATGAGTGGGGGACACATGGGAGGTGGCTAGTGCCTCAAAGCTGAGCTGCGTGGGAGAAGGTTGACCAACTTGACTTTGAATCCTGGTTCCACTGCTTCTCAGCCATATGACCTCAGGGTAGCACCCCCGTGAGCTTTCTTCTGTCTGCAGAACAGTAAAACAGGCTCTACTGTCCCCGCTCCCCCATGGGCTGATGTGAGAATTTCATGGGAGGATCCTCTAAAGCACAGGTTTATACCTATGTGGGACTGTTATCCAGCAAATAAAGAGGTGCCCTCAGCATCCAGCTAGGGAAGGTGGAGGCCTTGGCTCTTCCTTTCTCTGCATATGTATGTCTTTGTTTTCTGGTGGACTTTCAAGATCTAGAAAGGGACATGCAGGCCACAGTAAGGACAGGACAGGAAACCTAATGCCCGTCAGTGAGGGAAGAGCTGAAAACACAGGTTGAGAAAGCACAGGTTCTAGTGCCTGGAGGAGCCAGAACATTGGTGTGCAGACGTCCAGGCTCAACCTGTCTGGATTCTTCTTCCATAGCAGAGAGAATGTTCACTTTTAAACAGACAGCAGGCCAGATAAGACACAACTGGACTATATTCAAACCCATATAAAACTCAATTTTAAAAGTCACATAAATAATACAGTACAGATTTCAGCATCCATGACAGATAATACAGCAAATGGTGGTAGGACGCACATTAATTTAAAGTTTCACTGGGGACAATGACCTGACCTTTTGTACCCACATGTTAAAAAGAAGGGAAGGAGGAACCAAGCTGTTCCTTCTCACACCAATGTATTCCTTTGAGATGTTGCAGTGGAGCCACAGGAGAAACGCTACTCAAAACTGAGAGAAGTTTGGATAGAATATAGCCAATGCCTCTGAGGATTTCATGAAAATGTCAGCCAACCATGAAAAGTTAAGGAGGGATTGACCTGAAGGCCTGGGTTTGGGTAAACTAGGCAAGCAGAGCTGTCATTGGCGACATCAAGGTGACATGGAGTCAATGAGGTCACTGTGACCAGGGCCTGAAAGGTCTGTCTAGACTAGCATGCAAATGGCTTATGTTTGGGAGACGGTCTCATTATGGTGCCCTGACTGGCCGCGGACTCATAGAGGTCTGCCTGCTTCTGCCTCCTGAGTGCTGGGATTAAAGATGTGTGGGCTACACCCAGCCTCCCATCTAGGCTCCAAACAGTAGAGTCCAGGACAGCAGAGGAATAACCACCGCAGTGCTCACTGTGTTCATTTAACAATGGTGTCAGCATACAGCTTTCCAATTAAGTTCTTTGTGATAGGAGCCAGAACTTCCAAATGCCTAAAGCATTTCTGAGCTAAGTTGAATCTCAGAAACTGAGTGGACGCCTGAAGGCCCATGAATACACATCTCTAAGGAGAGGCTGAAAGAAACCTCCAGGTTCCTCTGGCTCAGGTCTGTGGCCTCCAGCCAGGGCTGTCTCCTGACTCCTGGGATTGCAGAACTCTCACTTCCCAGGTGGCTTTGTTGGGAAACAGAGCCACAGCTGAGGCTTAAAACGCTCTGGGCTCCAGCCAGGTCCCTGGAGAGTGCAGCCTAGGAGGTTGGCAGAGTTCAGGCAGAGCCCTTCCTCCATCTGTGTGGTTTGGATTCATGTGGAAGGAGAAAGGCTGTGCATGAGCAGATGAAAACACCTTCCTTTCGCTCTGGTGCTGTGTCCCACCTACTCAAAACCTACTCGTTCCCTCTTGCTGGAAAACCAGAATGTGACATTCAGGCAGCTGCCAAGGACCATAGCAGGGCAGGGATGACTAGCAAAAAAAGCAGCCCCCAAGAAGCTGTTGTTGTCTTGGGATTTGCAAAGCTGAAGCTGGTTAGGGAAAACGCCCAGAATCGTAGACACAGACTCCACACCCAGAGCTCCGCTGGGATGGAGGCCACTTCTCATCGCGCAGACCAGCCAGGGCTCTAGAGGCAGCCAGCCAGTCATTAGTTCGCAGAACTTCAGCATGGTGGGCTCCAGGAACAGGTCTGCCCTCCTTTCCTTACCTCGGTTGGAATGGAGGCCTGAGATTGGATTCTGAATCCTGTCACGGGTGCTTTTGTTTTTTTTGAGTCATTTTTAATTATGTGTGTGTGTGTGTGTGTGTGCGCGCGCGCGTGCGTGCGTGTGTTTTGCGTTGCATGTGCATGACAATTCAGGTGCACACGGAGTCCGGTAGAAGGAATCGGATCCCTGGAGCTAGGGCACTGCGAACTCAGTTAAGGTCCCCTGGAAGAGCAGCAAGCCCTCTTACCTGCTGAGCCACCTTTCCAGCTCCATGGAAGGTGGTTTCATTAACAGAGAGCTGGGCCTGTTTTCTCGAGACCCAGTCCAGAAGAGAAGTCATTAAGTCATATATCTCAGCTAAGAACGGGCTTCCCTGTAATCCCTTCAGTGCACGTCTTTAAGAAAGACTTCAATGTGTCCATGGGATTCCCTAGGAAAGGGGCTTCTAGCGTCAGCAATAATGCGAGGACCAATGATTAGGCCAGATGGCCAGTGGTCATCTTGACAGATGCGACAGTCACTGTAGACTGATGACCGCTGTAACCCTGATCCTGCCCGCTCATCTCTTCGCCCTCCAGAGAAAAGGCGTGTCCAGTCTCCATTTGTCATCTTGGCAAGGTGAGAGCCACGATTGCTTTTGTCAAGGAAGGACCCGAGTTTTCAGAATGAGATGTGGACTTGCGACGGACATATCGCTGTGACCCTTCTGTTCTCACCGCTCACTTACCGTGAGGCACATAAGCAGAAGGTCAACTGCTAATTACATACATGTGCTTGCAAAGCCACAGAACTGGAGAACCAACCGTGTTGGGTCTTAGAGTGGTCAGAGTAGCAACCCCTCCCTCCCCACCCAGTATATAGGAAAAGCAGCAGGAGCCCAGTCTACTGCTGGCAGTTCCAGGCAAAGTCAGACAAGGGATGGGCTCGCAGTGAGTTCAGATGAGGCAAGGAAGGAGCTGGGCATCTGGTGGTAAGTGTACGTTGTGTAAGTCTGGAATCTACACACTGGGAAAGGCGTGGGTCCTATCCATCCTGGAAGGTCTCCTAGATCCACAGAAGCCAAGCAGGCCTGCTTCACTTCAGTCCTGACCGCCAGTCAGTTTGTGAAAGAGGTCCTCATCGAGCGTTTCATTTTGGTCCTTGGATCGCGTGGACAGGAAAATGTAGCCCCCGATGTACTCGTGCACAATCTTGCAATCTGCACTTAGGCAGGTGAACGCGATGGAGACATTTTGGTCAAACTCAATTGCCACCTGGAAAAGTAAGCCACGAATAACCTTAAACCCTGACAAGGAAAGCCAAGAAAGCCGCTGTTGCGCTGGAGACAGTCCCCAAACCACCACTCAGAAAACGGGCTTTCTGAAGGATGCCTTGCCTCTTTGCGCCCCCTTGTGGTATTAGCTCTGATGCGCATCTTTGCTCTGTCACTCTGTGTGGAGGGGAAAGAAGCATTGTGGATTCTCTTTTTTTGTTGTTTGTTTGTTTGCTTTTTAGAGACAGGGTTTCTCTGTGTATCCTGGAACTCACTCTGTAGACTAGGCTGGCCTCAAACTCAGAAATCCACTTGCCTCTGCCTTCCGAATGCTGGGATGAAGGGTGTGTGCTAGCTTTTAACCACCGCTGGCTAGCTTTGTGGACTCTTTAAGGTGAGGTCTCACTGTGTGTAGCCTAGGCTGGAAGTCCTGAGCTTGCAGCAATCCTCCTGCCTCAGCCTCCCAAGTTCTAGGATTATAGGTGTGAGCCACCGTTGTGGAGTGCAGATTCTTTAATGGAGAATGGAAGGCCTGCCTTAGTTGTCCGGCAGCAGCTGCCTTTCCTACATGGCCGTTATAAGGCCTATTCCCACCCTGGGAATTCCCCGCAGAACTTTAAAAACGAATAACGCTCAGTTCCAGCTCCTGGGCAGTAATATTAAAATGCTTTAAGATCTAGTTTCTGACCTTCATTCTATGCATGAATGACCAGACAGTTAATCTTGCTGAGGGGAAACCAGCGTTCTGAAAAGAAGTGTGGGTTTCTCACTGCTCTGTCACGCTGCTAGTTCTCACTTAGGAAAACGAGAATGTAAAGGAGCAACGAAAGATCGAGTCTTATGGGTTTATTTTGGTGTGTGTTGAGGGGGTGTGGGTATGCGTGTGCCCCTGTGTGCACCCCGTGGAGGCCAGAGGACAGGGTCAGGTGCTTTCCTCTATTATTCTCTACTATCCCTTTAAGACGGGGTCCCTCGTGGAACAAAAGCTCCATGTTTGAGCTAGCTTGGCTGTGCAGCAAGCTCCTGGGATGTCCTGACTTCACTCCTCAATGCTGGGGTTACGTGCGTTTATAGTCATGCCTAATGGTTTCCATGGATGCTGAGGATTGAAACCCAGGTCCCCTGTGCATGTACGGCATGCGCTCTTAACCACTGAGCCACTTCACCATCCCCAAGATGGACTTTATATCAGCAAAAGCAAACTTTTCTGCATCGGCAGCAGGATTCTAAGGCACTTCTAACTTTATCTAGAATTTTCTATGATGTATGCTTGGCATTGGCCTAAGTATAGTTCCTAGGATGTAAAGTGATGGCAGCCGTTACACAGCTGTGGGCTCAAGAGCTCATCTTATGGGACAGGCTTTTTGGGTATCTCTGGGTATCTCTATTGCTCCTTAGCGCTCTTCCCCTCTTGGGCCTGGAATGTTCTCTGGGTAGGCAACTGAGCTGGTGGGTCCACAGGTAGTCCTAGCTTTTGGCAGTTAGAGGTGGCGTTTTTGGCTTTGTTTTGTGTAGGGTTTCATCTAAGGTGGTTTCTGCTAAGCAATGATTGTGCTCAACCATATATAATCCTAGGGTGAGTTTATGAAAATGGAACAAACTGTACAGCAGTTTTATAATCTGCCCACAGGAGAAGTCTTCACAGAGCTACATCAGTTGGCAGTGTTAAGTGAATAACTTTGGGTCTAGATTTGTTAGGAGACGGCTCAGAAACGTATGCTAGTATTTCAAGAGGCTGTTACGACATGTTTCTGGCTCATGGGTTCTCAATGCAAAGGCAACTTAAAGAACAGAGTAATGGGACTCCCTGAGATTGTATGTTTGTGGGTCAGCCTATATTATCGGAAGCTCCCGCCTTACCTGCCGGATCTCCCAGTTGACGTTCCACTGCTTCATGTTGGCGAATCTCCACGTTGTAACTGGAATCCCGGTGACTGCATCAATTCTAATCAACCTGTTGTAGGACACTCCCAGAATGTCATCTTTCTTGCTCCCTTTAAACCTGAAAATGACAGTATTAAGAGAGCAACTGTTATTCATACATAACTTCTTTAAAATAACTTATTTTTGTTGTTTGTACACGTGATGTATATGTGTGGGTGCAGAGCACATGTGTGAAGGTCAGAGGACAACTTTCTGGAGTCACTTCTGGCCTTCCACCTTTATGTGGGTTCCAGGGAACTCAGGCCACCAGGCTTGTACAGCGTTTACCTGCTGGGCCAGCTCTCTGCCCCCACATACAGTTTCTCAAAGGTGACCTTATGACATTTCTGAATTACCTCAGAAGAAAAGACAGTAAGCAATCTGCTTCTAGAGGAGGGCACTTCAGCTGACGCTCAGTTCCCGCTCCTGGACAGTAATATTAAAATACTTTAATATGTTAGATCTATTTTCCGACCTTCATTCTATGCATGTGTGCCCAGATGGTTAATACTCATGAGGGGAATCCAGCATTCTGAAAAGCAGCGTGGGTCTCTCACTGCTTCAGAACCAGAATGATCTTCGGTGATTCACAGGAGCAGTGTCTTTTCTGGAAAGGCTGGGGGACACGACACATCTGTTTGCTAGGGCATCTGTCTGGAAACCCAAAACTCTATAAAGCCACACATGGGTCACACCATGAGACACATAGCAGGGAGAGAAAGGACATGAAGGGAGGCCGCAGGTGGCACAGACTCAGGAGCTGAGATTCTCCTTTTGGTTTGGCACAGGTGGTTAGCCCAAAAGAACAAAATTTCCAGCCGGGCGGTGGTGGCGCACGCCTTTAATCCCAGCACTCGGGAGGCAGAGGCAGGCGGATCTCTGAGTTCGAGGCCAGCCTGGTCTACAAGAGCTAGTTCCAGGACAGGCTCTAGAAACTTCAGGGAAACCCTGTCTCGAAACCCACCTCCCCAAAAAAGGAACAAGATTTCCTTATAAAGTCTCAACATTTCCTTCCCTACATGTAGCTGAGTTTCAGGGAGGGTTGACTCACTGAGCAGAAGGTATGGAAGATTCTCCAGGGCAGCCAGAGTACTGGGGCCCTTTGTGAGATGGAAACGTGCTAAAACAAGAAGAACTTGGCATTCTGAGAACAGAGTAGGCTTCCAGGAAGCCATGGATGGCTGATGGGAAAGTGAAAGGGCACGCGGACCCTGGAATTACCTGACCAGGTAGTAGGTGAGGCCGAACTCCGGTAAGGACTGCCATGCCTGGATGAACTGCAGTTTGGCTTCCACCAGAGGCATCTGGGCCACATTATGGTGAGCTTCCAGGATCCGGGCTGCCAGCTAAGGAGAAATGGGAGGCGTCAGACCCTGCTTCACAACTCGCTGATTGCTTTCTAATCATTCGCCTCGCTCTGGATCCCCAGCGAGAGCGGAAAGCACAGGGCTCCACTGAACTCTGCGCAGATGGCCCATCCTATCAATTGCCTAGGTAGTTAATTCGCTTTCTCCCTTTTGCAGAGTTGTGAGAAATCATTGAGTAGGAGGAGGGCCAAGCTCAGTCAACACACACACACACCCTTCTAAGGTTCGTGCGTCTGGCTCTCTCTTTTCATTGGTGATTCCACTGGAATAGGTTCACCTGCGCAATCTCTAACCCACTCTATGGGGGCATAATTTTGTTCTTAATGGTCTTATCCTTAATTAAGTTAAACTCCGAACTATTACTATATTCAGTCAGCAGTAAAATAATCTCTAACAAAATCAACAGTAATTTCGCCCCATCGTCTACTTCCCAGGGCACTGTCAAATTTCTCCCTTAGCCTAATTTTCATGATGGCCTTAATTGAATGGAGTTCCTCCTTTTATTTTAGAGTGTTAATTCCTGTATACAAACAACCAAGCAGGTGAGAACCTGTTTAGACTTGTGCTTTTTTGCACAGCGAGGTGATACTAGACATTCCGGGTTCATATCCATGTTTTCGATACTGGAAGCCACCGGAAGCGAAGTATTCCGGTTTTTCATCTTCAGAAACGAAAGGATGCTGAAGACCTCTGTCTGATAGGAGCTGTCTGCCATGGTTTTACCCTTTGATGCCAAGACGCAGGCTGCCATCCACCGGGCATATTGATCCTCCTGGAACAAAGGCAGAGAGGGCTTAGAAGCAAGTTCACCAGGGGAGCTACCTTGCCACAGACTGGCAGAAACTGGCTCCGTAGTCGATCTTAGCCAAAAGGGTGAGAGGCAACAGAGGCCTCGGGCTAAGATACAAAACTATTGTTCTCAATCAAGGAAAGATGTGACGTGGCACACACTCGGAGTGACCTCTAGCCACTGAGGGGAAACACCCAGTAAGAGCTTTTGAAGCGTGTCCTGTCATTTTTTTTCTTTTTTGCACCAGGAACTTTGTGTGCAAAAATGATGCAAGGAGACAAAGAAGTCCTGAGCAGTGCAGACAAACGAGGCCCCAAATTTCCCAGGAACTTTCTAGATCCTATTTCTGCCTTCGTAACATGGAGACACACATGATGAAGAACACCCCTCTCCAGCCTTCTGTATTACTTGTATCCCCATCTATCCTAGGTAAAGATTCTAACTCTTAGGAGGTAATCAGGGCCTTGGATGGGATTGGAACTAGTCAGTGGCAGTTTCTATTACTCTTCAACGTTTGCACCAAGCATCCTGAGACCCAGAAGGAAGTCAGCTCAGACTGAAACAAGGAGCCAAGCTTAGGTAGACCTGTAGTTCAGTAAGATGCAGCCAGGTACTATCAGCCTGGAACATCAGACTCCCGCCGTGGAAATTCAAACACTTTCGGAACATCGGGGCGACACTACTTACCTACTACCTCTAGGGGGCTGCTGTTTTTTTCCTACAGCTCTATGGAGGAGCCTTCGATTTTGCAGTGAGGTGAAAACATGGTTCACAATCATTCTTTTCCCCTTGCAGTACAGAACTCAATACATCACATAGAGTATATAGTACTTACTGTGGTACAGGTGTTGGGTTGGGCGATTTAGCCTATGTGTAGGCTCTTGTATGTTCTGAGCATGCCTGAGGTAGGTTTAGCTGGGATGTTCTGAGCATGCCTGAGGTAGGTTTAGCTGGGATGTTTGTAGGTTAAGTGTTTAAAGCGCAATTTTGACTGAACGATAACTTTTAATTTGTGATGTGTTTATGGGATCGAGTCCACTATATGTACATCAACGGCATCTGTGTGTTTTGCTCTTAGGATTCAATTTTTTTATTTATTCATTTATTTTTATTAAAATAATTAAAATTTAAATTTTATTAAAATAATTAAAAAAATAAATGTTTTTATTTATTCATTATTTATTTGTGTGTGTGTGTGCGTTGGGGTGGGTGCGTGTGTATCCTGGTGTATGAGTATGGAGAAGGTCAAAAGACGACCCAGGGGAGTCAGCGTTTTCCTTCCGCTGTTGAGTCCCGAGGCTCGAACTCAGATCATCCTGTTTGGCAGCAGGCGCCTGTACTCATTGGGCCATCTCGCCAACCCCTGCTCCTCGTCTTAATCCAGAGGAGCCGATGAGATTTCGTGGCCGTACTTACGTGGTCACATCTCAAATACACTTCGTTCATCCCATCGGCGACGGGGATTAGTAACTTGATTCCAAATTTTCTCCCCGCCACATTTACATCTGGTGCAATCTCACAGCCTGATGAACAAAAAGCAGGGGGAGACTGAGGGCTGGGAAATCTGTTGTAGTAAATACCCACGTACATGTCTGAGCAAAGGCATGACCATAAGCCAAAGTCAGAGGAGCGGCCGATAACAATAATTTAAGGAACACTAAATAGGTTTATAAACAAAATGGATAGAGAAAATGATTATATTATTTTCTTTAAAAAATTAATTGACTTCATTTTTAGGATGATATTGGCTGTCTTGTAAGGAGAAATTATACACACACACACACACACACACACACACACACACACGTACAAGATCTCAACGTGTTCCAGGCTGGCTTTACTGTGTAACTAGACTGGCCTTGAATCCATAATTCTCCTGCCTCAGGAGGTTAACCCCTCTCCTGGTATAAATAAAAAATTTAAAAGGGAGCAAAACAGAAGCGATTCTCTGCTGCAGTGACGGCAGAGCCGAGGTCACTGGCTGATCAGATAACCCAGGAAGCAGAGACACCAATACGCTCCTGGTCACTTTCAGCAATTAGGATGCGCATAGAAGTAACTAATAATGAAACATAACATTTCTTGGCATTTCCCACCCCCCTCCCCTTCTCTAGTGCTTAGCATCGAACCAGGGACCTTGCACAAAAGCCCATGCTCTATCCCTGAGTCAAGCCCCAGCCTGGACACAACTGTTTCTGAATGAGAAAGCCTAGCAGGCTGGGTGACAAGGGAGAGCACAGCACGGACCCCATGCTCTGTAATGCGGAGGAGCCCCTGCGGCAAGCAGCTGGGGCTCAGAGTTCTCCTGGATCCTGTTGGATGCCACAGCGAGGTGCCAAAAGCTCTTACCTCTAATGTTTAGCTTTTCTATAGGCTCTCCTTGTTCAAGTTCCTTATTTTTAAAGTAGGATATAGACGTGTCCTTAAAGACAAACCAGTATTGCTTGAAAGCTTTTAACATTAGCTTCTTGGGCCTGCAAATTAAAGTACAGCAAATGTTTAAACACCAGTCAGAACTGCAGAACACATAGCAAATGTTCAGTGGAGTAAGGCCTTGGGATAACATAGTCTTTATATGTTACCAGGCATATAAAGATCATACGGATCAGACCCAGGGCTTTGGGCATGCTCAGTGAGTGCTGTACCACTGAACTGCACCCCAGCCCACTAACATATAAAAGCAAGAAGTGAAATGTTGCTGTGTGATGCACAAATTAATGCAAATTAATGCAAATTAATGCAAAGGTCTGGAAGTCATAAGTCAGACCTCTTGAGTCCATGTTCTTCCTCTGCCACTGTGGGACTCCTAACAGTGGGAGCAGGGGCTGTCTTTGACTCCTTTTTTCTGGCTTTTGGGACCTTATTTCTCTTATTAGGTTGCCTTGCGCAGCCTTAATACAAAGGGAAAGTGCTTGGTCTTACTGCAGCCTGATATACCATGTTTTGTTGGTATCCATGGGTGGCCTGCCCTTTTCTGAGTAGAAATCGGGGAGGAGAGGATGGGGTGTGGGAGAGGGGAAATTGAGGGAGGACTTAGAGGAGGAAGAAGAAACTGAAGTCTGAATGTAAAATTTTTTTAAAAAAGATTTGCCTTGTGGTGGCAGTGTGCGCCTTTAATCTCAGCACTCAGGAGGCAGAGGCAGGCGGACCTCTGTGAGTTCAAAGCCAGGCTGGTCTACAGAGAGAGTTCCAGGACAGCCAGGGCTGTTCAGTGAAAACCTGCCTTAGAAAACCAGAAAAAAAACTAAACCAACTAACCAAACAACAACAACAACAACAATAAAAACCCATGAAGCTATTTTGAATACCTGCCTCCCTTATGACTGTGTAAGTATTTCCAGGCAGTAACACTGTACTACTAATAACATTATTAGATCTACACAAAAATATAAAGTGAGTGGATCATTAAACCCATTTCAAGAAAGGAAGCAGTTACTTTCTCAAAGCCCAGTGGGTTTACCTCGGCTGTATTACTGAATCGTGACGCTAGAGCCCTACCTGTGCAGGTGTTCGTCGAGACAGAGCTTCTAAATCCCAGCCTCACTGAAGCCGGTCACTTCACTTAGGAAAGTTAAGTAGAATATGCAGAATTTTAATATTTTTAGTAAGTATGTTTCAGACTCACTGTAGCTCTTGAATTAGGCATTATCCAACATGGAAATATATGTTACCATGTTTTAAAAGCGTGCAGACCTTTTCTTTTCTTTTCTTTTCTTTTCTGGTTTTGAGGACTGGACAGACACTCTACCACTGAACTCTTTCCTCAGCCATTATTGCATTTGTAAAACTACTTTAGGGGGTGGGCGGGGGGGATGAATGAGAAGAAAGTATAATGACACTTATGTAGGAAGACAGCACAATGCATTACTATGTATGCCAGCTGTGGGTAGTTTGAAAGAAAATGGCCGCCAAAGGGAGAGGCACTATTCGGAGGTCTGGCTTAATTGGAATGGGCATGGCCTTGTTAGAGGAAGTGTATCACTGTGGAGGTGGGCTTTGAGGTCTCTTATGTGTTCAAACCATACCAGTGTCTCAGACCACTTCTGTTGCCTGCAGATCAAGGTGGAGGAATCTTGGCTCATTCTCCAGCACCATGTTTGCCTGCATGCTGCCATGCTTCCTGCCATGACAATGGACTGAACCTCTGAACTGTAAGTGAGCCAGCCAGCTAAATGTTTTCCTTCAGAAGAGCTGACATGGTCATGGTGTCTCTTCACAGCAACAGAAACTCTAAGACAACAGCCTAAAAATTACTATTTTAGTACTGTAATCAGGAATGGTTGTCATTGAAGAGTTTTTATTTTTTTTTTTTTTTTGTTTTTTTTTTTGTTTTTTTTTTTTTTTTTTTTTTTTTCGAGACAGGGTTTCCCAGTAGTTTCTAGAGCCTGTCCTGGAACTAGCTCTTGTAGACCAGGCTGGCCTCGAACTCAGAGATCCACCTGCCTCTGCCTCCCGAGTGCTGGGATTAAAGGTGTGCGCCACCACCGCCCGGCTTTATTTTTATTTTTTGACATGTAAAGAGTTTTGTACACTTAATATACAAATCTGGATGAATTTTGGGGTATCAGTGTGAAATCATCCCCCTTAATGCCACATGTATGTTTGAAACCTGTCAAGGTTCCCTTGTGTTCCCTTACCACCATTCTCTTCGGTGCAAGAGCAGTTAATTTTCTTAGAAAATTCCTCTCTGCTGTGGAGACCTCCAGGATTTCCTTATCTTCCACATAAGCTCTGTATCCCCGAGGCCTCACCCATATCCTCTTATTCCAGATCACACCGCCAGTTACTTCTGCCTTCCACTTCTCTAAATCTGATGTTTTAGAGCTACAACATTTGTCTTGTTCTGTTTTTTTGAGACAGGGTTTCTCTGTGTAACAGCCCTAGCTGTCCTAAGACTCGCTTTGTAGACCAGGTTGGTCTTGAACTCACGGAGATCCGCCTGCCTCTGTCTCCTGAGTGCTGGGATTAAAGGCGTGCGCCACCACCCTCAGCATTTGTCTCTTTAATACATGTACATGGCATGATTATTGGCAGCAAGGTAGCCATGGAAACATTGCAGACTGTTTTAAAAATGTTATCTTTGAGGGATGGAGAGTTGGCTCAGCAGTTAAGAACACTTGCTGCACCCACATGGTAGCTCACAATCACCCGTAACTCTATTTCCTCGGACTTGGACGCCCCTTCTGGCCTCTGTGGGCACCAGTTATGCACATGATGCACACACACACACACACACACACACACACACACACACACACACACACGGATGCCGTCAAAACACTCATATACATAAAATACAAAAAAAATTTAAGACATGCCATCTTCACAGCATTCCTATCTTTCAAAACCTAGTCAGTCTATCACTATTGCAAAAGCACTGGTCCCTCCAGGGAGAAACTGTGTAAACTGTTTTGGAAGCACGTGGTGGATTACAAGTGATGGTAAGTGTAGGATACTTGTTTTTGAAAAGTAAAGTCACCAGGCAGCAGGACACAGGTTGTTTTCAACACGTCACTCCTTTGTAAAACACTAGAACATCTACAAGAAGGGGCTGCCTTCGTTTGTTTCGTGATGTGCCGGCTATACTGTCTTCAGAGACTATGAAAACTAAATTTCTTTGTGAGATAATTTTACATATTTTATAAAGCTATAATTTGCCACATCAAAGTACTCTTTTCCCTGGAGCTCTGAGTATCATCAGACTGATCAATTGTAGTTACAGCTTCTTGTGCCACAGAAGAGACCTGAGACCATACCCTGTCAATATAACAAAAGACCAAACAAACCAACCCTAGTCACCCAGTGACAAATGACATCTTTGGACCCTTGCTTCTCATGGAGACACCATTCACCAGTCAATCTTTGCAAGTCCTTCTTTGCCTCTTGTGTGGTCAAAAGCAACTTGCATTTCTCTCAAGGCCAGATGCCCCAGTGAAGTTTTGGTTTGTTAAGAGAAGTCAATAAACCATAAAGCAACACAGTGACTGCTTTGTTTCTTTCAACTTAGCACTCCTTGGTAGTATCACAAGGGTGGCAGTCATCCATTAAAACAAACAGAGATGGCAGAGGATTGACCAACACTGAGCAGGTGAATGGAGGCCCAGGAACGAACAGAAACAGACCGTGATTACACTGCCAAACAGCTCTCTGATGGTGTCAGGGTCCTGAGCCTCCTGATCAGACCCTAGCAGAAAGGCTGTTGTGATATAGATGTTCATTCTTGCTGACCTGCTCGTGTTTATACCACTGGTCCACAAGCATCTATGTGCCAGGAACCAGGCTACATTCTTCAAATGCCCCATTTGATCCAGTGCTCCCAACAAACTCAAGAAGATGTATACCCCTCACTTTACAGCTTGGGAAACTAAAGCTCAGAGTCATAAAATCTCCACTCAAGGCGGCCAGTGCATGGGGCGGGGGTTAAGGTTCAACTCATTCAACAACTCTGTGACAGAGCCCGCCTTTGACCCATGAACCTGCCCGCTGGTTATACAATTACGCCCAATCCCAGGCCCTACTTGTGGGGGTTTGCTACAAGGCATTCTTTTGCCCTTTCAACTTACTTACCTAAATAACTTGAGATAATCTGCGAGTTTCGGGATATCGGTAATGTCCTCCTAAAGAGAGATGCAAGGATTAGCAGCAGGAACCTTACAGACGGCATTTCCATCCACACCTGCCTCACGCAGCGTGACCATCACTTGCCACAGAGCTACTTTAAAATCTGAGTTAATTAAAATGAAATAGCACGAGAGACTGAGTTCCTTAGTTAGATGACCCACAGTAGTTATCTCTGGGGGAGGGGAGGGGAAGAGCGGAAACTGAATGAGGAACATGCAGAGGCTCCTGGGTAGGTGACAAAGTCCTGTTTCCCAATCCTGGATGGTGACACGGTTGGCAATATTAATTTGTTAATATGTATGTTTGTATATATAAATATACGTATTTAAATATACAAACATACATATTAAAAGTTAATATATATGCATATATAAAAACACTTTTCTTTGTGAGGATAGGAATGTGAAAAGAAATAAAACCAATGGGTACTTCTTATACTTCCACATCATTCAAGTTAAAAATTTGAGTTACGAGTGCAGACCTTTATGTACGAACAGATCTTCTGTAATTTTTAAGTTAATGTTGGCTACTATGGTAGCCTGGGTCACTGATTAAACTTGGCAGGAAACTGGTTCAAAGTTCATTCTGAGGTGGCCATTGAAGGCTGGCTGCAGCACACAAAACTCCCGGGAAGGAGGGAATTTCTCATTTGTCCAAGCAGGATTAACTTCCTGTTACACACTCGGTGTAGGTGGCAGGCGAAATGGAGCTGCAATTTCTGCTCTGGTCGGCACTGGCCTTGTGTGGGAAGGGTTTGCTCCCCCTTTGGAGTCATTTACTGATAAGAACTCAGAATGAAAGCACAAGGTTGCCGTGGTGACTCATTCTTCGCGCTCAGCCCAGCTTCCGTGGCCCCACTGCTTGGATTCAGTGTGGTTAAACCAGCAGTTATTCCCTTGGTTGAACAAGTTAAAATAAAAGAGCAGTGCCCAGAACAAAATCCAGCCAGAAGGACGTTCCAATGACAAAGCTGCCATTCAAGTACCTATGGGGAGAGGCAAGGGGTGGATAACTGCTTTTCTTTCTTAGGGATGACTGGAGGGGTTCAGCTCCTGAAATCCAAATTGTTTAGGAGTGTTTGATTCTATTCTAGATCAATAGTTCTCAACTTCCTAATACTGTCCTTCACACAGCATTCATACAGTTCCTCATGCTGTGGGTGATGCCCAGCCATAAAATGGTTTTCTTTTACGACTTCATAACTGTAATCTTGTTATGGTTATGAATGGTAAGGAAATATCTGATAGGTGACCCCTGTGAAAGGGTCATTCAACCCCCAAGGGGTCACGACCCACAGGTTGAGAACTGCTGTCCTAGCGACAGGCCTTCCCCTCGGTCAGCCTTGCTCAGTGACAACGTATGACCGAGTACCAAGGCTTTACCTGTTTCTTCATCCTCAGCTGCCCGAGGCTGTACAGCTCCTTCTAAACTTAAAAGATCAAGGGTATGTTCCGTGCCAGTGTAAGGGAGCCCATTGTAGTTTCCCCACATACCGTGCCAGCTGATCTCCCAAAAAGAAATGCAATACAAAAACTTTCATGGGTGGTGGTGGAATTATCTCATAGTCCCTTGCCTAGCTAGCCCGAGAAAAGCCAGTTCTTGTTAAATTTAAACGGGTCACGCGAGCGGCGTATTTTTCTTTTTGGAAGAAATGTTCTTCGGGTCCCAGTCTGCATTTGTCATAACAAATTCTGAGTTACCGGAATGTTCATACCAAAGTGTTGTCCGCCTTCCCGCCTTCGAGGGTCACTTCCAAACTAGAGAGTGCCGCTTCCACCTCGTCAACCTCAGACTTGGCTGCAAAGTCCTGGATTTCCGCACACAGCGACAGTTTGCTGATATGGTACTAAAACATAAACAGAGGTTTTAGTTTTCTTTAGTTAAATTAATATATGTTTTTTAAAAAAGATTTATTTATTTATTATGTATTCAGTGTTCTGCCTGCATATATCCCTGCAGGCCACAAGAGGGCACCAAATCTCATTACAGACGGTTGTGAGCACATGTGGTTGCTGGGAATTGAACTCAGGACCTTTGGAGGAGCAGGCAAAGCTCTTAACCACTGAGCCATCTCTCCAGCCCTAATATATGTTTTGAAGGCAGGATCTTGCCACATTGTTCAGGCTAGTCTCAAATTCTCTAAGTAGCCTAAGCTGCCCTTGAATTTATGATCCTCCTGCCTCAGTCTCTCACATGCTGGGATTACAGGCCTGCTCTACCTCACCTGGCTCAAGACAGAGGTTTTAGAAATGTTACAGCCACAAGTGGATCATCAACCATGTCTTCTTCTTCGAGGAGAGTTTTCCTGGGATCCTGAACATCTGGAAGGAGGTCTGTCTATGCAGGAAAATGGCATCCAACTGGGCTAATTTTGAGATTTAGATAGTTGGGGGTTAAACAGTTCTGCCTTGTCTCTGTGCATGTGAGAGGCAAGCAATGGGAATTGCAGAATAGATGCCTTATATAGCGTGTGCACACACATAGATTGTGAGGAACATTTTATATGGAAAATTACTCTCTTAATTTTCATTTCTGTCATCAAAGAAACAAATAGAAGGCTTTAACCAGAACAAACTAAAATTGCCTCCCTCACCCCTGAGGAGAGCTACAGACATCCCCACCCGTGAGGAGAGCAGCAGACTCCCACCCCTGAGAAAAGCTGCAGCCCCCACCCCCTTGGAGAGCTGCAAACATCCCCACAACCTGCAGTGCTGCGAAGATCAACATTTCTTCTTCTGTGCAGTCGATTTCCTCCAAGAGAACAGCCCACCTGGCTTGCTCGTAGAGTTGGTTTATTCGGACCGCGTCATACTAGAGAAAGAAACAAATGTATGTATGCGTGTGGCATTTGTTTATTGTCCACAGAGCAAAAGTTTTTGCATAACTGGGGCCATTCTTTGTGAATCTCACTCTCGAGTCTAGCTCAGGCAACTTCTTGTTGCCCTGCTCCTTTGATGTCTGTGGTCAGAAGGAACTTTCCCTAAGCATCTCCCAGAGGTTCTTCAAGCAGTCAAATTAGTCCATCATTGGTGCCATGATTTTTGCTCTCCGTACCATGTTTCTATTGAAAGTAAAAACACACAGTACATGATAGATAATGAAAGATGAAGCTTATCTCCAAACTCTGCCATTTCAGTAAGAACCTGATGGGACATTTAAAATGGAACTTTATACCAATTCATAGGTGAACTAGAAGATATAACACTCAAGTATTGACGAGACAACTTTGAAAAAGAATCACATTGCCAGGCAGTGGTGGCACACACCTTTAATCCCAGCACTTGGGAGGCAGAGGCAGGCGGATCTCTGAGTTCGAGGCCAGCCTGGTCTACAAGAGCTAGTTCCAGGAAAGGCTCTAGAAACTACAGGGAAACCCTGTCTCTAAAAACCAAAAAAAAAAAAAAAAAAAAAAAAAAAAAAAAAAAAAAAAAAAAAAAAAAAAGAAAAGATAAAGAATCACATTGAAAGAGACACTTGTACCACCAGACGCCAAACACAGTAATCAGAATAGCATGTTACTGGTTACGATGGACACCAGTTACTACTACACATGAATGAACATTTACTAGAAAGTAAAAACATTGTATATAGCAATGGAAATGCATAATATCCGGGGGACAAAAATCCAAAACAAAACAAAAAAAAATAATACCACTCCAAATTAACTGACCCGTGGATTAAAGAATTTAAACGTACAAAACCTCAATGGGGTTCCACCTCACATCAGTATGATTGTGCTAACCTGAAAACCAGACAGTAACCAGGGGTGGTGAGGATGTGGAGCGGTCAAAGCGAGAGTACACAGCTGGCTCTAACATGGGGCAGACAAAGCACCAAACACAGACTAGGAGCCAGCCATTCCTCTCCCTTAAAAAAGGGGAAGCAAAAACTCGGATACTTGGCACCTATTCTCAGCAGCAGTATCCACAGCAGGCAAAGAGTTGAAGCAACGTGAATGTCCATCACTGGACAAGTCGGTGGGCAAAAGACAATACGTGCACACAACGGGATAGTATTCCATGTGGTGGTTTGAATGAGAATGGCCCCTTTAGACTCGTATGTTTGAATCTTTAGTCCCCAGTTGGTGGAACTGTTTGGGAAGGGTTAAGAAGGGGTCATCTCATTGGAGGAGGTGTGCCACTGAGGGTAAGCTTTGACGTTTCAAAGTCCATGCCATTCCCAGCTCTCTCTCTCTCTTCTCTGCCTTCTGCTATGTACCAGGACATAAGAGCTCAGCTACTGCTCCAGTACCATGCCTGCTGCCACGCTTCCCAGCATGGTGGGCACAATTCCTCCTCAAATTGTAGGGTTCCTCACAAACTTTTTCTGCAATAAAATGCTTTGGTCATGGTGTTTTGTCATAGAAATCAAAAAATAATTAAGACACTTGGTTTTTAAAAGAAAGGGAATTCAGTTTCATGCTGTAACATGGATGATTCCCAAAGATGAAATACTTGAAATGAGCAATAAGGAAGAATATTACATGATGCCACTACTATGTACTACCTAGAGTAGGTAGACTCATCCATCCAGAAAGTCAGAAGTGTTCTGACTTCACTGGGCCTGGGGGAGGAGAAGAGAGTGACTGTTCAATGGGTGGCAGTTTGGAATGTTGAAAGAGTAAAGGAAATGGACATTGATAACACTTGCATTATGAATGTTCAGTAACCCTGAGTCACCACTTACGACAAGATGGTAAATGAGTAATTATGTGCACTATAAAGAATTTAAAAAGGGCCGGGCGGTGGTGGCGCACGCCTTTAATCCCAGCACTCGGGAGGCAGAGGCAGGCAGATCTCTGTGAGTTTGAGACCAGCCTGGTCTACAAGAGCTAGTTCCAGGACAGGCTCCAAAGCCACAGAGAAACCCTGTCTCGAAAAACCAAAAAAAAAAAAAAAAAAAAAGAATTTAAAAAGCCCAAATGTGCATGAGTATCCATAGCATTATAGTATTATTAATGACAGTCAAATGTGGATATGATTCAGATATTCTTTGATGAATTAATGAATATACATAGTATATCACCCAATGGAACATTATTTGGTAATAAAATGAAATACTTGTATATACTAAAATATAGATGAACTTGGAAAACATGCTATATGAAAGAGATTAGTCACAAAGTCCTGCATGCTCTATAATTCTATGTATTACTTTTTTTTCATTTTTTTTTTTTGAGACAGGGTCTCATGTGGCTCAGGTTAGCCTGGAACTTGACATGTAGCTGAGGATGGCCCTGAACTTCTGATCTTCCTGCTTCCATCTCCTAAGCGTGAGAGTTAGAATTACGGACATGGTGGTCCAGGTGATTGAACTCAGAGCTAGATGAGAACTCTATCAAATGAACTAGGTCCTCAGCCAGAGTAGGCAAGTCCATGAAGACATTAGTTTATTGCTTTTGCCTGGGGCCGGCAGGATTAAAGGGCAATCAGAATTGTGGCACAGGGCTTCCTATGGGGTCACAGAAGGTTGTGAAAATAGACAGTAGTGACGGTTGAACAAGTCTGTGAATACATAAAAACATCGATCCGTGCTTATCCCTAGGTGAATGCACGGTCTTTAAATGGGTGAAGGAAGCCTTCTGTTCCCCTTCCTTTCTCCCCTTTCCTCCTTTCCCTCTTCCTCCTGTTTTTACTCTTCTTTTGGTATTGGGATTGAACTTAGAATCTGGAGCATGCTAAGGACATGCTCTGCTACTGAACTCCACTCCCTGGCCTGCGGATGAGGTTCTGTGTAAGACAAGATACCTAAACGTTATGATGTATAAAGTAGACTTGACAACATAGAATTAAACATTTACAGTGAAAAAATACATTCAAGAGGTCATACACTCATCAGATAAAGATCGAAAGAATGTATTTCATTAAATAGAAGAGACAATATTCATTAATACAAACCATTCCTATGAATGAATATAAAAATCAGAAAATCTAAGAGGATGTAGAACAAACATAAACAGGTGTTCCACAGAGAAAACCAAATAGCCATTTAAACACTGGAAAAGATGCCCAACCTTATCAAAAAAAATTAGAGGATTCAAACTAAAACAAGACGATAGAATTTCTGTTCTATAGGATTGGCTTGTTAGGCATTGTTAGTATCTGATGTTGTGGGATGAGGTGCATCTAGTTCGCTTTGCAGCTGTGGTTATAGGAATGCTATCTAGACACATCTCTTAATATCCTCTTGCACTTGATGAGTATCTAGAAAGAAATGCTGGCACTCACCAGACACTTTTGTAAGATGCTTGCCACACATGGTTCCCAACAGTATGTGTTAGCCTTTCTTTGATTATAGTTCAGTTGATAAAAGAGCAAACTGGACTTTCGATACTGAAGATAGCTCTGTTAGATAAAAAGCTGCAAGCTCAGAGCATGCAAAAGCTCCCATCTATACAGGGAACACACGGTCCTGGAAACCTGGTAAATACAGCCTAGAAAACGTGTGAAAAATCTGCAAGGATGTTAGTCATGAAGTTGTGGCTGCCTTCAAGAGAAAGGCCATAGCCAAGGGTGGTTCTCTTTGTTCTCTTGGAATGAGTTTACTGGGTATATTTATTGTGCATATTTAGGGTTTGCAACATATTTAGGAATATAGGAATAATATTATCAAAAGAAATATTAACAATAAAATAATAATAAGAAATATAAAAATAATAATATAGAAAGTAAAATGGTTTTGTTTATGAAAAGAGCAGCCAACTCACCAAAATCATAAGGTAAGAAAAGCTTGTAATACAAACATGTCTACTGCCCATGGTCCTCACGTCTTACATAAACACTCTAGAATTACTCATCCTGTGTGTCTGCTACTTACTATCCTTTGACCTGTGTCTCTCTATTGTCTATCTACCTGACCAGTGCTGCCCTCACTAAGACTGTAGCTTGGCGTGTTCACGACTTTTTCTTCTATGTCTTCTCTTTTTGGAGTCTACGTACAGGTGTCTGCTTTATTTTATTTTGCATATGTGTCCTCCAGACCCACTTGTGCTGTGGCAAATGGCAAGATCTCTTCTAAAGTCATTCGTATCTATGCAACCAAAACTTCACAGATGCTATGCATTTAGGTTAAACACTATCATTTTTATTCTAAAAAATCCCTCTTTACATTTACCTTAAAAACAGCCTCAACTGTGGTAGACTATGTCTAACAAATTGATCTTGACCTTTAAAATGTACGGTTTAGTGGCACAGGTACATTCACAATGTTGCAGATCACCCACCTTCCAAACTCTTCGTCTTGCATGACCAAGAGTCATTCTATTCTATTCTCATTAAATCATAGTTTCCATGTTAGCGTTTGTTATGTTTTTAGGAAATGATTTCAAATTTCTCTCCCCACCCCGTGTGTGTGTGTGAATTTGGTATGTGCTTGTTTGCTGCATGGGCGTGTGTCTGGTAGGTGTTGTGAAAGAGGAACAAGGAGTGTGTTGATATCCTCTTCTATCACCCCCTGCCTATGACTTTGAAGCAGACCTCTCCTTGAACACGGAGTTCATCTTTTTTTTTCCAGTTTGTTTGGCACCCTGAAAGCCCCAGTATCCGCCTCAGTCTGCCCATCTCAGTGCCAGAGTTACAGATACATACGAGACCATGCAGAGTGCTAGGATCTGGTACATCAAGCACTCTTAATCACTGAATTATTTCTCCAGGACCATTGAATTTTTATAACGAGTATATATTATACTATATATTTTGAAAAAATTAATAAAGAAAACATGAAAAATACCCAGAGCACCTCAGTAGACTCATCATGAATTGATTAACACTGGCTTTATTTATTTACGTTAATCTCATGTCTGTGAAGAAAAGAGGCGACAGGGAATGTCTAAATGTGAAGCAAGCCCAAACCAGCAAATACCTCTGATAATGGTAAGTGGGAAAGATGACATGCTTTGTTGACATGCTCCTTCTCTGCATTTCTAAAGTTTCTGGGAAAAGAAGACAATGCAGAGCCAAGAGGGTGGGATTTAGGATGTGACTTTCACATCCTAACTGTGGTGATGTGCTCAGACCTTCAGGAAAGTCTGCCTCTGTTCTGTGATCTACAAAGGCCTCTCATATAGCTGGCCTTGGGCCCCACCTCCCCATCTCTCCAGACAAATGGAAACAAACACACTTGAGAATAAGCACCACATTGCCGTTCACAGCAGGCCTGAGCAGACAATCAAAGCACCCTCACTGAGCTGGAAAATGGATAGACAAACTGTACTAGGTCCTCACAATAGGCACCACTTAGCATCAAGCACAGCATGGCGCCTTGTGAGCATGCCTGGTGAACCAGACATGACTGATGTCTATCTGCGTAGCATTTCTAAAAAGGGCAAAAGCTGGAAGAGAAGGTGGAGTGGGCAGGGTGAGGTCCAGCGTCTGACCAAAAATAGACTGAAGGGAGCTTTGTGTGATGGCTTGTGATGTTGGTTACATGCACGTATACATTTACCGAAACGAAAACCAAACCACCAAACAAAAGTATCATTGTACTGTACAGTTATAGTATACATATTATTTTTTAAGTCACTTTTTTGGTGTATGTATGTATGTATGTATGTATGTGTATGTATGTATGTATTTATTTATTTAACAAAAGGGTCTCATGCAGCTCTGGATGGCCTACAAATTGTTTTTCAACCTAGGCTTGAACTCTGGATCCCACTGCCTCAGCTTCTTGAGTGCTGGAATTATAGGCATGTGCCATGATGCCTGAATTCCAGTGAATGACTTTTTATGGTACATAAATTATAGTTCAGTCAAGACTTAACCAACTAAAAGAAATTCACATGAACAGTGTACATTGTAGGCCCATATTTCTATTTGGTATGGCAGCCAGGCTCTAAAGCCATAGTCTGTATCTGAGGATGGTCACGTAGCCTACCAGACAGGACATCACTACCTAACGAAAGGTCAGGATGTGGTTTTGCTCCTTTCTTTGTAATTTGGAGGATGCCTGATTGAGATGTTAATTTAAGCCTATGTGGCAGCTAGCACACAGTGCAGACAGGTAGTTGTGGACATGACAAAAAGCCATTCACCTGGTTACCTAGGAGACAGAATGCTAATGTATTTCCTCTAAGTTAAGTTTTGGTATAAAGGCTGTTTAGAAAATAAAGCAGGAGAAATTATTCAGGATGTAAACTCAGGACTTCATGAGGGACCACTGAGAATCTCCCTCCCGATGAACCCATGTGAGTCATGTCTTTATTTTCGTCTCCTCTACATTGGTCCAGAGAGAGATAGTTTATTTTGGCATCTGGTTCAGGCATGGTGGCACATGCTTATCATTTCAGATACAAGGGATCCTGAAGCAGGAGGATCATTTGATCACAGGAGTTAGAACCAGTCTCCTCTTAAAAAAAAAAAAAAAAAAACAATCAAAACTGCTAGGCAGTGGTGGCACACACCTTTAATCCCAGAACTCAGGAGGCAGAGGCAGGCAAATCTGAGTTCGAGGCCAGCCTGGCTTACAGAGCAAGTTCCAGGACACAACTGTGTGGTATGGATGCATCTTGATATAGCCACACAATTCTCTACCGATAGTTTCCAATCTTTTCTTAAAAGCATTTATGCAGTCATAATCTATAGTAGTAATGTATAGAGTTACATAAATATTACTCTGCTATAAAGAGTAGATTTGCAGGTCAAAGCAGAGTTGTAATTCTGATAGATATTGCTACACTGCTTTCTAGATTAATTTATATTTTGACTTACAATCACTGTGTAGGACCTACCCTGGATTTTATTATTTATTCAATTAATTAAGAAATACACATATTATATGTCCAGTTTGAAAAAGATTTTGCTCACTGTAATTCATTGTTTCAAGCGGTAGAATTACGCATTTTAATTCATTGGCTTTAATGTCTGATGGGTTTGGGCTCCCTGTGTGCAACTTAGTTCTTGGATAATAATAGCTGCTTTATAAATATGTAAATAAACAAACAGTGGGGAAACATTTGAATAGACAAAATGGGGCCAGGATACTGACTTAGCAATTAAAACTGAGTGAATATAGTTTCTATTAACATTTATCTAGTTTTGTGAACAATTTCAGTTAGGCTATTAAAACAGAAAGCACAGAACAACATAGGTTAGTTGGGAACTAAGTGAAGAAAGACTCATGTTGAACCAGGGATCAGGCTTAAAAATGAAATCACAAAATCTCCAGCAACAGGCATGAGAAAACTCCTCTTGACTTGTTGGTCGGGGGAGTTCAAGAGACTCATAAAATAATATAGGTTATGATGTCACCCTTGGTTGCTTCCCAGAAGTTGAAGGTAAGTCCTTGCTGATGACACCACGAATTTCAGCCACAGGACTCTAAGGATTATGAACTGGATATGACCTGAAAACCTCCCTCCTGGGGCACAGCACCAGAAGGTGTTATGCAAAATGTCAAGGAAGAAAAGCAATTAAAAGTCCTACCCAGCTGTGACATCTAGGAACCACAACAATGACCAGCATGGCGAGATATTCCTAATGGTGCAATAGTGGTACTCTTATCTTATCTTAGCTCTCTAAAGAGACTTGAGTCTCAACCGGAGAGAAATCATGCCTGGTACTGGAAACTCAAGAGAACCCAATACTGTCACATTCTTAAACCAGTATAATCCCTTACTTCAGTCTAAATATCCCTACACCCACAAATATTTCTCATTCCTCATCAAAGAAGATTCTTTTTTGCCACAAATGGAGACCACAACTGGTTAAAATGCAAAGAACAATTAACTATGGGGTGTCAGACCCAACTGATACATCTACAACACATCTCTCTACACCTAAAACCCGGAACGCTCTGGAAGATTGTTAAGAGCCAGATGACCAGAAAGTCTGCTACGAGATTGTTTCTTCCAGATATGACAGAGAAGACATACCCACCAAAATCTCAACAATATAGCTGCCCGAATAAGATCTGTACAACTCAATTAACAGTTGACATCTCAGCCTGGATGGGTGAAGTCTCATGGTGCCTCATCCATAGATGATGAGCAACAAAACCATCAATGATGCTGGGGGAGAGAGAATTAGTCTTCCTCAGGGATGAGTTTCTTAATCAGTTATCCAACACCAAGTGATCTGCCCTAAACATCTCCCTAACACCACAAATGGACCTAGCAGACTGGCTTACATATTTAATAATGTATGTGTCACAATAATAGTGGAAAAAAGAAGCCATCAATTTGAGAGGGAGTTGGGGAGAGTTTATGGGGGGTTGGAGGAAAGAGGGGGTGAATAATATAATATTTTCATTAAGAATAAATTAAAAAAATTTTACTTTAAGCTAAAATACTAGGTTTTTTACTTTTTGTATGATAGGAATATTTTGCAATTTATAAAGCACTTTTAAAACAACAAAAATGAAATCACAGAAATGTATAATTTGTATCTAGTAGACAATGCAGAAAAGGAACCATAAATAGTGTTCATTAAGGAACTTAAAAAGCAAAGCAAAATGAAACAGTTGCTTAGGAGAGTGACACATTCATCATCCCTGAATACTTTTACTAAGAAGCCAAAAATTTCCTGTTTTGTCACAGTTCACTGGGAGTCATGCATTCCACACACAGGACAGACCCATCAGCTTCCAACAGCTGGCCAGAGTTTTCCATAGAAACGACAGCAATAGAGCTTGGGGGAGGTGGTCCAGTCAGCAAAGTGGTTGCTGAGAAAGCATGGGGACCTGAGATCAGATCCCCAGCACCCAGCATGGTTGGTGGTTCTCTCTGTAGTCCCAGAAATGGACAGGCGTAGACAGGAGGTCCCAGAGGCTTGCTGCTAAGCAGTCTAACTAAATTTGGTGAGTTCCGCGTTTAGTTAGGGACCTTGTCTCAAACATAAGGTGAGAGTAGTAGAAGATGACATCTGATGTTGACTTTGGCTTCTATATGTGCACACACATGCACACAGACACATACATGTAAGCACACACTCCCCCCCCCATCCCTAAAAAGAAATAAGGAACAAGGTGGGTTTTTGTTTGTTTTTTGAAAGAAGTTGAGTAGGGAAGCTAGGGAACTGAGATGGGCTTTTGAAAGACAGACACAAATCAACCAAGAAGGCAGAGACGTGACTGCAGGGGGAAGAGAGTAGAGGAAGGTTGAAGCAAGTTCCTCCTACAAATGCTCAGAACGAAATGAAGATGTGCAGTAGGCACAGACCCTGGGTGGGGCTGCTGCAGCAAGGTTGTCTGGCCACCCAGAGATTACAGTGTTTCATTTTGTGTTTTCTACAAGGGGTCATTCAGCTGCGGATGCTCAACTCCACAGAATGGCTGGCTGGAAGGAGGAAAGCCGTAGAAGTCCAAAGGACTCGTCTCACCCCTCATTAATTTTCCTAATAAGCTTTGGGTGGAGATTTGCCTTAGAATTGGAGTTGGTGGCTAGCAGGGCTATTAGACAGATGATCCCTTTTCCTCAAGATTGTTTTAACACTGCAGCGGGGAGTTTTGTGTGGATCACCTTGTGGTCCTGGCTTGCTCTTAAGAACATGTCCTCAACCTAGTGCTGATACCTCCTTTCCTTCCTAAGCCATGGCAGATTCTAGCTATGCAGGCACCTCACTCCCTTCTTGTTCCTGTGAATGTTGAGAGGCTGTGTGCACCATGCTGGGTACGAAGATCCCAGGCAACTCCTGCTAAGGCTGCTTAGCCTGCCCGAGGAGGCAGAGAGGAAAGTTCAGAAGCAGGCACACCTGCTTCAGTCTAACCTGCAGGGAAGAGGAGCTCATGCAAATCAGCCCAGACCTAGATAACAAAATGAAAAGTGTAGAACTTCCACACACACACAACACAAAAGGAAAACAAAATGAAACAAAAGAACAATTTCTTACTTTAGGATTCAAGTCAAAGAAGGTGTAGTATTTAAATCTTAACAGCAGTTGCTCATCCTCTTGAATGTTTTGTTCCATAAGGGATCTGGAGGAATCCAGCCAACTAGGAAACAAGAGGGTAGGATTTAAAAGCCAGCCCACTTTTCCCATCTACCCACCACGTTGTGTTACAGACTGCATCTTACATAAATCCAAGGACATGGACAGAATAAACCATATCAACAAAGCCAGTGAGCACAAAATAGCTTATATTTGCTCTTTACCTTACAGTCCCCCCAACCTCTCCAGATAGGGTTTTTCTGTGTAACAGCCCTAACTGTCCTGGAACTTGCTTTGTAGATCAGGCTGTCCTCAGACTCACAGAGAATCACCTGCCTCTGCCTCCCATGTTCTGGGATTAAAGGCATAAGCCACCACACCTAGCTCTGTTACAATTTTTAAGATAAAAAGTTTTCTCATTGACCTATGAAAGTAAAGGAGCTAGGAGTGTTGTTTGATAGTGTTTCCTTCCTCCATGCCTCCCTCTTTCCTTCCTTCCCTTTCTCCCCCTTCCTTCCTTCCTGAATCTTACTTTGTAGTCCAAGCTGGCTTTGGACCTGTGATCCTCTTGCCTCAGCTTTCTGAGGATTATAGACATGTACCACCATACATACATACATACATACATACATACATACATGTGTGTGTGTGTGTGTGTGTGTGTGTTTACCACTCTGCATCCCCCAGCACTTTTTTCACACCTGCAACAGCATCGAGAGTCACAGTCATGGATGGTAAGCTATCAAGTTATTTGAAGACAATTTTCTCACATTTTTAAGGCATTGAGACCACCATAGTCTATGTACATCCCTTTTTCCTTTTGAAGTTGGCACTCTGAATTTTGCTAGGGAAACATAATGTCCATGCCTATTAATTAAAAAAATTACATAGCCCCCATCTCTTTAATTCCTCTCAAGTGTCTGAACAGCAGTTCAGACAGGAGAAGATGGTCCCCCTTACCCTGCATTCATCTTGGCTTTGTCCACCAAAGACCGAGGCTGGAACATGTCGGCGAGCACATCCGGTGATGGAGGAGGTTGGCTGAAGGCCAGAACATTGCAGTTTTGCTCGGTCAAAGGGCTGTCACCGAACCAAGTCATAGTGGATAGGGCTGGCGTCCCGTTGATGGGGTCATATGTGGGTGTCATGGTCTTACTGTACAAGCCCGGGCTGACTGTGGGGCAGGCAAATGAAAGATGATCTGGGTTAGGAATCTTTAGAAGGAGATTATACTAAAGTGAACTTTGATTTTAAAGATATCAGGAGTCAGGATAGTAGGAGATCAGCTGCACAGGTAAAGATCTTATCTGGACCTTCCAGTCCTGGAATCCCAAAGATGTAAAAGTTTCCAAGAATCAACACAGATAAATGTTGGTAAGTAAGTCCTTTCTAATCATCCAGAGTTTTCTATTTCTTAGTGTGATTAGCAAACCGAGAACACAGGCACAAAATGTCTCAGATAGCAAAGAGCTACATCTGCTACTTTTAAGAACCCAATAGTTATTCTTACTAATAATTGGCCATTACCTCTGAACATTGCTCAGGTCACTCTTTATTCTTTGTGTCTGAATAGACTATATAAGAAAGCCCTTGATAATGCAAGAAAGTAAGAGACAGTTGTTTTGATACAGGTATACCTTTTAAAAATCTTTACCTGCCTTTCCTTTACAAGTCAAATGAAAGCATGTTTAAGGAAAAGCCTGTTAGTGCACACCTTTAATCCCAGCACTCGGGAGGCAGAGGCAGGTGGATCTCTGTGAGTTCGAGGCCAGCCTAGTCTACAAAGCGAGTTCCAGGACAGGCTCCAAAGCTATAGAGAAATCCTGTCATGAAAAACCAAGAAGAAGAAGAAGAAGAAGAAGAAGAAGAAGAAGAAGAAGAAGAAGAAGAAGAAGAAGAAGAAGAAGAAGAAGAAGAAGAAGAAGAAGAAGAAGAAAGAACTGCACAAAGACAAACTAGGAAAAAGAGAAATATATTGAAATTACCCAAATTACCTTCTTTCTAAAATGTACTTTATCATCCACAATTCACGCTGGATGTGCTAGTATTTTACGGCATAAGATATCCAATTAAAATTATGAGTTGCTAAGCATGGCTAAGGTAAAAGTCTAAGTATAAAAAAATTCGAAACGTTAACTATATATCTCCTTCTCAACTTGTCAGTTAATCCTTCAGCAGCATTGCTCCTTCTTTGTTTGGAGAGAAAGTAGGGGAGGAAGGAAGAGAGGGGAGACATAGATCCCTCTGCTGCTTTAAGGGTCCTGGGGGGCTTCCTTAGGTCCACTTGTCCTGTCAGTTCATAAACTGTTATATATATGGAAAGAAAGGGGCAGAGGAAAGGAGGGAAGGAGAGAGAGAGAGAGAGAGAGAGAGAGAGAGAGAGAGAGAGAGAAAGTGGGGAGAGACATCTGAAACAGCCCAGTACCTGGGGAACCAGAACTTGTTGAAGAGCTATCCAGGCTCAGGACGTCGTCAATCATGGGATCTTTACTGCTTTTGTCTTTCTTCTTTTTCTTCTTAGAATAGTCACCAGCAGGCTTTAACAGTGAAAGTTCTTCTGGTCTTCTAATATCTAAAAAAAAAAAAAAAAAAAAAAAAACCAAAGTAAGAACTAACACACACAAAAAGGGAGAAAACTAAAGAGAAAAAGAATCCCTTCTGAGACTCAGTTGCTCTGTGTATTTGACGGGTCTTAGGGGATTGTGCCAGATGGAAGTCACTGCCTCCTGTTTGAGGGGACAAGGACCCTCTAACTGGATACGGACAAATAGTGGCAGAGGGGTCAGCCTAGTGCGGTTTCTAGTTTGTGTTTTCATTTGTGATGAAGATATTTTAAATACACCCCAAGCAAAGGGAATAGTGTAACGCCCTCTCTGAGTGTTTGCTACCCAGCTCAACCACCGTCAGCGCTGTGCGGCTCCTGTGCCAGCCATGGACAGGCAGGATTTCTCTTTTCCTTTGCTCCTAGCTCTGTCTCTCTCTTCGGTTTTGTAAAAAACCACAAAGGGTCCCACATCCTTTTTTTTTCTTTGTGGAAATTGACTCTGCAATCTTTTTTTTCCCCTACACAATGCCCATCATTTCCTGCCATCCCTGTAGAGGTGTCCTCACATCCCACCTTGCCTTCTGGGTCTCTGTCATTTCATGTGTGCCAACCTGACTTCCAATAGTTTGAGAGCATTTGTGTGTCTGTTAAGAGCTTTTGTTGGCGGCTAGCCACGTTCTGTGGCAGCTAGCCCCGTCCATGTGAGAGATTTGTGCTCTCCAAAAAGGTGCTTTTGCACTCTACAGATTCAACGCAATGCCCATCAAAATCCCAGCAAAATTCTTTACAGACCTCGAAAGAACGGTACTCAACTTCGTATGGGAGAGCAAAAAACCCAGGATAGCCAAAACAATCCTGTACAATAAAAGAACTTCTGGAGGCATCACAATTCCTGACTTCAAACTCTACTACAGAACTACAGTACTGAAAACAGCCTGGTATTGGCATAAGAACAGACAGGAGGACCAATGGAACCGAAGAGAAGACCCAGATATCAATCCACACATCTTTGAACACCTGATTTTTGATAAAGAAGCAAAAAATATCAAATGGAAAAAAGAAAGCATATTTAACAAGTGGTGCTGGCATAACTGGATATCACCATGCACAAAACTCAAGTCCAAATGGATCAAAGACCTCAACATAAAGCCAGCCACACTGAACCTTATAGAAGAGAAAGTGGGAAATACACTTGAACTCACTGGCACAGGAGATGACTTCCCAAATATAACCCCAGCAGCACAGACACTGAGAGAAACAATTAATAAATGGGACCTCCTGAAACTGAAAAGCTTTTGTAAAGCAAAGGACACGGTCAACAAGACAAAATGACAGCCTACAGAATGGGAAAAGATCTTCACTAATCCCATATCAGACAGAGGTCTGATCTCCAAAATATACAAAGAACTCAAGAAATTGGACACCAAAGAACACATAATCCAATTTAAAAAATGGAGTACAGACTCTCAACAGAGAAATTTAAAATGGCTGAAAGACACTTAAGAAAATGTTCAACATCCTTAGTCATCAGAGAAATGCAAATCAAAACAACTCTGAGATTGGATCTTACACCTGTAAGAATGGCCAAGATCAAAAACACTGATGACAATTTATGCTGGAGAGGTTGTGGGGAAAAGGGAACACTTCTGAATTGCTGGTGGGAATGCAAGCTGGTACAACCCCTTTGGATGTCAGTGTGGTAATTTCTCAGAAAATTAGGAAACAACCTTTTTTTTTGGTTTTTTTTGTTTTTTTTTTTTGTTTTTTTTTTTTGGTTTTTCAAGACAGGGTTTCTCTGCAGCTTTAGAGCCTGTCCTGGAGCTAGCTCTTGTAGACCAGGCTGGTCTCGAACTCACAGAGGTCCACCTGCCTCTGCCTCCGGGGTGCTGGGATTAAAGGCGTGTGCCACCACCGCCCGGCTGGAAACAACCTTCTTTAAGACCCATTTGGGTATATATACAAAGGATGCTCAATTGTGCCACAAGGATATGTGCTCAACTATGTTCATAGCAGCTTTGTTTGTCATAGCTAGAACCTGGAAACAACCTAAGTGCCCCTCGATCAAAAAATGGATAAGAAAAATGTGGTACATTTATACAATGATGTACTACACAGCAGAAAAAAAAATAACGACAGCTTGAATTTTGTGGGAAAATGGATGGAGCTAGAAAACATTATTTTGAGTGAGGTAACCCAGACACAGAAAAACAATTATCACATGTACTCACTCATAGGTGGTTTTAAAACATAAAGCAAAGAAAGCCAGCCTACAAACCACAATCCCAGAGAACTTAGACAACAATGCGGACTCTAAGAGAGACTTACATAGATCTAATCTACATGGGAAGTAGAAAGTAGAAAAAGACAAGATCTCCTGAGTAAATTGGGAGCATGGGGACCTTGGGGGAAGATTGAAGAGAGGAGAGGAGCAGAGAAAAATGTAGAACTCAATAAATATCAATAAAAAAGAAAATGACTATTTTAAAAAAAAGCAGACTGAGCAAGCCAAGGGAGCAAGTCAGTAAGCAGCACACTCCCATGGCCTCTGCATCAACTTCTGCTTCCAGGTTCCTGCCCTGTTTGACTTCCTGTCCTGACTTCCTTCAGTGTTGAACACTGATGTGGAAGTGTAAGTCAAATACCCCCTCCCCCCCAAAAAAGGTGCTTTTGGTGGTAGGCTCCTTCCTTGGTACCTTCACCCTCCTGGGACAGCCCAGAGGCTGTGTCTACACACTGCCTCCCAGAGGTCCCGGCTGCCCTCACTGCAACACTCTTGGTGAAAGCCAGATGTCTACAATCTCTCTTCCTGTGTCTGGATTCCACACAGTATCTCCAGGTATCGGGACCTCAGTTCTCGATTCCTTATCTCAGAGTCTGATTCTGAAGAAATCCAGCTGCAATAACCCTTCCTGAGTCATCTGAGAGTGCAACTGTGATTAGAACTTCCGATAACCCACAGAGCAGCTTTAATCCAAGGAAGCGGCTGTTTTAATGGTCCTGGTACGGCTCCCTTGGATCCTCTCATCGAGTCAGTTCGTGAACTGTGAGGTGCCCAGAGGCAAGAACAACTGACTCTATCATCCAGGAAGCCTGACTCTAAGGCTACACCACGCCTGGAGCCATCCCAAATGTCTATTTTATGCACACTTGACAACTTATATATTATAGTGTACGCATTAAACAATCAACAAAGTGAAACTCCTCTGCTCCGAATCTGTGCCTCGTCTGTTCTTCAGGGGAAACTGCCATATTGCTAAATCCAAGTTAGTGCTGATTGATTAGACTGAAGAGCCACGATTAGAGATGCTGAGCAGAGATCTCTCTGCACTGTGTCTTCAAAGCCACAGTTACAGAAGAGAGCACCTGACTGCTTGGCCGCAGCGGTGACATGTCACCTAGTCCCCGTGGGGAATGGACAAGGCCTTTTTGTGGGATGGCTTTCGTGGTGTTCAGATCCTCACTAGAGTACAACATGGCCTTGTGCTTCACAATTTCCCAATTCCCAATTTCACAATTTCAGGGACACTTCAGGAACTTGTGCTTTGCAATGGACTGTTCCCATGTATTGGTTGGTTCACTAAACAGCCACTGGGCAGCCAGTGTGTGCCAGACATTGATACGCTGAGGTAGTGATTTCCTTCCTAATCCCATTTCAGGCTCTCAGACCCCTTGATGTCTCCTATGGGCATTCCTAAATCCGTGGATACTTTCCTTCATTTGCTCTACCGCCCATCCCATTTCAGCACTCTCTGCTCTTTTCCTTGCTTATTTTTTGGCTATCCATCTCTGCCTGTTTTGAAGGGCAAGACCTCATTGACCTTCATCACACTGTCTACCATTCACCTACTACTGGCTGCACAGTGGGCTCAATGAGCATTTGTTGGGTGAATGAATAAAGCAGCTTATTGTTTAATGGAGGACGGTGACTACTTAGTGATGTGTAATATCTTGCATTCACATGCTGGGTGGCGATGCCACCAATATTCTTGGTGTCAAAGAAGGCACCCACACATTTTCAAAAAATAGGAAGTAAGAACCACTCATGGTCTAATCTAAGGGTCCCTCTTTCTACGGTGTACCATAAAGAGAGAACTAATCAGGTAGTGTTGTCTCTGTGATACTATACCACGAGACACTAATTCAGCAGGTGAGCCTGGTGGCACATGCCAGTGATCCCAGTGTTTTTCAGGCTGAGGCAGGAGGATCACAAGTTTGATGTAAGCCTTGACCACATAATAAGATCATATTTTAAACCCCCCCCCCCCAAAGATTAGGCTTCTATCCACAAATAATTTTTGTATGTTTATGTGTGTGGTGTGTATGCTGATATTTGTGTGCACACAGGTCCACATATGCCTGTATGCATATGTGTGTGAGGCCAGCAGACCTCCTTGGTGTCATTCCTCAGAAGTCATCCTCCTTGTTTTTTTTTTTTTTTTTTTTTTTTTTTTTTTCTCATGGTTTATTTTTTTTTATATTTAAAAATTTCCATCTCCTTCCCTCCTCCTCCCCCCTCCCTCCCCTCCTTCTCCCCTTTCTCTCCCCTCCTTCTCCCCCTTCCCTCCCCTCCCCTCCACCCATACCTCCCCTCCCTCCCTCTCAAGGCCAAGGAGCCATCAGGGTTCCCCACTCTATGCTAAGACCAAGGTCCTCCCAACTCCCCCCAGGTCCAGGAAGGTGATCGACCAAGCTGAGAAGGCTCCCACAGAGCCCGTCCATGAAGAACAATCAGAGCCCAGAGCCATTGTCCGCGGCAGCTGCCCGGAGAGGGACCACCGACTCTCCACAACTCCCCCTGCCACCAGCACACTTCCTGCTCTTCCTGCAGGGGTTATTCTCCCCGGATACCGCCTCTCTCTCCCTGTCCCTTCCCAGCTTGCACCCAGAATCCTCCCCCCCTCCTCCTTGTCTTTTTTGAGACAGGGTCTCTCACTGGACCTTGCCAAGTAGGGCAGGCTGGTTGGCCAGTGGATCCCAGGGATCTGTGTGCTTTTGCCTTTTCATTGCTGGGATTACAAGTGTGTGCTATTGTGCCCATCTTTTTAGAAATATGGGTTCTGGGGGTTGGCAAGACAAAGCCCCACACTGATAAGCTCTCTTCTGAATGACTTCTGTAGACAGAGTTATTTACAGGAGCCAAGTACTAAGGAAGGAATTGAATCATGAAGTACCACCATCCCAAAGACGGAGATGTGTCGTTACGAAGGACTCAACAAAACTCCCATTCTTTGGTTTGTCTTAAACTTCTGAGTGTGTTTTGGAGAACTGAGCTTGGAGAAGAAGCCTCAACACGACCACTTCTACTTACAAGTGTATTTTAAACAATTGCAAGCGAGTGGAAATGGCTCTGACTTATGCAAATAGTGTTCCCTTCATTTCATTCCACTTGAACAGTTGCAGCGCTCTGCACTGGGCTCGGGAGTTTGCTTCCTTGTAAAGGAGGGTTCTCCAGCCAGCGTGCGAGGCAGGCGGGAAGCACAGGTAATTTTCCTGTTCTCCTTTGCCAAGAGTCTAAAGGGCACAGAGGCCCCGCAGGGAACTCACTCAGCACTTTGCAGATATCGGCAACGGCCTTAAACACCACAGCCGAAAAGCTGACGCGCAGTCGCACGGTCTTGGTGTTGGGTAGGCGAAGGCGAAGCATTTTATGCTGCGGGGTGAAGAGGAGCTTGGCGTCAGCCTGGACTCCACACTTGTCCAGGGTCCAGTGGGTTTTCAGAAGCCAGCAGCGCTTCTGCTCCCACCACAGAGCGAAGTCTGACCAGTCTTGGGCTACGTCTGCAAAAAGCGGAAAACGCAGTTAAGCATGTGAGGGGAGGTTGAGCACGCAGCCTCCAGACACCTCGGTGTATCCACTGGTAAAGCACTAATCTTTAGCTTGTGATCTCTTTTTATGTTTCAAGGCTCAATAGCTGTTAGCTTCCTTCCAAAGTCTCCCAGGAGGGCAGGGAGCAAATGGTGTGTGAACTCTACCCTCATTTACATTTAAGTATCATAAAAACAACATAAAGTAAATTTTCTGTTCTGATGAACTCTAAACCACTCCCCCAATTACTCTGTGCATCATTCTTGATTGTTTATCTTAACCTCTGTGAGAAATGAGTCCTCTCATTACGGATCGCAAGGGAGCACACTGGTCTCCACAGGCCACACGGAAACACGGAGAGCTGACAGTTCACCCTGCTCGGCCATGCCCAGCTCCTCTAGCAGCCTTGTACTTGCAGTTCGCAAAGCGGCCACACTGACATCTGAGCTGCTCATTCTCCCTTTTAGTGTGGCATCTACACCTAGACTTGCCTTCGACATGATATCAAAGGTGGACTCTCCCTTCCCCAGGATGAAGTCAGTCCCGTCCTTTATTTCGCTGTATGGAGACATCACCATTCCAACTTGCTTGTTACTTTTCTCTCTGTGAGCTTTGCCTTTTCTTTAATTAGAAAGCCCTCCTCTCAGTGCTCTTAGTGGAAGCGTTGAATTATTTTGGAAGGCGATGAATCAGTAATTGTTCTCTGTGGCATAGACTATCTCTGTTGTGGTTGGGATATGGCTTGAGGGTCCCTTGGAAGACTTTATGAGTTGGGGTTTGATTCCCATTGTTAGGAAAGAAGAGGGTAGAGACTTGATTCGACCACTGTGTTGGGAGATGGAGCCTCTGGAAAGTATATAAGATTAGGTAAAGCCATTAAAACTCAGACCCTCTGGTCGAATCTAGTGGCTTTATAAGAAGAGGCAGGAGGACCAGGTACATGCACACACACACACACACACACACACACACACACACACACACACACCTTCAAGCTATATGATGCCTTGTGCTGTCCTGGGAGTCTTTCAGGCTTCTGTCATCAGCTGTAGTCCCTAGACTTTTAGCCAAAACCATGTGCTAAAATAACCCTTATTTCTTTACAGTTACCTATACTCAGGTACTTTTGTTAAAACAACAGAGAAATGAATTAATGCAGTCTTCAACAGAAATATCTATCAAGAGATAATGATCATATATTCGACCACCTCCATGAAATGAAAATGGAAATAATTCAAAAGTTCATCAATGGACAAGTGGATAAAATGTGGCAGGTCCACACAATAGACTATTATACAGCAGCAGAATTAGATTAACCCAAACTATGTGCAACAATATGGATTTTCTCTCAACCATAATATTAAATAAAAGAAAGCAGCTGTGTGAGAGTACATCCTGTATAAATGCATTTACGTGAAGTTCAAAAACAGCAAAATGAGAGGTCAGGATAGTGGTTGCCCTTAATGATTGGGGGATGGGTGGGTAGCAGCCCGGGCTTGAGAGGGGAGCAGGTAATATTCCTTCTTGATTTACATGATGAGTCATGTGAATACAGACATAGGATGCACTTAGAAAAGACCTTTATCTCAGTATAAATGAGCAGTCAGCATCCAAGGCCTCAAACAAATACAAAATAAAACATGAAATTCTGAGGCCAGAAGTAGATTTCCTGTCTTTGTTGGTGGGCAAGTATGGAAGGACACATTAAGAGCGAGCTGAGTTTAGCATGAAGTTATCAAGTATTAGTGGAGAATGGACTCGGTATGCCAGTGCCATATCACCTACGATTACCATGAATGACAGTGGTAGGATGACCCTTGACCTTGCAGGGCACAGCTTTCCACCCTTCTTGAGAGCTTCAGTTTGCCACTAAAGACTCAAGCTTTTACAAAGGTGGTTGGATTCCACTGGAAGCTCTCACACGGGAGAGGAATACACTCTGAGGAAATCTAGGGCCAGCCACGGAATGGTGAAGTAACAGAGAGGGATCGAAAGCAGAAAAACCGTGGAGAATGAATGACCTACTCATCTCTTCCACCAGCTTGAGCATCACTCCTCCGATATGCAGGTCCCCCGACACCCTCAGCGTGATTTCTTTCTGCTGCCGCTCTTCCATTGCACGGTCAACTAGGACCACAAGCTCCCAAGAAGCAGATGCGAAGTCACTGGATGACATCATTGTGGCACAGGCAGGTGTCTTTAGGGACAAGGACAAGTGTAGGTCAGAATGGCAGGGGAAAGTGGAAGGTGCCAGCAGGTTGTCAGAGAAAGGACATTGCTTTTTACTTTTATAGTTTGTTTTAGATTCTTGTTCAAAAATTTCTGCAAGGTTTCTGGTACCTAGATACTAAATTAGGATCATAAATGTATAAACAAAACTTCTAAGAAAAATCCCAACTATTTAAAGTTCTGTATTTTCTTTTCTCCACTGAGGTATGTATTTTCTTTTGCCCACATAATGTATCTATCTTCATTTCCCCTTTCTACTAGTTTTTCTTGACTTTCTCTGAACTATTTTGATAAAACAAACTATGGCAGTTTTTCCAGTGATCTCCATCTTTACCGAGATTACAATTTGCATGTGATAAAGTGTACAGATTTTAATGTGACAGTTCAACACATTTTGTCGTATGCAAATTATACTTCAATAAAGTCAACTCAAAAATCTTTTCACTAAAGCCATTTCCCACTAAAATCCTCTTTTGAGCATCTCTAATACATCTGTGTCATTGTATTCCTCCCATTAATATTGGCATCTTCTGGTACGAGAACCCCCCAAATAAAAACTCAGCAAAATAACTGCATGAGTCATTATCTGACCTAATGTGCGTGATGGCATACGCGTACGACCATAATCACTGCCGTACAGTAGATTTACTTAAGCTTCTGTTTTCCTTCTATAGCGCTGGGTGTCTAACCTAGGGCCTTATCACTTTAGTCAAATGATCTACAGCCCCCAAAGCAAGTTACTGCTTTAAAGCACACAATAATTGATGCATAAATTACACTGATTAAGATTCTTCCTTGGAATCCTCTGGCTTCAGGTTTCTCAAGTGCCGACATGACAGGTGTGTGCCACCTTGGCTCCATAGCACTTTTTTTAAAAATACATTTTTTGGCAAAAGATTAAAAATGATGAGTGACAGGCAAAACTTTAGTCTTGAGGTAGGAAGCTCAAACCCGTAGTTCCCTCCTAGCTGGAGGCACTAGAAGGACAGAAAACAAGGAGAACCCAGACCCAGATGTGTCCCCCCCCCCCCCCCCCCCCGATGGTTTTAGGAACATCAGAATCCAAAGCAGGCAGGGACTTCAACAAAACTTGAGAAGTTGCCTCAAACGACACAGCTAATCTAGACTTTTGAAAAGCTTTAAACAAAGGCTGGAGAGATGACTCAGTGATTAAGAGCACTGGCTGTTCTTCAGAGGTCCGGAGTTCAATTCCCAGCACCCACATGGTGGCTCACAAAAGCTTTAACTAAAAGGTCATTTAAATGACTGTAAGGAATCCTTTGCACACAGCTGTGTAAGGCGGCTCACGAAAAGCCAGCCCATGCTTCTCAAGGCCTATCCTGAGGGACCCACTGCACTCCTGACCGTGACAGAGGTCTCAGGGGATCTTAGGTGTGGGGTAGAGCCAGTGACTCTGAGGCCCATCCAGCGTCTGTGGCTTACATTCTGCATCTCAACAGGCAAGTGAAAAAGTAGATGTAGAACTCAGTACCCCTGTCTGCTTACCAGACCAGTATGAAGCTGGGTTGGTGATGATGTCTGAGATGCACTGTTTTCATAATAATTGGTGGATAATTAAACCACCAATGTCACACCACATATTCATCTCACATGGTGTATATTATAAGCACTAAGCAAATCTCAAAAATACACCAGATACATTAACTACCACAAATCCATAGATGAACTACTGCAATCTGAACATGCAGTACAGACTGAAGGTGTCTGAATCATATACAAGAGCTCAGGAGTGTTTCATAACTGGAAGTATCCCAAGACGCAGTGGTGTGCCCCTCAATACGGAAGCCCTCAGGGCAGCTTCTTGCATCCAGTGGTTGACCGGCCTGAATGCTTGTTCCCCTCATCAGCCTGCGGGAGCATTTCTGGTGTGCATCAGCGACCATCCCAGCATCAGGTCCTCCACTCTCAACAACACTCATCTGAAAACCGGGGAAGCTTGGGCAGAGGGAAGGTAGGCCGCCTGCTGTAAATCATATTCAATCCGATGTGGGAACCCAAACATGAATCCATCCCCTTTATAGACTCTAAACTTAACCATCGCTCTGAGAAATGTCCTGGGTAACAGGAGGAAACTACATGAAAGAAATTCTAGCTTTTATTAACATAGATCATTTCTACAAACAGATCTGCAACGAAGAGACAATGAAAACACCCTCTTGACGGTATCATAGAAGGGCTTTAAGAGCCTTATGGTCTCCAAAATGCTATTTTCCGAGGCTGGGTTTTTAAAATAACGTTCTGCACATGCGTAAATAACTTTGGTCTTAAAAAAGATGGGTTTCTCGCTGCTCATTTCCTGGGTCTCCAGACACAGAGTTCTTAGTTTTCCTGACTGGAGGGATTAAAACGTTTGCGTAGACAATGGACAGATCCTTTACAAGGAAATTCCTCCTAAGATGAAGACGACCTGGTTTCTCCACATTCCTTTCCTATCTCTCTGCGCCTTCATTTTGCCGTGAAGTTCTCGTCCTCAACAAGCTGTTACTTGTGCAGTAAACTTCAGCCCGTGAAAGCGCACCCAAGGAGACCAAAACAGAAGGTAAAAGGCGCCTTACGATCACCCCCGCCCCGGTTCAAAGAGAATGCGGGGAAGAAAAGGGGCTCCGTTTTGGAGGGTGTCGCGGGGCGCTTGGCGTATACTGGTGGCCAGCCACCTGCCCCTCGCCCATTAACGACCACAGCCGGAGCTGAACCGAAGAGTTAATTTGCGCGGCCAGATTACTGGGCCCGAGAAGGTGATCACATCCAGAAAAAATTATTTCAATTCAACGGTCATTTAACTGCACAGAGCTGCAGAAAAGAAGGGGACAGGGATCCCAAGTCTTCACGTTGCGGATCACAGCCTGGCGGTCCCCACTCGGAAGCCCCAGGTCTCACCTGCTATGGAGCCCGCGGCGTCCAGTCTGCAGCCTGCACGTGGAGAGCTGCTTCCCCAGAGCCCGCCTTGGGCGAGCCGGGGTCTCGCGGGACAGCACAAGGCTGTGGTGGGCCGGGTGACGCTGCGGGGCCCTGGCGACAGCCAGTGAGTGCGCCGAGATTCCGCCGCCCAGCGCCCAGCACGGTCCCGGGACCGCAGCGTCGCGGCGCAGGCTAGAGCGGCGGCGGGCAGGCGGGGGCACGTCCAGCCCAGCCTGCTAGGTCTTGCTCGCGCGCGGCGCAGGCCAAGGCTGCAGATGCAGTAGGGGTTGAAGGGAGCCGCAGGGCAGCTCCTGGCTGGAGCCAAGCAGCCTGGGACACACTCCACCCCTCCTGACTCCACTTTTATAAGGCTTCTCCTGGACGCCTTCAGGGTTCTGGATACTCTGAAGCCCTCCCCACGGGTCGCAAAGCCCAGTCGTTTCTCCTGCTGCTAGGTAAATAGAATAGCCAGGGGGCCTGGGAGAATCCCTTCCTGTCTGCAACTGTCTAGTAAGCCTGACTAGACAGACAGGTGGATTGCACAGAGGCGATTCACCCCTGAGTAAGAGGGTGATATCAGTCTTCCAAAAAGGTGAGGCGCCACAGGAGGAAGCCCCTCCGATCAGAGGAAACTCCAAGTCAAAGGCTGGACCACTTCGCGGTGGCTCACCCTAGGCAGGCAGTCGTCTGTTACTCTCCTATTGTGTATACCAGACAGCTGCCTGCCCAGGAAGTGTAGGCGACTTTGGGTACACTTGACTGAATGTTTACTGTGCCAGGCCCGTTGGGCTCTGAGGATACAGTGGTTAATAGAGCAATACTTCAACTGGAAATGAGTAGAAGGATGGGCTGGCAGCCACTCCTTGGGAAACTTTTATGCATCATGCTTTGAACTTCAGGTCTGTACACCAACGAGGTAACTTTAATTTAGGTACTCAATTAAGTAAATCGAAAATAGTCTGAGATTTAAAGTCGAATCTTTGTTTTCATTTGAACATCAATATTTAGGAATTGTTTTGATTTCAAAGTATTTTGAATTAGAATTAAAAGCTGGGGTGCAGGTAGCTCAGTGGTACAGAGCTTTCACGATACACACAGCACTCTATGACTTCTCTCTCTAATACCTAAATAAATAAACATCACTTGAATATTATTAACAAATGCAGGATTCTAAGAGCAGAGGGTGCAGTTCAGTGGTAGAGTGCTTGCCACTGAGTTCCTTTCCCAGCAGAGACAAGAGGTTTTTTTTTTTTTTTTTTTTTTTTTGTTTTTTTTTTTTTTTTTTTTTTTTTTTTTTTTTTTTGTATCAACCACACAGGCTAGAGTCACCTGAAGAGGGAACTTCCCTCAATTAAGAAAATGCTTCCATAAGATCTGGCTGTAGGCAGACCTGTAGAGCATTTTCTTAATTAGCGATTGATGTGGGAGAGCCCAGCCCATTATATATGGGCTACCCCTGGACTAGTGGTCCAGGGTTCTGTAAGAAGACAAGCTAAGCTGCACTTCTCCAGGTTTCTGTCTGAGGGTAGGAGTGGGGTGGGGGGTGAGGCTGGTGGTGGGTGGGGGTGTGATGATGTTTTGTTCTTGTCCTGACTTCCTTTGATGATGAACTGAGGTCTGGAAGTGTAAGCAAAATAAACCCTTTCTTCACCAACTTGTTTTTGGTCATGGTGTTTCATCACAGCAATAGTAACCCCAACTAAGACGGGATGTTCCTAATTTACTACAGCCAACTATAGGAATGGGCTGTCCCCTGACTCTTCCTTTTCCAGGTAAATATGCCCAGACTTTGGCTCGACAGTAAACGTTTCCAGACCTTCTTTCTGAAGATTGCCCCTTGCCGATTAGAAATGAGCTTGCGTTCAAGGTCGGCAGTGTGACCTTGAAGGATTATTTGCTCCATTAGTACCAGTGCAGATTTTTTTTAATCCCACTCAAAACACCTGGATCATACTAAAGAATTCAGCTGCCTTTAGGCTTTCTTCCTGGTGTTATTTAAAAAATTTATACAGATCCTCCCTGACTCTGACAGGGTTACACCCCCAAATGCTCATGGAAAGTTGAAAGAACCTTGAGGTAAAAAAATGAATTTACTGCACATAACCTCCAAATATAGTGTGGTAGCAAAGTATGCCAGAGAGCAGTGGCTCTCTCCCCTGTGATGGTGTGACTGGCTGACTGCAGTGCCCTGCAATGAGGAAACATGTCCAGCCCCAAACTCACAGCAATGCTTGTGGTTCTGAACCACTGAACACGGAACCACGATAGTTCAAAAAGTAGATGTCCTTCTCAAGCGGGGTTTGCCAGTCTTTGCACTTCATTTAAAAGAAATAGAATAATGTGTATTATTTAGTGTGTGTCTTGTGACATATTTGTGATTTTCACCCATAGTATGTATCCTTGACATGTGATTTAACATTTTACTTATCACTTGGTGGTTTTGAGTTTTCTGAAACAGGTATAAAAACATCATGAGTACAAAGCAGATTAGAAGGTGCATTCTGGACTTCAACATTTCACACCCTTCCACACACCCATGTACACATACACACACCCACATATATGCAAACAGACTATACCCACATATACACACACACCCACACATACAATGCACACACCCCTTTTCCCTCCTTTATAATACAAGCAGTATCACACTTGGGTCTTTCACTTAATCGATTCATGCACATTAATCAGCAGGGAATTTGATTTGACCCTTGTTTCTCTAGTCACTGGGTTAGGTAGATGCTGCACCAGACCTGGCAGTACAAACTGACAACACGCAGGGGCTTATCTTCACATTTTAAGTGTAATGTGGATGAATAGAAAATAGAGATGCTTAATTCTGCCAGGTGTTCAGAGTGGTGGGCATGAGAACAGGCTTCAGAAAGAAGATGGCTTATTTATTATTCTGTGACATGTGTGTACAATGTGTTTTGGTCACAGTTACCTCTCCTATTCCTCTCTCACCCCGCTCCCATTTCTACCAAACCCCTTCTTATTCCCAGGAAGTTCCCTTACAATTTTCACATTTTTTTTTCTTGTCTCTCTTTCTGCTTTCGGTGACATGTTGAGTTTATCTGGGGTTGCTTGCAGGCACACAGGGAATCACAGCTGGTGGGGGTTCATGAGGGCAGTGACTGTGGCAGGCTCAGGAGAAAGCATTCAACAGCACTCCTCCCCACGATCCAGCCCCCTCTCTGCCATGTTTCTAGGAGCAAGGAGGCTATAGATGTCCGTCCCCTGTAAGGCTGATCACTCAACAGTCACTTATCCTCATCATTTTGACTCAGTACGATTTCTGCATTAACCACTGCAAACAGAAGTGTCTTTAATCAAGGCCGAGCGCAGTACTAATCTATGGGCACAAACAAATATTTAGAAGACAACTTGACAGTGTGTTTGTTGAGCAGAACAGTGGTATGTTCCCTCATAGACTCCTTAGCCACAGGCTTTTGACCAGGTTGACTGTACCAGATATGAATTACATTCTGTGGCGTAGGCTTCAGATCTAATCAGCAAGTGGATGGTTACCTCCCATAACTATCATGTACTATTATTCCAGTGGGCACCTCTTGCCTGGCTTCTTGGTACTGTAGCATGCAGGGTTTACAGCGGGACAAGACTGTTGCCAGCTTCCCTCCCCCAGAAGCCTGCCTTGCACCTTCCAGGACTGTGTAAAGTAGCCAGCGGGGAAGAAGTTTCCAGGTCATTTCCAGCGTGACTTCTGCTTTGCAAGTACAGTGTGTGGTCTTTTCGACAATAGGGTTTTACCACGTAGTTCTGCTGGGCAACCAAGAACAATAGTAGATTGTATCGCTTTGGAGACTTCCGAGCCTCTATTACTCAGAATGTATACAGAAGTATCCCGTGCCTGGCATTGGGATTTCCATTTAATGACCTCTGACTTCTCAGAGGAGCGTTATCTACCCGTGCGGAGTGCCTAAGGGAGATGATGCTGAGAGAGAATTTTAAGCTTCAGGTGAGAGAGAGAGAGAGAGAGAGAGAGAGAGAGAGAGAGAGAGAGAGAGAGAGAGAGAGAGAGAGAGAGAGAGAGAGAGAGAGAGAGAATATGTATGTGTGGAGGTCAGAGGACACCTTTTCAGGACTCTGTTCTGCTTCACCTGTTTGTGAACACGGTTTCTCACGGTTTCTGCCTCTGTGCCGCCTATGAGCGCTTCTACCTGATTCTCCTGTCTCTGTTTCCCATCTTGATCTTGCCGCAGGAGTTCTGCGACTACAGATATGAGCCACCACACCCAGCTTTTCAGGTGGGTTCTGGGGATCAAACTCAGGTCATGAGGTTTGTGTGGCAAGTGCCATCTCACTTTATAACCCTGGTGGCTCACCTTCCGCTCCACTGGGTGTGTCCTGAATTTAAACTGCACATTGATTTTGGTGGACTGAGGAGAAAGGAGGTGATGCTCCGTGCCCAGTTATTCCTGACTGGTGGTTTTATTTGCCAAGATGAACAGGATCTTACCCAATACACATTTCCTCATCAAGATTCTAGCTTAAATATGCTTATATTTGGCAACTAAGCAAGAAATGTAGCAGGCACAGTTTTATTATGAAAGTTTTATTTTCATAGACCCTGGGATATGCACAAATGTGGTGTGGCCATTTGTACAGAGTGCAGGTTCTATTCTGTGTGAGATGCAGAATGTATTTTATGACTGGCGTCTTCACCGGGTAAGCAGCCAACACATTTTATGCTCAGGCAAGTTCTAAAATGTTCTCCTTGCCACACTGGAAAGGGCATGTCTTGTGCATCTATAGGCCCTGGATGAAGACCAGTGATAAAGGAAATAACAAGGCCTTCCACAGAGGTCATGCTGCAGCCACCCGCAGAAACAGGGCTGCTGTCTTCCTCTCCCTCACCTCTCTCTCTCTGTGTATGTGTGTATCTCTCTGCCGCTGTCTCTCTCAGGAGCTGTCTCTTACTTCTTTTGGCACTGTGTCTTAGTCAAAACATACAGTGATAATTAAGTCTCCTTACCCCTGATTATAAATTTTCCTTTCCTAGAGATAATAGTTACCTGGTTCTGCAGAAACTTCTTAAGCAAATGACAGGATTCCAGATGCACCATTATTATACCTTTTGCTTTTCTCCCTGTAGAATATCTTGTTGATTGTCGTAGATGTCAGATATTTTCAGGGTTGCCCTCCCATCTTTGAAAAATCTGATCTAATATCTGTGGACCTTCCCACAATTCTATCACAGTCTTGAAGCATTTAATGAGATGACGATGTTTTTTTTTTTTTTTTTCCTTTCTTTGTTTTATAGTAGAATACATTTGTAGGGCCCGGGTCTACCCTTGTTCCTGGGGTTCATCTTGAGGACAGTTTCTGGTCAGCCGGCTAAAACATTCTGTTTGTTCCTGTGCTCCCTCTGCCCCGCCTGGTGATTAGCTGTAGGGCATTGTTTACTTCATCTTTGGTGTGGTAATTTCTCACCTGCCTGGGTGGAAATCCTTGTGCAGCAGCAAGGTATATAAGGATTTCCCCAAAGTTGAATAAACGGCATTCGGCTGATCTCCTTTCGAATGACCCAGGTCTCTTTGTGTGTTCTTTCAATCTCCAGGCCCTTGCCCGACTCACGTATGGTACAGTGGCGCGCGAACTGTACCGAGGGGGTAACACAGAATCGGGTGTTAAATACATTGACAGATTTTTTAATATGCTGTACCATCGCTGCATCTCTGGGATGTAGCCTATTTGATCGTCGTGGTTGATCTCTTTGATGTGTTTTTGGATTTAGTTTGTCAGTATTTTATTGAGTGTTTTTGAATTAATGTGATGAAGAAAATTACTCTTTAAGTCTTTGTGTGGTTTGGATATCAGGGTGGCTGTGGCCTCCTTAAAAGAATTTGGCAGTGTTCCTTCTGTTTCTGTTTTGTGGAATAATTTGAAGACTACTGGTATTAGCTCTTCTTTGAAAGTCTGGCAGAATTTGGTGCTGAAACAGCTGGCCCTGGACTGTTTTTGGTTGGGAGACTCTTAATGACTGTTTCTATTTCCTTGTAGGTTATAGGTCTATTTAAATTGCTTATCTGCTCTTGATTTAATTTTTGGATCTATCAAGAAATTTGTTCATTCTTTTAGATTTTTCTAATTTTGTGGAGTACATGTTTTTGAAGTATGACCTAATGATTCTCTGGATTTCCTCAAGTCTGTTGTTATGTCCCCCTTTTTTTGTGTCTGATTTTGTGGAATTGGATATTCTGTCTCTGCATTTTAGTTGTTTGGATAAGGGTTTGTTTATCTTGTTGATTTTCTCAGAGAACTAACTCTTTGTTTCATTGATTTTTTTATATTATTTTCTTTGTTTCTATTTTATTGATTTCAAACTTAAGTTTGATTATTTCCTGCCATCTACTCCTCTTGGGTGTGATGCTTCTTTTTGTTCTAGAGCTTTTGTGTGTGCTGTTAAGTTGCTAGTATGAGATTTCTTCAAATTCTTTGTGCAAGCACTTAATGCTATGAACTTTTCTCTTAACACTGCTTTTGTTGTGTCTCATAAGTTTGGATATGTTGTGCATTTGTTTTCATTGAATTCTAGGAAGTCTTTAATTTCTTTCTTTATTTCTTCTTTGACCTAGTGGTAATTTAGTTGAGAGTTGTTCAGTTTCCATGAGTTTGTAGTTTTTTTTGTAGCTTCTGTTGTTGTTGAACTCCAGCTTAAATCCATGATGATCTGATAAGGTACAGGGGGTTATTTCCATTTGTGACTGAGTATATGGTCAATTTTGGAGAAGGTTCCATGAGGTGCTGAGAAGAAGGCATATTCTTTTGTGTTTGGGTGAAAGGTTCTGTAGATCTCTGTTGGGTGCATTTGAGTCATAACATCTGTTATTTCTGTTTAGCTTCTTTCTGACAGACCTGTCCGTTGATGAGAGAGGGGTGCTGAGGTCTCCCCTGTTAATATGTGGGGTTCATTGTGTGATTTGAGCTTTAGTAATGTTACTTTTACAAATGCAAATGCCCTTGCATTTGGGGTATAGATAGTTGATACTTGTTCAGTTTCCATGAGACATCATTTTGGTGGATTTTCTTTTTTGATGAATATGAAATGTCCTCTATCTCTTTTGATTAACTTTGGTTTGAAGTCTATTTTTATCAGATATTAGGACAGCTGTAACAGCTTGCTTCTTAGATTCTTTAGATTGGAAAGCCCTTTACCCTAAGGTAATGTCTACCTTTTATGTTAAGGTATGTTTCTAGTATGTAGCAGAAGGATGGATCCGGTTTTTATATCCATTCTTTTAGCTTGTGTCTTTTTTTTTTTTTTTGGTTTTTCGAGATAGGCTTTCCCTGTAGTTTCTAGAGCCTGTCCTGGAACTAGCTCTTGTAGACCAGGCTGGCCTCGAACTCAGAGATCCACCTGCCTCTGCCTCCCGAATGCTGGGATTAAAGACGTGCGCCACCACCACCACCGCCCGGCTTAGCTTGTGTCTTTTTATTAGCAAATTGAGTCCATTGATATTGAGAGATAGGAAGGACCAGTTGTTAATTCCTGTTTTTATTTTTTTCAAGACAGGGTTTATCTGTGTAAAAGCTCTAGCTATTCTTGAACTCACTATGTAGACCAGACTGGCCTTGAACTCACAGAGATCTGCCTTCCTATGCCTCCTGAGTGCTGGGATTAAAGGCATGTGCCACCACGCCTGGCTTCGTTGTTGTTATTTTTATTGTTGGTGGTATTATGTGTGTGTGTGTCTGTGTGGGTGTGCATGTGCGTGTGTCTTCGAGTTTTGCTGGTGTGAGATAATCTTTTGCCTGTGTTTTTGTTAATGTAGCTAACTTCCTTGGGTTGGAGTTTTCCTTCTAGTATCTTCTGTAGGGCTGGATTTGTGGGGATATTGTTTAAATTTTACTTTGTCATGAAATATCTTGTTTTCTGGGTCTATGGTGTTTGAAAGTTTTGCTGCGTACAGTAGTCTGGGCTGGCATCATGGTTTCTTAGAATCTGTAAGACATCCTTCTAGATTTTAGAGTCTCCATTGAGAAGTCAATGGTGTAATCAATGGTGTAATTCTGGTAGGTCTGCCTTTATATGTTACTTGGCCTTTTTCCTTTGCAGCTCTTAATATTCTTTGTTCTGTACGCTTAGTGTTTTGATTATTATGTGATGCAGGTTACTTTTTTTTCTGGTCTAGTCTATTTGGTGTTCTGTAAGTTTCTTGTATCTTTATTTATTCATGTGTTGAGTCCCATAGAAATGTAGTTATAGACAGTTGTGAGCTACCATGTCGGTGATGGGACTCAAACCCAGGTCATTTAGAAGAATATCTAGTGCTCTTAGCTGCTGAGCTGTCTCTCTAGCCCCTTCTTGTATCTTTATAGGCATGTCCTTCCTCAGGTTGAGAAAATTTTCTTCTGTGATTTTGTTGAATACATTTTCTGGGCCTTTGAGCAGGGAATCTTCTCATTCTTCTATTCTTATTATTCTTAGGTTTGTTTTTTTCCCATAGTGTCCCAGATTTCCTGGATGGTTATGTTAGGAATTTTTTAGATTTAACATTTTCTTTGACTGATTAATCTATTTCCTCTGTTGTATTTTCAATGCCTGAGATTCTCTCTTCCATCTCTTGCATTCTATTGATGATGCTTGCATCTGTAGTTCCTGTTGTCTTACCCAGACTCGCATCTCCAGAATTCTTCCAGTTTGTGTTTTGTTTTTTGCTCCTATTTCCATTTTTGAGTCTTAAACCATTTCCTTCTTCTGTCTCCCTCCCCCCTTGACTTTATTGACATTCTTTAAGGGATTTATTGATTTCCTCCAATTGTTTTTGTTTGTCTTTTCCTCAATTTCTTTAAGGGATTTTTCATTTACTCTTTAAGTAGCTTTATAATCTCCATACAGTTATTTTAAGGCCCCTTTCTTGTGTTCCAGCTGCATTGGATTACTTGGGTCTTGCTGTCATTAGAGATCTGGGCTCTGGTGGTGCCATATTGTCCTTGCTGCTATTGATTGTGTTTTATACTGGCATTTAGGCATCTGGATTTGGGATGGCTATAGGTCTAGGCATTGGTTCCTGCATTTGTCTTTGTTGCATGTGTGTTTTGTTGCTTGGTTTCTGCTTCCTCTCTGGTCTTCTGGTCTAAGTGTCCAAGGATTCTGGTGACTAGCAAGTCTTCAGGTCCAGTAGGATGTCCCTGCTGGGGTTTTGGGGGGTCTTGGGTCCCTAGATCCGACCTGGTCTATGGTAAAGCCTAAGTCTTTTTCTGAAGTTGTAGGCCAGAATATGGAGCCCAGGGGAAGGTGTGCTGTTGGGGGATGTTGGGTGAATTTTAAGAAGTGTTAGTAGGTGGTGGATAATGTCTTATTTGGGGTCCCTTGATGATGGAAGTTACAAAATAATCCCACACCAGTTCAAAATTATGAATAATAAAAGGATTATTTATTTAAGGGGAAAACTTACAGATCACTTTCCTAGATAACAGTCCTCTGCGTGAACAGGAATAGAGTGTAGCAGTCTGAAGCAGGAGCCGGAAGCAAGAGAGCAGGCACACGCTTTACAACTGCTTTCAGAGTATCAGAGACCACACCCAAGTGGGCTGGTATCTTAAACGCTATTGGCTGAAGGAGTAGAATGTGCTCCCACAGCAGTCCCAAGGACCAGCCTGGGCTGTGGGCTGGAGTATGGAGCCCAGGAGAGGGGGGTAAATTTCATTTTTATACTGCTGAATAATATTCTGTTATGTACTTGCGGTGTGTTTTCATTACCCACCGCTTGTTGATAGGCATCTAGGCAGATTCCTCCCTCTAGTTCGTGTGTCTAGGGTACTAGCATATGTGATATTCGAGACAGATGCACATTGCAAGTTGAATGAGGCAGTAATGTTAGTGAAAATGGTAAGGAATGTGTAGAACATCGGCTCATAGGGATGGCTTCTTGCCGGTGGCAGCAGAGATGGATGCATTAGCTACTTTTTATAGCCGTGATAAAACAACATGACCGAGGAAACTTAGAGAGGAAAGAGCTGACTTGGGGTTAAGTTTCCAGTGATGGCAGAGCGAAGGTGGTGGGAGCAGGAAGTTGACGGTTCTGATCTTCAACTGTGAGCTGGAGATGGCAGAATCTTTCAACTTTCAAAGCCACCTCCAGTGACACAGTTCCTCCAACAAGACCATGCCTCCTGAACCTCCCCAAAACAGTGCCATCAATTGGGGACCAAATGTTCATATGCCCACGACGGTGGGATGCCGCATCCAAACCACCAGTTTGTAAAGAGAATATGTGAAGACCAGAGCCCGCCGCTGACAAAAGGAGATGACAGATACTGCACTTAGCCAGGAAGGCTTTTGCAGCCACTGGAGGTCCAAGTTCAATGTGAATCCTATAATTTGGGCTGAAAAGAAAAAAAGAATTGTTGCTCTTTTATTTTTTCAGTCAGGGCGGCATAAATGGCTGAAACACCTGGGGGCAATGGTGAGGACTGTAAGAATCCGTGTGGCCAACATATGTGTTCAAAGTGGCCCTGATCATGAAGGGAAACAACTTGTGCTCTCTGGTTGGGGATGTGGCTCTTGCCCAGCTGCCCCCGTCCCAGCATAGCAAGAGAGTTCTGTGCTGTGTATTGTCAGCTGAGAGAGAGAGAAAAAAAGTCACAGTATGATTTCTGCCTTTGAATTATAGATAACATCTAAAATTTGTAAGTTTGGAATCCATAGGACAAATGCTACATATGTTTAATTCTCATTTTTCATGACAAGCAAAGTCATCACAAGCATTGACTACTGACCTCAGGGAAGCATGCATGTATGAGCACGCATGACAGGACTCACATGTCAACAGACTGTAATCTTTAATCCCAATGATAAATCCTGATCCTACTTAAAATTTGCCCCAAGGATAGAAATATAAATTGGCTAGCCTGAGGACACCACCGTAATGGGAGTCTGAGTTAGGGCTTAAGATCATCCAAATGGCTTCTTGTGCTGAACTGCCCCATGGCCTCTGCTCTCCCAGGATCTCTTTTATGAACTGGGAAAGCAGAAGCATGGCTGCCTTGTCCCCCCTCACTGGGTCAGGAACACATTTGGTGTGACTCAATTTGGCTTTGGCTATCATGAGCAAAAGTACCATGAATATTATTGATTTTGAAGTAACAAAGTTTTTAGCTAGTAGGAGAACTCACAGATAGCATTTTTTAGTGATGATGATGAACTCCACAGAAATATGGATTTAAGACCCAGAAACAGTCATTTTTTTTAATTCTTTCACCCTTGTTTCTGGAGCAATAATAGGAAGAAGGAAGAAGGAGACCCTTTCACTGCTGAGGCTAACATTTCATGATGTGAAACTGGACTGCCCCTTACCAAACTGAGACTGTTTCCAGGGAGCCGAAGCTTCCAGAACACTTTCCATGACAGAACAAAGCCTGCATGTCTCACAGAAGCTAGCCCCACTTTCATCTATGAACAGGAAAATATGCCCCTTCTCCCCAGACCCACAGGATAGAAGAGCAAACAATAAAAGTATCTGTTTTCCTTAAAAACACAACACGACTCTTGCTTGTCTTACTGATGGTAAAGATATTTTCATGTTGATTCATGTGATTGTCAACCTTTGCACTGTTGGATACACCAAATTTAGTTCATTGTAGTGGAAAAGACAGAAGCAGTTCGATTTCTGATGGGAACTTGCTGTCTTGGCTTGTTCATCTGGTGCCAACTGGGGAGGAGAGAATGAAGATTGGAACTAGAGGTAGGTACAGTCTTCAAGGTCCCCCCCCCCCCCCCCCCCCCGTGACCTACTTTCACCAGTGGGCCTTGTATCTCTCAGGCACTTCAAAAAGAGTGCCACCAGCTGGGGACCAAGAGTTGAAACACATGAGCTGAGCCTGGGGAGAGCAATTCATAGCCACACTACAATACCACCTATTGTCCTACCTACTTTTGTACCCAGCCATTAACCCGCCTCCACATTTACCTGTTCATGAACACTACCGCCTGTTCATTTATCCAGTCACCCATGAATGAGCTCCTATCACCTGCCAGAAATAGTAGGTTCAAGCATCAGTAACTATTTGTTGAATATTTTCCAGATACCATTCTAGGTATTGGAGATAAAGTAGTAAATAAGATATGGTCTCCGCCCTCATGGACTTTGTAACGCTCATGTAAAAACAGACATACTTAGGAAGATAAAATGCAAAACAGTGTTTCTCCCTGTTCTGATTTTCTTTTTGCCAAGGCCTCTTCAGTGTGACCGGAAAGCTTTTCTCCTGGAAAACCAATGGTGTGTTTAGCATAGAAAGATGACTTTATCAAGCTGTGGGGGTATCTGTGAAAGCTGAATGGGATTTGTGGCCACCAGAATCTAAGCTCCTGTAGGGTAACAAACATGTATGTTTTAATCCATTAATTTGTCTCCAGGGCCTATTCCCAAGTAGACACCAAATAATGTCTGCCAAGTGTGAGGATAGCTCAGAGTCACAATATCTTCCTGAGTTTGGGTTCATTGGGATGCTAAAATAAAAAAGTAATAATACTAGTTTTTAAAAAGAGGGCCTTGAGAGATGGCTCAGGGCTTAACAATATGTGTTGTCTTTCCAGAGGACCAGATTTCAATTCCCAGAACCCAAATTTCCTGCTTGTGACTCCAGTTCCAGGGCATTTGTTCCCTTGTTCTGGCCTCTGTGGGAACATGCACACATGTGGCACACACACCTATGTACACATGTGGTGCACACAAGCACACATATGTGCATACATGCAACTCATACACAGACATGCACATATGTGGCACACACAAATACACATATGTGCACATATGGCACACATTCACATGCGTACACATATGCATATACATGTACATGTACACAAATTTAATGAAGAAATCAAGGCTTTTAGTAATATTCTTACAGGTTCTCATAGATGTTAGCTATCAGAGGTAGAAATTAGCCCAGATAATGGAATTAAATGTATACTAATGACACTACAGTTGGCAATTAAAAATCAATTAAGTTTCAAAACAAGCTCCCAAACACTAATATTAGAAATGGACATATAAAAATGGGAAATGCAGATGTATCCATTGGGTCTGGGCACTCCCAAATCAGCTGTTCTCTGCATTTTGACCAGTTGGGGGTTTCTGCAATGGTCTCCACTGGCTGCAAAGAGACACTTCTCTGATGAGAGGTGAGAGCTGCACTTATCTGTGGGTGTAAGCGTAGTGATTAGAATGGGTTAGGAGCTGTTCTACTTTAGGACAGTGGCAGCAGAAATGTCTCCTATCAGATCCACTATCATGACCTCACTAGCCCCAGGAAGTTGGGAAAGTTTCCAGCACCAGACATGGTTTCCCTCCTGTTGAGTAGGCTATACGTCCTACTAGACAGCTGCTGGTTACCACAGTTGTCTGACTATCAGTATTGTATCTTTAGGGATATCTTGCCATGCTAGTCCTTTCATAGATATCACAGCTGGGTATGACCACCAGATGTTTCCCTTCCCTCAAAGCTTGTAGAACGGATTCTGATACTGCGTGTCTCAGTTAGGGATACTATTTCAGTGATGAAACACCATGGCCAAAAGCAACCTGGGGAAGAAAGGGTGTATTTCACTCACAGTGCCATAAAGCAATGAGGTCAGGAACCTGCAGGCAGGAACTGATGCAGAGCCCATGGAGGGGTGCTGCTTACTGGCTTGCTCCTCATGGCTTGCTTAGCCTGCTTTCTTATAGAACCCAGGACCATCATCCCAGGCATGGCCCCACCCGCAATGGGCTGGGCCCTCCCACATTAATCACTAATTGAAAAAAATGCCTCACAGCTAGACCTCAGGGAGGCATTTTCTCAATTGAGATTCTCTCCCCTCTGATGACTCTAGCTGATGTCAAGTTGATACAAAACTAGCCAGCACACTACAAAAGCTAGTCCTCAATAGGGAGGCTTTCAGCTTAAATCCTCCGAGTCCTGTGTCTGAATTACATGGTGTCTTAAGTAATAGGGACTTATCTTCAAGCACCAGGAAGTCTGCTGTGAAGTTGTGTCTCCTAGAAATGACAAGAAAGCTTGTCTGCTTTCCAATAGACCCCAGGACCACCAACCCAGGGATTGATGCACTTACAGTGGGCTGGGCCTTCCTGCCTCAATTGCTAATTAAGAAAAAAACCTCACAGGCTTGTCTACAACCCAATCATTTTTTAAAATTGTTTTTATTGAGCTATATATTTTTTCTCTGTTCCTCTCCCTTCCTCCCCACTCCCCTCTTACTTTTCCCCATAGTCCCCATGCTCCCAATTTACTCAGGGGATCTTGTCTTTTTCTACTTCCCATATAGATTAGATTCATGTATGTCCCTCTTAGGGTCCTCTTTGTTGTCTAGGTTCTCTGGGATTGTGGATTGTAGGCTGTTTTTTTCTTTATGTCTAAAAGCCACTTAAGAGCGAGTACATATATTTGTCTTTGTGGATCTGGGTTACCTCACTCAATATGATGTTTGCCTGCAAATTTCAAGGTGTCACTATTTTTTCTGCTGTGTAGTACTCCATTGTGTAAATGTACCACATTTTCCTTATCCATTCTTCGGTCAAGGGGCATTTAGATTGTTTCCAGGTTCTGGCTATGACAAATAATGCTGCTATAAACATAGCTGAGCACATGTCTTTGTGGTATGATTGAGCATCCTTTGGGTATATACCTAAAAGTGGTATTGCTGTACAACCCAACCTTATGGAGATACTTTTTCAGTTGAGGCTCCCTCCTCTCTGATAACTTTAGCTTGTGTCAATTAGATATAAAACTAACAACCACAGAAACCATTACAGATCTAATAACTGCTCCAGCTTCCTGCTATATCAGCACTTATAATTAGAGCTCCAGTTTGGTGGGGTTGATCATGTGCCATTAATTTTATTCTGCCATATTTGTATTTAATTTATTTCATTTTTCCTAAACCATCGGGGAGAACTCTCTGGCTATATTGGTCAGTTTTTATGTAAATTTAATACAGGTTAAAGTCATTCAGAAGAGGGACCCCCAGTTGAGAAAATGTGCCCACTAGATTGGCCCATAGGCAAGCCTGTGGGACATTTCTTAATTAGTGATTGATACCTCAGCAATATGGTTGCTTAAACAAGACCTGAACAATGACAACACCAATAGGCATAACAAGGAGGGGGAAATCTCACAGGTTTTACCAAGAGACCAAGAAATATCAGCAACTAAGGACTGCTGAGAAAGGGAGACTTAGCCCCAGGGAAGAGTCTCCTAAATGGTTATTCAATTTCAGCTGGTCGGTCCTGAGATCATATACATTGAGGATACTGAATGAACGAAGCAGGTTTTACACACACACACACACACACACACACACACACACACACGCACACACGTGTGCGTGTGTGTGTGTGTAACAATAACAATTAAAGAAAAAGACACAATGGAATTAAGAGGGAATGAGGTAGGGGATACAGGGAAGGAGTTGGAGGGAGGAAGGGAAGGGAGATTATGTAATTATATTTTAATTAAAGAATATATTAACAAGAATATAAGAGCTCATAAGTCTTGTGCTTCAGTTTCCCAAAAGCTGGAATTACAGGTATTTCCACTGTACCTGGTTCAAACAACTTCTTGTCCTGTATTTTTAACATAGGTATCAATGTTTTTATTGAACAGATATCTGCATTGGAACGTACTGTATGGACTGGGGCGAGATGGCTTAGTGGTTCTCAGCCTTCCAAATGATGTGGCCCTTAATATAGTTTCTCATGTTGTGGTAACTCCCAACCATAAAGTTACTTCATTGCTACTTCGACTGGCAACTTTGCTATTGTTATGAATCATAATGTAAATATTTGATATGCAGGATTTCTGATATGTGACTCCTATATGGATGGGTCCCACAGGTTGAGAACCACTGGCTTAGCAGCTAGAGACATTTGCTGCCAAGTGCTAAGACCTGAGGAATCTACACGGCAGAAAGAGAGCACTCACTATGGAAAGCTGTCCTCTGACCTTCACATGTACACTGTGGCATGTGTTTGCAACCACAAGCACACTCCCATGAAAGAGAAAATGTAAACATACAATTTAGTATACTATGACAAGTACACGGGTGGTAGAAGATGTAGGCACCCAGGTGAAGAGCTACTGCAAGGGAACTCGCTTCCCACCATCAGGGGACAAGCTGATTTTGCTGTGGGAGCACATTACACTCCTTCAGCCAATAGCCTTTAAGATACCAGCCCACTTGGGCATGGTCTCTGATACTCTAAAAGCAGTTGTAAAGCATGCGCCCGCCCGCTCTCTTGCTTCCAGCTGTTAGACTCTGTTCCTGTTTGCATAGAGGACTGTTATCTAGGATGGTGATCTGTCCTTACATAAATAACCCTTTTATTATTCACAATTCTGTTAGACTCTGTTCCTGTTTGCGCAGATGATTGTTATCTAGGAGGGTGATCTGCCCTTAAATAAATAACCCTTTTATTATTCATAATTCTGAATTGGTGTGGGATTATTTTGTGATTTCTATCAGCGTCATAATCTGGCTCCCACCATTTGGTTTTAGAAATCCTGGCTCTGCTGCACGCAACCAGGCTCAGAGCATGCCTGGTTTGGCATGAGTCCTCCCTCAGCCTGCCTCAGTTACAGCCTGTGCTTGGAGCCAGCAGTTCATATAGAATTCTCACGCAGTGGCTTTTCTTGCTACAGATCAGCTGCAGTTCTTTATATTATTTCATTACACACCTCAGAGTGGTTCGGCTTCAAGTCCCTGCATGCTTAACCAGGTGCCTGTGCCCTGCTGCCACACACCACATGGAAACTCAGACAGGATACAGGCATTCCTGGGTGACTTCTGTTATTTTGTTATCCCTGTGCTCCTGTAGCTGCTGACTGATCAGGGCCCACCACAGTACACAGTCTTTGATTTCTATTAAACAACTATTTTTGACCTAAGCATATCTTTCAGCATTTCACTATAAAATTAGATTCAGACCAGTCATGTGACTCTAAGTGCACTGCTATGCCCAGCTAGGTTTGTTTTTTAGGTGGCCCGGAACACCTACTGGCTGGTAACAGTTATTGCACCTAATCCAGCTAACTAAATCACAGGTAAGATTTAATACCCCAAATATAAATCATAAGTTGCTAAATTAAAAGGGCAATATGTCAGACAACCTAACCATTCAAGGTTTCAATAGCCTCTTTACTTACATCATGTATGAGGTTTTTACAAGACTTATATGATGTCCCTTCTACATCACTATTTTTGATTCTGGGGATTAGTCTTGTCCTCAATATTTTTTTTTCTTAAAAATATGGTTTGACAATAGGGCTAAGAATGATGTGCTTTTAGAAATGTTACCAGGCTTCTTAAAAAAAAAGTTGGAAATCTGAAGAAGGATATGACCAATTTAACTAACAAAACTCAGTCAACTGAGGCACTTTTAGAAATGGTACAGACTGATAGTAATTTATTTAAAGGAAGATTCAGCACTCTGGAGAAGGATACAGCCGATTTGGCGCATAAAACCCAATCAATGACAGTGGGTGCTGGAACATTATTTGAGAGAATTCGTACTGTTTAATGTATTAATTGGACTCTGTTGAAGGGGTATGACAAATTGACTGATAGAATGTCTCTCCAGGAAAATATTATGCATGCAAGTTCACAGTGACAGTGACGTTCTGCTTGGATTCCGCACATATATTCAGGCCAGGAAGCAAAGATGGCTGGGGCAAGAGGTAGAACTTGACTATAACCTTAAAGGTTCCCCCTACAGTAGCCTACTTCCTCTAGCTAGGACATAATGGTTCCACAACTCCCAAAGCTCTGCCCCTGGCTACGAACTGATTATTGAGACATCTGAGACTGTAAGCCATTATATTTTTGTACCAGGTCCTTATGAGCTCATGACCATCTCTTAATACAAAATATATTCAGTCCAACTTTAAAATCCAAACAGTCTTTTAAGAGGTTTTTTTTTGTTATGTTTAATTGTGTGTCTATGTGTGGGTATACAGGTGCCTGAAGAGGCCAGAGGTGCTAGATTCCCATGGGTCTAGATATACAGGTGGTTGTGAGCTGATTGATGTGGGTGCTGGGAATGGGACTTGTGTTATACAGAAAAGCAGTATATGCTCTTAATTGCTGATCCATCTACCCAGCCCCCCAAAGTCACAATCTCAACAGGTCTAAGCCAAAAATCTAAAGTATCTTCTGGATTCAAGGCAAACTCAGCAACAATTTCTCTCAAAAAAGTTATTTATTTCCAATATTTGTTGACAGAGCTTTCTGTCCTGCCTGATCTCAAAGCCGTTCAGCCCCAATGAAACACACAGAGGTCTACATTAGTTATAAACTGGTTGGCCTATTAGCTCAGGATTCTTATTAACACTTACATCTTAAATTAGCACATAATTCTTGCCTGTGTTAGCCACATGGCTTGGTACCTTTTATCAGTTAGGCATTCTCATCTTGCTTCCTTTATGTCTGGCTTCCTCTGTGTCGACTACAGAATGAACCATTTCTTTTCCCAGAATTCTCCCATTCTGGTCACCTTGCTTATACTTCCTGCCTGGCTCCTGACTAGTCAGCATTTTATTAAACCAGTACAACTTACATAACTTTACAGGGTATAAGACAATTGTCCCACAAATATTGAATGTAAATCTTACCATTCCAAATAGGGAAGGACAGAACCTATGATGAGGAAAGGTTACACTAGAGCAAGACCCAAACCCAGTAAGTCAGACATAAATGATATAGCTACACATCCAGAACCCAGGGCAATGTCTGGCCTCTGCAGGACCTGTGTCCTGTGACTTAAGGATACATGACCTCTCTCTTGAGTCAGCTACACTCTGTACCTGCAGCTTGCTTTGGCCATAGTCCCATGTCCCTGGCATTGATAACTTCCTGTTGTCCCCACTGCTACATAGATTTTACCCTCACAACTTCTTCTTGATTAGTGTGTTCAAGTCCTCCTGTTATAACTTCGTTGGGTTCTGGTGCTATCATGTTGTTTTTCAAATTGTTGGAGGAATTCTTGCATTGGCGCCTGCCCATTTCTTCCTCTGAATAATCCCCTTTGGGTCTTCTTTTAGAAGTTCAATTCCCCCCAATGAATTCAATTCACTCACCCCAATGAATGATGGATCCTCTGGCAGACTGTCAGGTCTCCTTGCAGGCCAAACGGCTCGCTGACAAAGGGCCTGCCTTGCTGGGGGCAGGCTAATGAAGGAGGGGACCTCCCACCGGCCTGGGTGCACTCAATTCCAGGACCCCGGTGCCCAAACAGGCTGAGCTGTGGGATTTTGTGGCCCCAAAGACGGGACGATGAGGCGGGGTAGGGGGTTCTGGGTGCAAGCTGGGAAGGGACAGGAAGAGAGAGGCAGTATCCGGGGAGAATAACCCCTGCAGGAAGAGCAGGAAGTGTGCGGGTGGGGGGAGAGTTGGGGAATGTCGGTGGTCCCTCTCCGGGCAGCTGCCCGGTTCAGGCACTCACTCCTCACTCACCCCAATGAATGATGGATCCTCTGGCAGACTGTCAGGTCTCCTTGCAGGCCAAACGGCTCGCTGACAAAGGGCCTGCCTTGCTGGGGGCAGGCTAATGAAGGAGGGGACCTCCCACCGGCCTGGGTGCACTCAATTCCAGGACCCCGGCGCCCAAACAGGCTGAGCTGTGGGATTTTGTGGCCCCAAAGATGGGAGGATGAGGCGGGGTAGGGGGTTCTGGGTGCAAGCTGGGAAGGGACCTTACCCTCACAACTTTACAAGCTGTCTGCTCATAATATCTCTGTTGAACATTAATTGACCTCACTGTGCTCTGCTGGGACCTGGAGCAGACCTTGATGACCCATAACTGCCAGGGCCCGCAAATGTGAGTCCCTTCCACCTCGCCTAAAGGTCAGAGAGTTTGAGCTTACTCTTGTGCTCTCAAAGTTGTTGACAACAGGTGTGAGTACAAATGTGAGATCCTGACTTAGGTGTGGTTAATTAGTATTTTGGGTATAGAGGTGGATCCTCTTTACCTGGACCCAAGGTCAGAGAATTCAAGTCTATTCCTTATATCATGTTAATGAAGTCTGTTGCCTCTCCCTTTCCATTTTGGAGTAAAGTATATGAGCATGTAGAAAATAAACATGTGTGGTTCAGTATTCACTGAATGTCCCTTCTGAGGTTGTTCTGCATTTCTATCTTTTATTTCTCTCATATCTCTGTTCCTTTTCCTTAATAATTCTAATCCTTAAGATGTGTGATTCCCCTCTCTATGCTGTGAATACCATTGGTTAATAAAGAAACTGTCTTGGGCCTGCACAGGAAAAAGAGGTAGGTGGGGAAAATTAAACTGAATGCTGGGAGGAAGAAGGCAGGCTCAGGGAGAAGCCATGATGCTGCTGCCAGAGACAGATGTGCTGAAACTTTGCTGGTAGGCCACGAAACTTGTGGTAAAATATAAAATAATGGAGATGAGTTAATTCTACATGTAAGAGCTAGCTATCAATACACTTAAGCTATTGACCAAATAGTATTGCAAATAATATAGTTTCTGTGTGATTATTTTGGGGCTGAGTGGCTGGGAACCAACAAGTGTCCCTCCTTGCAACAAATTGTCACCAACATGGCTGACTAAAATTCACTTAAAACTTGAGAGAGTTTGGTAAGAAATTCTAGACACTCAAAACAGAGTTTAGCTGCATTTTTTTTTCTTGAATGAGCTATTCTTGCTGGCCACATGCTGCAGCTCTTTTAAGAGAGGTTTTCTGATTCAGTGGTAGCAGAAAAAAAGGTGCGCCCTTTTGAAATGCTGCTTTCTGGATCATGCTGCCAGTGCGACCTTTAACTCTTTCAGGAGGCTGAGCATTTAAATGGCGTTTGTAAGCAGCATGTTACAAACTGCTTAATGGCTTGATGTAGAGTCATTGCATACTTGGAACTGGGGTAACATGCATGTTTTGCAGAGGCAGTGAATGGACTTTCACCACGTTGGACGATGTGGAGCAAGCAGAAAGTACCATATATACCCTAGTAATGCCTCAGCTTAAGTTTTTAAGAAGCGCTTAACATTTTAAGAAGCTGTTCTGGTCAGAAAAGGGTTACAGATATGCAATAAGGACAGATTTAGACATAAAATAACTCTAAATGAGTCACAGTGTGTTTAATAAATGTACATAGGCTTGGGAGAGAGAAGAAAAAGAATATAGAGAGTTATAAGAGGAAGTAAATGGTTTATAAAAAATAAAACAAAGTTTTTAAAGAGACAAAGTACAGACAGTCATAGATTAAAAGGAGTAAAGAAAAATAAGCCATGTAAAGATGGAAAATTCACAGAGACTCTGGATTATATTTATTATTATATCTTCTTTGAATTTTTTGCCTGTGAAGGAGCTAAGTACAGAGAGACATTTCACTGTACAGTTTGCTAAGCTAAACCAACGTAAAAATATCTTGACTTTAAAATTTGAGTCTAAGGATATGCTGCTTTGGAAAAGAGGTTCTTCTTTTGTTTCCACAGAGGATGAGAATCTGTGGATTGTTTCCAGACTAATATGGTTTGATGCACCAAGGCCCCCTGAAAGGTTGCTGTGAACACCTCCCCCCCAATTTCTTCACCCAACTGCTGAGATGAACCTAGCACACAGGATACACCATAAAATACTTGATTAACAGCAGCCCCAATCAACAGGAAGTAGTCTAGAGAACTATGTCCAAATTCCCCAATACTGTTTATAAATGTTTGTTTACATTTAAAGGGGAATATCCTATAGAGATGTGCATTGATAAGCATCTTGGTTTGTTGATAGAAATTTAAGGTCAATTTTGTTATATGTATATTTCTGCTCTTGATTAAGGTATTGTAATTGTGTAGCTCATTTAAAAATATAATGTATAATTAAGAAATATAGGTTAATAGATAGTCATCTATAATAGTCAAACTTCTAGTCATATTTTCTAGGTATACAGAAATATGTTTCAGTTTGATAGGTATTTTTCAAACCTTTCAAAGACTACAGAATATGATATTCAAAATGTTTTAAGAATTTAGGACTTTTCATGACAGTGAGACACATCTACTGGCAGCACCAATCTACTTCAAGAGGATGATGGACATTGAGAAGGCTCCTTATGGAGTTGGCTAGCCATTTGGGCAAGAAATCGCTCTTGCCTGGATTGCTTGACGAACTGGACATGCAGGACCCACAGAGAAATGACTGCTGAACTTGCCTAAAGGTGAGATGATCCTTCGGGGTTCCTGCTTCATGAAAGAGTCTGCAAGGCATTCTGCAGGACACAGAAGAAAGTGTCTGACAAACTGCCAATATAGGCAGAAGAGATATTCAAATTTCCTGCTTCATGGAAAAGTCTGCTGGATACTATGGGGCTGTAGGTTGAAGATGGATTCCCCAACATTACAGAAGAACTGGCTGTTCAGGCAGCGAGATGTCTCTGTAAATTCTAGAGTTTTGGAAGTTGCTTACAATGCACTTCCTGTTTATTTAGGTAATATATCCTTCTGCAGTCTTTGATGGAGTTGAAGAATAGATATTATATTTTTCCTTAGTTATGATAAAAGATAAAGTAGATATAAATATTGCAACTGTAATTCTTGCTTGATAACTGTTTTGTTATATGAAATTTTACTATGTCAAAGTTAAAGCCTTTCTTCTTATTAAACAGAAAAGGGGAGGTGATGTGAGACTCCTCTCTGTATATTGTGAATACCATTGGTTAATAAAGAAACTGTCTTGGGCCTGAGCAGGGAATAGAGGTAGGTGGGGAAAATTAAATTGAATGCTGTGAGTAAGAAGGCAGGCTCAAGGAGAAGCCATGGAGCCGCTGCTGAAGACAGACATGCTGAAACTTTGCTGGTAGGCCATGAACCTCGTGGTAAAATATAAAATAATGGAGATGAGTTAATTCTAGATGTAAGAGCTAGCTATCAATATGCTTAAGCTATTGGCCAAACAGTATTATATATAATATAGTTTCTGTGTGATTATTTTGGCGCTGAGCAGCCAGGAACCAACAAGTGGCCCTCCTTCAATATCTTCATACTCCTGCCCTGGAACATGCAAACTCTGTTGAGGCTGGACCCTAACAGATGTTACCTCAAAAATGTGGCTTATGACTCATGACTATTCCATTCTGCATGATTGCAAAGCAGCACCAAGAACTTGATTACCAAGTTCTGCTGTCAGTTCAGTACACAGAGCCTGGCCACTTTGGGTCACAGTTGCAGTGTCAGGGCTTGCAGAACTGAACTGACTTGGGCAGACATTTCTCTAGGAAGTCCTGTGTGAGAAAGGCACTCAGGAAACTACATTCTCAGATGCTCTCTTTTAGCTACTATCTTTCCAAGGAAATGCCCCACAGACTTGCCCACAGGCTAATCTGATGGAGACATGCCTTCATTGAGGCTCCCTCTATCCTAGTGACTCTGGTCTGTGTCAAGTTGATGAAACCTAACCAGCACAGCTGGGGCTTTTGGTGGTGGTGGGTCGCTGAGCTGAGAAACCAACTTATCAGCAAGCAGAGTGGAATCAAGAAGAATGTCCACTGCAAGGGAAGAGGCCATTTACGACTGGAACAAATGCTTATTGGCTCCAGCTGAGAAGTTTATTGAACTCAGCTGGGAAGTCTGGAGGCTGGATCCAGTGTTTCCCCTGGGTCCCCCCTCCTTCTTGCCATCTTTGGCCTGTTCTGCCAAACCTGCACCCCTGCACAGTTGAATTCCACCCTGTGGAAAGAGTGATCTCTGTTTTAATTGGATTTTTATTGGCAAGATGAACACCATGACTAAAAGCAACTCAAGGAGGAAAGTGCTAACCAAAAAAAAAAAAATCAGAGTTCTCATCTTAAAGAGAATAAGAGGTAGTTCATTCTTAAGCCATTATGAAACTAGCTGATGACCTTCTTAGCTCTTAGATTGGTGGAAGCAAGTGTTCTGCTAAGTTAATAGCTTCTAAAGTTTTTATTTTATTTATTTATTTTTTCTATTTTTTTCTAAAGTTTTAAAATTTGTTATCATGCAGGGTTAGTTCAGATACAGAGTGGGGGAGGAGATGTCTGTTCCAGAAGGCCAGAACTAGCCCAAGATAAAGTAATTAGCCTCTGAACCTACAAAACACCCATTTCTTCATTGGACTGAAACTGCAGTTCATCAGCTTCTTTTCAGGAATTTCATTCACCAGTTTTTATTTCACTTCACAGCTTCTGGTCCATCATCCAGTGAAACTCAGGGCAAGAACCAAAGGCAGAAACCTGGAGGCAGGAAGCGAGCTGAAGCAGAGACCGTGGGGGAACGCTGCTTACTGGCTTTCTCCCCACGTTTTGCTCAGCCTGCTTTCCTACACACCTCAGGACCACCAGCCCAAGGGAGGCGTCACCCGCAGTGGGCTGGGCCCTTCCACTTCAATCATTAATCAAGACTATATCCTCCAGACTTGCGTACTTGTGGTCTGCTGGGAAGCAGTTTTTCAGCTGAAGTTCCTCTTCCCAGATAATTCCGACTAATTCCGACTTGTGTTTAGTCGACAAAAATATTAACAAACAGCAACAAAACCAAGAAACAAAACAGAAACAATGAAATCCACCACCACCAGGACCACTGATAACAAAAACAAAACCTCAGGCAACAGCAGCTTTGATAAACAGAGTCAAGTTTTGGCAGCCTGCCTGGGTGAGCGTCTACTGGAAGCCCCCTCTGCCCTTCTAGCTTTCAGTCTGTATCCTGGGACTCAGGAACTCCCCAAGTTCTCTGGACTACCTGGTTTATTGTGTTCTGAGGGACAGGATTTCAAGACTGAGAGAAACAGGGCCTGGCTGCCTTCCACGTGCAGGTGACCCAGAAGTGTGTGTACCCCAGGATTCTGTCTTTGGCACTGCCTGAATTCCTTCTTCCTCTGTCTTTCTCCTTTCTCCCACAGTCTCTGTATTGCCTCTAAGTCAGACTGGATTTGTTGGTGGAGAAAGGAAAGGAGAAAGTGGTCACGGTTTATGGAGGAGTAAGAAACCATATTTTTTGATGTAGGTGTGTCTTCTATCTATCTGATGATTTCATTGGATAATTAATAAAGAAACTGCCTGGCCCATCTGATAGACCGGCCCTTAGGTGGGTGGAGTAGACAGAACAGGAAGAAGGAAGTGAGGTAGATGGCTCAGTCAGATGCCACTCCTCCTCTCCTCAGAGAGAAGCCAGACGCAATGAAGCTCCAGCCCAAGATGGATGTACGCTAGAAACTTTCTGGTAAGGCACCACTTTGTGGTGCTACACAGATTATTAGATATGGGTTAGTCAAGATGTGAGTAAGAGGCTGAAACTAATGGGTCAGGCAGTGTTTAAATGAATACAGTTTCCGTGTAATTGTTTTGGGGCATAAGCTATCCATGTGGGATCCAGGCAGGATGAAAAGCCGGCCCGCCGATCTCCACACTACAATTTTTGCTCTCCACGGCTGGGCACAGGTTCTTCTTTATCCTCCCTGGACAGGTCATCTTCTATCTGTGTGACTTGTTAGGTTGGTACAAAATCTCTAATCTGTGTTTGGAAGGGAAAACCAGACAGGATAATTTTCTTGTTTACTTTGTGTCTGGGTCTTGGCTGAGGTGTGTGAGATGAATCCACTCATAGTGCGAATGGATGCAGAAGAGCCTGGGTCGTTGTCCACAAGCCTGCCTTGATACGAACTTCTGTTAGGGTTTAACAAAGTTTTTTTTTTTTTTTTTTTTTTTTTTTTTTGGTTTTTCGAGACAGAGTTTCTCTGTGGCTTTGGAGCCTGTCCTGGAACTAGCTCTTGTAGACCAGGCTGGCCTCGAACTCACAGAGATCCGTCTGCCTCTGCCTCCCCAGTGCTGGGATTAAAGGCGTGCGCCACCACTGCCCGGTTTAACAAAGTCTTAATGGCCACGGGCTCTGTGCCTCTGATCCTAAGCACTAGTGTGGCTTTACCAATGTTGCCCACTAGATGTCACTATTGCTATGTTTGCTAATTCTATCCCCCCCCCCCCCCCGTTTGATGTCGTTATATTTATTTCACAAATATGTCCACTTTAAGGGAAGATTTTCTTCTGTAAATTCCTGGAATTTTGGCTCTCTTCCCACATGGTCACAGACTTTCCATTACTGTTGTTGTTTTCCAGCCGAGGTTGGGCACGTGATGTTTTCGGTACACACTTGGTGCTTAACAGCCCGATTAGAATTGAACAGCGGAGATTGTGTCTCATTTTAACTGGATGAAATGTAATGCTAAAAAGTCAAACAGTGCCTTTATCTCCCCAGGACTCTCACTCACGTCTGCAGTCCAGCTCAGCGAACCTGCAGGGAGCAGTCGGGAGCGGGAAGCTAGTCTCGCCTTGGCTTGTGCATGTAGGTAGCAAACAACAGCAACGCCTGGGTAACGGCTCGACGGAAATGGAATTCTTTATACTTCAAGATCTGAAAAGACAGTGTCACTTACATTCACATCCATTTTGAAATTAAAGAAGTTACTGGATTTACTGTTAGTTCTTTGTCATAGTAACTTTCCCTGTGGCTGTGGTAAAAGCCACCAAAGGGAGAAAAGGGTTTATTTCGGCTCACAGTTCAGGGCTAAAACCCAGCACGGTGCGAAGTCAAGACAGCAGGGGCTAGAAGCAGATGGCCCTGTTCCGTGCATAGTCAGGAAGCAGAGAGTAATGACTGCAGGGGCTCAGCTCACCTTCTCCTTCTGCATAGCAGGATCCCAGCCCAGGGGCTGGTGTCATCCACAGCAGGAGGGTCTTCCCACTTCGGTATCCTAACGGAAATCATCCCCTACAGGCGTTCCCAGAGGCCTGTCTTCCAGGTGTTTCTAGGTCTCAGCAAGCTGACCATTAAGGTTAACTATCACCGTCTCTGCTTATAATCTGTTATCAGAGAATCATGTTCTACTGCATAACCGATGTTTAAAAGGAGTTTAATAACTAGTTTCAGGAGAATTAATTTCTTTTTCAGTCGTCTGTACAGTATTTTGTATATTTGAAAGCACAATTCTGAGAAGTTCACAAATTTGTCTGACTGACTGTGGCATGTAACCCCTCAGACTATAAAATATTAATGTGTGGTTTGAAAGGAAACGGCCCCCAAAGGGCGTGGCACATTAGGAGGTGTGGCCTTGCTGGAGGAGGTGTGGTCTTGCTGGAGGAGGTGTGTTCTTGCTGGAGAAGGTGTGGTCTTGCTGGAGGATGTGGGTCATCGTGGAGGCAGGCTTTGAGGGCTCCTATAAAGCTCAAGCCACAGCCAGTGTCTCAGACTCCTTCCCCTTGCCTGCCAAGTCAAGATGAAGGACACTTCTCCAGCACCATGTCTGCCTGCACACCACCATGTCACACCATGATGATAATGGACTGAACCTCTGAAAATGTAAGCCACTCCAATGACAAGTTTTTCCTTTATAAGAGTTGCCATGGTCATGATGTTTTTTCACAGCGATAGAAACCCCAACTAAGACAAGGGGGTAGTTAAGGTCGGAGATAGGACTGAGGTGGTTAAAATGCTGATGTTAAGATGGGAAATGAGGGCAGGGAATCCAGTATCTTTCAGATGAAAGACAGAGGAGTAGAGTTGGGGGTCTGTGTCAGAGATGAAGCTGTACCCATGAGAGAAGAAGTGGGAGTCGCTGTACGATGCTGACTTTGAAGATGGAAACCACAAGTCAAGGAATGCAGACAGCCCCCAGAAGCTGCAGAAGGCAAGAAAGTAGCTTCCATTCTGGATCCTCTGAAATGCCATTGATATCGTGGTTGTAGCGCTTCTGGAACTTCTAATCTGTGGTGGGATCATGGGGGCTGACGGACTAAGGGATTGTCTATCGAGGTGATGTAAATTACCCCAACACAGCACGTAGAACTCTTTTATTTTGTTCCGTTTCTTTCTGTGGGCCAGGAATTTGGGAATGGCTTTGCCAAACGGCTCTGGCTGTCTTGTGAGATTGTAATCAGGGGATCAGCTGGGGCTGATGGCATCCGAAGGGCTGACCGGGCTGAAGATACCTCTTCCAAGATGGTAATCGCCTTCAGCCCATGGACACACCACAGGGCAGCCGGAGTGTTTACAGCATAATATTGGTGAGACCAGGTGATCTCTGAGAGAGGGCAAGGAAGAAGGCAGACATGGTGTCTAACGTGGCTTCAGAGGTGACGGTTATATTGTTACCCTCAGTTCCTGCAGCGATGATGCTGGTGTCAAAAGGAGGAGAAATAGACTCCACTTCTTAAAAGAGAGAGCACCAAAGTATTTGGGAACAGATTTTATTTTTTATCTTGCAGTAGTGGGGATGGAACCCAGGACCGTGTACACACTAGGAAACTGCTCTGCCACTAAACTTCATTCCTAACCTGATGTCGTTGAAAACTGTTGTGCCACGTCTCCGTTTTTTATTTTCATTTCTGTTCCTTTAAAACATTTCCATCAGTCAATACTCTAGCATGAACGCCCGCTCCAAGCTGAGAGCTGCCGACAGTGGATGGCTTCTCGGGGAGGGAGAGTCAGTTTTCCTTTTGGGTGTGGCTCCTGATAGGTGGGCCACACTCCAGAGGACGGCCCCACACCCCTGAACATATGGGCAGCACAAACTGGGTTATTAAAAAAAAGTCAGTAGTTGGGGGGAGGTGGAGATGTGGGGGTGGATCTGGGAGGAATTATGGGAAGGAGTGGGACTGTGATCAAAATACACGGCATAAAAAGTCTCAAATAATTAATACAAGTATCATATTAAAATTTTCCATGAACAAATGTACGTGAAACTCGAAAACTTTGGGCAGAGTTGAAATGGTCAGAAAGACTTTGCACAGAAAATCACATTCTAATCCAACTTCTCGAACTCATTAGGAAAACCAAATCAGTAGTTCAAATCTGAAGCCAAAGAAAAGAAACCCTTCTTTGTGGAAATTCTGTTCTGATGAGTGTGGCCAGGAACAAAATATTTTTTAAAAAATAAACTTTTAATTTTAGAATAACTTTAGTACAGAAAACAGTTTCCAAGACAGTGCAAAGAAACCATGTAGCCCGTGCTGGGCTTCCCTCACTGCTGCTTTCTTAGCGGCTGCGGTATGTCTGGCTAACTGATGGACCAACATCCACGGGCTGTTGCTTAAACTTAGGATGTTTCTGGGTTTTCTTAATTTTGACCTAATGCCCCTTCTTCATGTAACAGTTTGATGTTAGGGGTCCCATGTATTTGTAGTAACTTATGAGTACTGGGGTGTACTGGTTTTGTGTGTCAACTTGACACAAGCTAGAGTCATCAAACTCCATTGAGGAAATGCCTCCTTGAGATCCAGTTTTAAGGCATTTTCTCAATTAGTGATTGATGAGGGAAGACCCAGCCCATGATAGGTGGCGCCCTCCCTGGGCTGGTGGTCCTGAGTTCTATAAGAAAGCAGGCTAAACTTTTGGGTATATACCCAAAAGATGCTCATTCATGCCACAAGGACATGTGCTCATCTATGTTCATAGCAGCATTATTTGTAATAGCCAGAACCTGGAAACAATCTAGATGCCCCTCAACTGAAGAATGGATAAAGAAAATGTAGTACATTTATACAATGGAGTACTATTCACTGGTAAAAAATAATGACATCTTGAAATTTGCAGGCAAATGAATGAATCCAGAAAAAAAAAAACCTATATTGGGTGAGGTAACCCAGACCCAGAAAGACAAATATAATATGTACTCACTCATAAGTGGCTTTTAGACATAAAGCAAAGAAAAATCAGCCTCCAATTCAGAACCAACCCCAGAGAACCTAGACAACAAAGAGGACCCTAAGAGAGAGATACATATATCTAAATAGGAAGGAGAAAAAGACCAGATCTCCTGAGTAAATGGGAAGCATGGGGGTCATGGGAGAGGGTAAAAAGGGAGGGGGAAGAAAGAAAGAGAGCAGAGAAAAATGTATAGCTCAATAAAAATAATAAAAAATAAAAATAAAAAGAAAGCAGGCTGAGTAGCCATATGGAACAAGCCAGGAAACAGCACCTCTCTATGGCCTCTGCATCAGCTCCTACCTCCAGGTTCCTGCCCTGTTTGAGTTCCTGTCCTGACTTCCTTCAGTGATGAACAGCAATGTGGAAGTATAAACCAAATAAATTCTTTTCTTCCCCAACTTGCTTTTTTTCCACGAGGAAGGAGAAATTTTGTTTGTATGTGGGAAATGCATTACATCAGCATGGGGTCTCTCTCTCTCTCTCCCCTTTTCCTGGAGACATCTGTCTGCCACAGTATCAGTCTTAAGTCCTTCCATGATGAGAGAACTGAGGGAGTCTACCACTTCGTGATTCTCAACTTGAAAAGTTGAGATGAAACCAGATGAAACTGACAGAGGATGCATGTGGGTATTTTATTGTATGTGATAAACCATTTTTTTTGGAGCCAATACATATCAATAAGCGGGATGTGGTTAGAGAAAACCTCTTTCAAGTTGTTTGAGGCACGCTGTTTTCCTTCACATTTATCGCTGTCTTTCCTGTGCATCTCCAGTCCTCATCTGATTGTGTAATTTTCTAGTTCCCTTTGGAAACTTATCTTAGGAGAGGAGGGTTTCAATTAAGCAGTCTCTTGAGAAATTCTTGGGAAATTATATTTCCTTTTTAGAATCCTAAGTTGTAAAAATAATGGGTCAAGGTAAACGCCTGAAAAATTAAGCAACATGGTTATAGTGTAAGTTCTCTTCTAATGAGTTGAGGTTAGCCATTAAATACTTCTGTGCACAGCAGTCGATGTGTCTACCTTCTTTATGATCCCTTAAAAATCTCTAGGAGGTGGAGACAGCTTTTCAGGTGGGTGCGCTGCACTATGTATCCAAAGACAGTGAGGAAGTGGCCATGAAGAGACAGCACGGATCCTGCTCTTTAGAGATCCTGAAGTTCATATGTGAAAGTTCCCGGGGTTGAATCACAGTTTCCTTTACCATGAGGACTTCATCTATGTATATATAGTGAAATATAATCATTTCCACTGAATTTCTCTCCTCCTCCTCTCTTCCATATCCCTTGAACATGTCCCATCCCCTCCCAATTCTGTCTTCTCCACCTCCTCCTCTTCCTCCTTTTCTTCTGCTAACCCACTAGAGTTCGGTTAATGGTGCACGGGCATTGAGCCATACCTGGAGCAAGGGCAACTTACCCATGGGAACACCTCCAAAGAAGAATGAGTTTTTCCTTCCCCAGCAACCATCAACAGCAGATAGTCCTTCAGTAAGGGTAAGGCCCAAGAGTGCCTCTTCCATCTATGCCAGAATGTTTGCTGGGTTGCTCTTGCACAGGTAATCACAACTGCTTTGAATCCATGTGTGCGAGAGCCACATCCTGCTAGAGAGCACTTCACAGAACTCTCCCCACTCCTCTGATTTTTGGCTTATTTCTGCCTCTTCTTTTAGGATGTTCCTTAGGTATTGGTAGATGGTGGTGGGGTTGGGTGGTGGTGGGATTTAATAATGATATCTTCTTTAGGGTTAAGCACTCAGTCTCAACACTTCAGGCAATTAGTAGTGTCAACACTGACTGTTGTCCACTGTGAAAAGAAGCTTCTCTCACTAGGGTTGGGAGCAGCTTGGACATCCAATCAGAAAGTAGTTAATTACTCATAACCATCATCCACTACTGCACCAGGGATAACATCTTTTCTGGAAGGTTGATATTGTAAACATGTACGGTCCAGTTCTGGGTAGGACCACTCAACTCTTATTTCCCCCAGAAACCAGCATAGCATCTTCTGGCCCTATGTCAGCAGGGAGGAAGTTTCCTGGTTGGTTTGAGATTGATTTTCTCTATGTCCTACAGCCAAAGTATGTTGTGTTTTCAGCTGTAGGGTCTTACTGTGTGGTTATGGCAGGTAACTGTCATAGTTAGAGTTGGTTGGTTTTTTTTTTTTTTTTTTTTTTTTTGGTTTTTCGAGACAGGGTTTCTCTGCAGCTTTTTTAGAGCCTGTCCTGGAACTAGCTCTTGTAGACCAGGCTGGCCTCGAACTCACAGAGATCCGCCTGCCTCTGCCTCCCAAGTGCTGGGATTAAAGGCGTGCACCACCACCGCCAGGCTATAGTTAGAGTTTCTTACTGTTGTCATCAAACACCATGACCAAGAGCAACTTGGAGAGGAAAGGGTTTGTTACATCTTACAGCTCTCAGGTCACACTTCATAACAGAGGGACGTTTGGGCAGGAACTCAAAGCAGGAACCTGGGGATAGAGGCCATGAAGTATGGTAGCTTACTTGTTTGTTCTTTGTGGCTTTCTCAGCCTGCCTCCTTATATAATCCAGCACTGCCTGCCCAGGGGTGGTGTAACCTACACTGTCCTCCTACATAAACATATGCCTCCACAGACTTGCCCATGGGCATTTTCTCAGCTGAGAGTTCTCTTCCCACCTATCTTTAGCTTTTGTTAAGTTTTCTTTAACAGACGACAACAACAACAACAAAAAATTATAAAAAACCCAGCTAGGACAATGGACTTTTTGTCAGTTTGACACATCAACACATTACCATTAAGCCATAACCCTTACTTTATTGTTTATCTCAAAGATCTCAATATTAACATTATATATAGAGCAACCCAACTTTTAAAAGTTCCAGAGCATTTAAAAATTCGAACATTTTAGCAGTTCAGTATCTTTAAAACATTCAAAGTCTCTTTCAAAGTTCCTGTCTCTTTAAAATTTCGAAGTCCTTGTAAGATTTCCAAGTTTTCACTGTGGGCTACTGCAAAATAAAAGAAAAACATACTATAATACTTCAAGAGAGAACAATCAGGGCACAGTTACACTCAAATCAAAGCAAAACTGAAGTCCAATAGTGTATAAAGCTCAAGGTCCTACATCTGGGACTCACTCGTGGTCTTCTGGGCTCTAAGGGCTTATGCAGCCCTGCCTCCTGGGCTCTGCCATCCACAGCACACAAAGCTCATTTCCCAGGCTAGGGCCTGCTCCTCTCCAGAGCTACAAGAGCAGCAAACCCTCTTAACCATGGACCCAACTCTCCAGCCTCCTATGTGATCATTTTGCTATGATCTTGAATTCAATTTCTAAATATTTGATTGAATAGTTTTGCATTTTTGTTTGCTAGTTACTGGTTTTATCAGAAGAGTTGGGAACCTTCCTTTTCTTTCTCTGGATCCATTTGAGTAGGGCTAGTCGTAGTTTTTTATGGAAGGTCTAGGGGAATTCTTCAGTGACTCCATCTGGTCCTGGGCTTTTTTTCAATCAGTTGGTCACTTTTTATTATTGTTTCCATCTCATTGTTGGTTGTAGATCTGCTTAAATTATTTGTTTCATATTGGTTAAATTTTGATATGACATACGTGTCTGGAAGTTCATCCATTTCTAATATTTTTGGCTTAGGAGAGTATAGTTATTTCAGATATGTCCTCTTGATTTTTGTAGTTTCATTCATATTTGTTATAATTTTATGAGATGGTTTAATTTCACTTTTAATTTTATCTCACAAAAGTATCTGTAATTTAATTAATTTGGCTCTTCTCCTTTTTCTTAATTTGACCAAAGGTTTGTTAATTTTGTTTATCTTTTCAAAGAAGAAACTCTTTATTTCATTAATTCTTCACATAGATTTTTCATTTTTGTTTCATCAATTTCTGTCCAGAATTTGATGATTTCTTCTTGTGTGATAATTTTGGACTTTGTATATTCTTGTTTTTCTAAGATTTTAAGGTGTATAATTAACTTGTTTAAATAAGATCTCTCACATTGTTTGATGTAGGCATTTAGAGCTATAAATTTTCCTCTCATACTTAGATATGTCTTCATTTTTATTAATTATCGTATTTAAAAAATTTACATCTTGGTTATTTCAATGTTCCACATATCAGTCAGTAGTGTGTTGTTTAGCCCCCTAAGTTTGTATACTTTCTGTAGTCTCTGTTGCTATTGATATCTGGCTTTTTTCTTTTGTGGCCAGATAAAATTCAGGTTGTTATTTCAGTTTTCCTATATGTTTTGAGACTAGCTTTGTGTCTTAATATCTAATTAACTTTGAAGAAAAGTCTTTGAGCTACTGAGAAGAAGGTGCTATCTTCAGTGTTTGGGTGGAGTGTTCTGTAGACATCTCTCAGGCCCACTTGATTTAGGATCTCATTTAACTCTAAAGTTTCTCTGTTTAGTTTTGGATGACCTGTCCATGGGTGCAAGTGAGGTATTGAAGTCACCCACTGTCACTGTGCTTGGGTTAATCTGTGACTTTACAGCTAGAGTCTGTTTTAAGAATTGGGTGTATCTGCATTGGGCATGTATATATTTTGAATTCTAATTTCTTGGTGGATTTTTTGTTGTGGAATATTCCTTTACATCGTGTGAAGATGTGTCACTGTGATTAGTTTAACGGACAGCTAAACGGCAAATAGCTAGGCAGGAGGTATAGGCGGGTCTTCTGGACAGAGTAAGCTCAGGGAAGAAGAGAGGCAGAGTTATGAGCCAGATGTGGAATAACCAGGATGGGCAGAATGGAGATGAAGAAACAAGTGAGTGGAAGAATGTAGGTTTAAAAACATGGGTTAATATAAGGCACAAGAGCTAGTTAAAAACAAGCCTAAGCTACAGATGAGCTTTCATAATTAATAATAAGTCTCAGTGTCATTTTTTTTGTGAGCTGGCAGCCCAAAAAGAAAAGTCCATCTACAACTGTTCTGTTTATGAAGTAGCTCTCTTGAATCTGTTTTGTCAGCTGTTAGAATAGCCACACAGGATGGTCTCTCAGACCCATTTGCTTATGCTACCTTTTCCCATCCTTTTACCTGAAATTGCTGTCTGGCTTTGGTGGTGAAGTATATTACTTGGAGGCAGCAATAAGATAAATGTTGCTTTCTAGTCCAGTCTCTTAGTCTGTGCATTTTTTAATTGAAGTTTTGAGTCTATTAATAGTTCTAAGTACTAGTGAAAGATGAACAGTAATTCATTTTGTTGATGTGATATTTTCTTAGATCTCTCGATTAATTTTTATATTATTTATATATCATCTGTGATGACTTTGATGCGCTTACCACCTTCAGACTGAAGCATCCCTTCTAGTCTTTGTAAAGCTGTCTTACTGATGGTAAGTTGCTTTAGTCCACTTTCATCATGGAATGTTTTTAATTTTTTCCTTCAGCTTTAATAGATAGTTTTGCTGGGTATACTAGTCTGGGTTAAAAGGTATAGTCATTCAGATGTTGAAATACATCTTTTCAGACCTTTTAAGCTGTAAGTATTACTGCAGAATAATCAGGTATTATTCTAATGGATCTGTCTCTGAAGGTGATCTGAGTCTCTCTCTTTCAGCTTCTAGTACCCTTTTTTTTTGTGTGTGTGGTACTGTTTTAACTATAATGTGCTATGCTGAGTTTCTTTTTTCATTCTGTCTATTTGGTTCTCTGTTGGTTTCTAGTACCTGTCTGGCCCTCTATTTTTCTAGATTTTGACAATTTTCTTCTATGATTTTCTTAAAAATATTTTCTATCAGGTGGTGGAAAACTTTCTTTAAAAAAAGATTTATTTTATTTTATGTATATGAGTGTTTCTGGAACTGGGGTTATGTATGGTTGTAAGCTACCATGTGGGTACTGGAACCTGACTCTGAGTCCCCTGTGAAAACAATAAGTGCTCTTAACCACTGAACCATTTCTCTAGCTCCTAATTTTTAATTTTTTTTCACACAGCATGTTTTGGTCATATTTTTTCATTCCCTGTCTTAGTTAGGGTTTCCACTGCTGTGAAGAGACACCATGACCAAGGTAACTCCTATAAAGAAAAACATTTAATTGAGGCTGACTCACAGTTTAGAAGTTTAGTCCACTATCATCATGGTAGAGAGCATGATCCATGAGTATGGGAAGTCTTTCCATCTTCTGATGTCTTCTTCAGTTTCTTTCTTCAGTATTTTAAAGTTTTCATTATATAAGTATTTACTTGCTTGGTTAAAGCTAGACACACACACACAGACAC